>NC_135831.1:11266044-11566044 GCF_964213995.1 Mustelus asterias | reverse complement strand
GTGTGTGTCTGGAATGAGCTGCCAGAGGTGGTGATAGAGGTGGGTCCAATTACAACATTTAAAATACATTCGGACAGGTACACGATTTTGAGGGATAGGGGCCAAATGCAGGCATTTGGGACTAGTTCAGTTTAGGAAACTTGGTGGGCATGGATGAGGTGGGCTGAAGGGCCTGTTTCTGTGCTGTATATCTCTCTGACTCTGTATTTTATTTTGTGATTCTACATTTGGTCAGTCCTATTTGAAACAATGAAACGGATGTTCAAAGTGGAAAGTTTGATATCAGATCCAAGTCTGTACAGTCCACAATGAAAGATTTTGTTATGAGCTGGGGCAATACTATTTTTTTATTATTCATTCGTGGGACCTGGGTGTTGCTGGCTGGCCAGCATTTATTGCCCATCCCTAGTTTCCCTTGAACTGAGTGTCTCACTCGGCCATTTCCGAGGGCAGTTGAGGGTCAACCACATTGCTGTGGCTCTGGAGTCACATGTAGGCCAGACTGGGTAAGGAACGCAGATTCCTTTCCCGAAAGGATATTAGTAAACCAGATGGGTTTTTCCGACAATTGAAAATTGTTTCATGGTTGTCAGTAGATTCTTTATTCCAGTTATTTTTTAAATTGAATTCAAATGCCACCATTTGCTATGGTGGGATTCGAACCGGGTCCTCAGAATATTAGCTGCGTTTCTGGATTAATACTCTTTTTTAAAATTCATTCATGGCACATGGGTGCCACTGGCTGCGCCAGCACTTATTGCTCACCCCTGAGGGCATTTTTAAGAATCAACCACATTGCTGAGGGTCTGGAGTCACACGTAGACCAGACTAGGTAAGGACGGCAGATTTCCTTCCCTAAAGATGAGTTTTTTGGCAGTCGACAATGGTTTTATGGTCAACAGTTGATACTTTGTGCTGAATTCAAATTCCACCATCTGCCGTGGTGTGATTTGAACCGGGGTCCCCGGAACCTTAGTTGAGTTTCTGCATCAATAGTCAACCGATAATACCACATCGCCTCCCCATCCTGACTTGATTTGATTTATTATTGTCAGTATTGGGAAACAGTGAAATGTATTGTCTCTTGCACGCTATCCAGATAAAACATACCGTTCACAGAATACATAAGGCAGAAGGATTTGATTTGATTTATTATTGTCACATGTATTGGGATACAGTGAAAAGTATTGTTTCTTGCGCGCTATCCAGATAAAACATAGCGTTCACAGAATTCATAAGGGAGAAGGATTTGATTTGATTTATTATTGTCACATGTATTGGGATACAGTGAAAAGTATTGTTTCTTGCGCACTATATAGACTTAGCAAACCGTTCATAGAGTACATTGGGGAGAAGGATTTGATTTGATTTATTATTGTCACATGTTTTGGGATAGAGTGAAAAGTATTGTTTCTTGCGAGCTATACAGACAAAACATACCGTTCATAGAGTACATGGGGAGAATGAAAGGAGAGGATGCAGAATGTAGTGTTACAGTCATAGCTAGGGTGTAGAGAAAGATCAACTTAATTGTTCTGTTCAAAGTCTGTCTGTCAAACACAAACAAACAGGGGGTTATTAACAGGGGGTTGGAGTTTAAGAGCCATGGGGTTATGCTGCAACTGTACAGGACCTTGGTGAGACCACATTTGGAATATTGTGTGCAGTTCTGCTCACCTCACTATAAGAAGGATGTGGAAGTGCTGGAAAGAGTACAGAGGAGATTTACCAGGATGCTGCCTGGTTTGGAGAGTAGGTCTTATGAGGAAAGGTTGAGGGAGCTAGGGCTGTTCTCTCTGGAACGGAGGAGGCTGAGGGGAGACTTAATAGAGGTTTATAAAATGATGAAGGGGATAGATAGAGTGAACGTTCAAAGAATATTTGCTCGGGTGGATGGAGCTATTACAAGGGGGCATAACTATAGGGTTCGTGGTGGGAGATACAGGAAGGATATCAGAGGTAGGTTCTTTACGCAGAGAGTGGTTGGGGTGTGGAATGGACTGCCTGCAGTGATAGTGGAGTCAGACACTTTAGGAACATTTAAGCGGTTATTGGGTAGGCACATGGAGCACACCAGGATGATAGGGAGTGGAATAGCTTGATCTTGGTTTCAGATAAAGCTCGGCACAACATCGTGGGCTGAAGGGCCTGTTCTGTGTTGTACTGTTCTATGTTCTATGTTCTATGTTAAACTGCCTCTCTCGTTCCCTCTTCCAGCTAACTTAGCAGTGATTGTGATCCTGTCAAGAGGGAAGTGTGGCCTCTCCAGATGCATCAAGTACTACCTTGTGTCCATGGCGCTGACTGATCTCTTGGTCATTATCACGGCTGTGATATTGAACCGGATATTTGGAATTTATTTCCCGTTCAGTTTCCGTTTCTTCACCCCGGTGTGTAGTTTCTGCTTTGTCTTAATTTATGGGATCAGAGACTGCTCGGTCTGGGTAACTGTTGTCTTCACCTTTGACCGGTTTATAGCCATTTGTTCCCGGAAACTGAAAACGAAATATTGCACCATGAAAACGGTAGCCTTGGTGATAGGAAGTGTTTGTGGCGTGATTAGCATCAAAAATACATTCTGGTATTTCATATATGAACCTTTGTATACGGTAATGAACATTCCGTGTTTTGCAAAATCAGGTCAGCATTGTATTCCTTCCCTGCCTGGGCTGCATTTGACTGGATTCAACGAATCTGCACCCCGTGTCTGGCATTCGTTCTGATCCTGCTCTTCAACTTTCTGATTGTCAGACACATCCGCACCCGCAGAAGGCTCCAGCTCCATGGCAACGCCGAGTATCGGAGCGACCCTGAGACAGAGAGCCGGAGGCGATCCATAATCTTGCTCTTCTGCATTTGGGGCAGCCTCGTCCTGCTGTGGCTGCGGTTCCTCTTACCTTTTCTCTCCGTGTGAATCGCAAAGCTGAGCTATTTCTCAGGCTCCAACTACGGCGAGTCCAATTTCGTCCTGGAGGAAAGCGGATTCATGCTGCAGCTCCTGAGCTCCTGCATTAACCCGTTCATTTATGCAGGGACGCAGAGCAAATTCAGAGATGAGTTGAGGGATGGGGTGAAATTTCCAGTGATTATGAGTTCCAAACGATTTAACCATTGTTCAAAACTATTGAGCAACTGAAATAACAAGTCCCCCATTAATTGGATTCCAGAATTCCATTCTTTAATAATTGCACCCATGTCAAATGCAGCCCTGAGATACCTTAAATTGATAACTCCAACATTCTGACTCACTGAATTTCTAAGAATGTTTGAGTTTAGTGCATCGTCACACAATGTGGTGTTTCCCCATTCCCTTGTTGATTGTGGTCTGAAGTATTTCCATCATCTCATTTGTAATGGACAGTAATGCGGTCACATTTGCATTTCGTGTCCGAGGGCAGGGGCAGGGCTTTCCAGCCGTGATCGCCCCAAAACTGAAAAATACCACCCGAGGTCAATGGAACTTTCCATTGTCCGCCGCTCGCTCACTACCATTCCTGGGTGGGGAATGGAGGGGGAGGGGGTGAGATTCTCCTCCTGACCATTTGATGTGGTATCAAATTTTTATGTTTTCGAAAGGGATTTCAAAATCCCTCAGGGGAATGATTCCGATCTTGATGAAATGGGTATTCATCATATCATAGAATCCCTGGAATCATAGAATCTCTACAGTGCAGCAGGAGGCCATTCGGCCGCACGAGTCTGTACTAACTCTCCGATAGACCATCCCACCCAGGTCCTATCCCCTTAACCTCATTGATTTATCCCAGTGATCCCCGAACCTGCACGTCTTGGGACACTAAGGGACTATTTAACCTGGCCAATCCACCTAACCTGCACATCTTTGGACACTGAAGGAAAATTTAGCATGGCTATTCAGCATGGCCAATCGAACTAACCTGCACATCTTTGGACACTAAGGGGAAATTGAGCATGGTCAATCCCCTAACCTGTGTAGTTTTGGAAAATAAGGGGAAATTTACTCTGGCCAATCCACCTAACCTGCGTATCTTTGGACACTAAGTGGCAATTTAGCATGACTAATCCACCTAACCTGCACATCTTGAATTGTGGGAGCAAACCGGAGCAGCGGAGGAAACCCACACAGATACGGAAGAGCACGTGCAAACTCCACACAGACAGCCTCCTTAGGGCAGAATCGAACACGGGTCCCTGGCGCTATGAGGCAGCAGTGCCAACAACTGTGCCACCCAAGGATTCTTCTCCAATCTCCGAGGATTCTTCTCTACTTGGTGTGTTCCACTGAAAAATGACATTCAAAGATCCATAGACATTTGAATACAGGTGGAAATTCTCAAGGGATCCTATTCCACGGTTTCTATCATCGAATTTACTTTTCAATTATTCAGGCAAAATAATCAATCATCCCCTGCATCATTCTATTCAGCACTTGCTCACCAGTCATTGAGATCGTGTTTGCATAGTTAAAGTTTTGAAGTTGTCATTTCTTCTGCTGTTCTGACCCAGTTGGAATAACTTGCGACCACATACACCCACATTATCCATTGTCAACTTTAAGTTAAGTTTATTTATTTATTATTGTGACAAGTATACATACATTAACACTGCAATGATGCTGCTGTGAAAATCCCCGAGTCCCCACACTCCGGTGTCTGTTCGGGTACACTGAGGGAGAATTTAGCATGGCTAATGCACACAACCAGCACGTCTTTTGGACTGTGAGAGGAAAGTGGAGAACCGGGAGGAACCCACGCAGACACTGGGGAGAACGTGCAAACTCCGCACAGACAGTGACCCAAGCTGGGAATTGAACCCGGGTCCCTGGTGCTGTGAGGCAGCAGTGTTAACCACTGTGCCACTGTGCCGCCCTAATGTTAAGACCCAGGCCAGAAACTCCAAGTTGTTTTATGAAGTTGACCGAGACTCTAAGGCCCAAACCCTACCACTTCACTCACCCTGTAATCAGCACAGGCGAGGATCACACAATGGAAACCTCCATTGGCCTTGGGCGGGATCTTACAGTCTCGCCCGAGCGAGGCCATAAATTCCCACCCTAAGTTTTACATTTGATTTGGGATGAGGGTGAGCATAAGGGATGTTTCACGTGACCCACTGGGAAGCTTTTATCAAACAAAGTTTATTTCAGAACACAGTTAAGACAACAAAAATATTTAGCAAACCTTTTTTTGATTCATTCGTGGGACATGGGTGTCGCTGGCTGGCCAGCATTGACTGTCCATCCGCAGTCGCCCAGGGCAGTGGCTCTGGTGTCACATGTAGGCCAGGCCAGGTGAGGATGTCAGATTTCCATCCCTAAAGAACATCAGTGAACCAGATGGGTTTTTCTGACAATTGACATGATCATCAGCAGATTCTTAATTCCAGATTTTTTTTTACTTTATTCAAGTTCCACCAGCTGCCATGGCAAGATATGAACCAGGGTCCCCAGAGCATTTCTGTATTAATAGTCTCGTGATAATGTCACTGGGCCATTGTCTCCCTGAATTACAAGACTTAAACACAAAACAGTATACTCCAAACTGCTAACTATCTCTGTTGTTCCAAGTCAAGCTCCATTCTAAAAATGTTTACCCTTCTCCAGACTTGGCATAAAAAGCAAGTATGCTCACCTGATGCTGGATCTTCAGCTTTTTTTACACCTGCTCTGAACTGGATCTTTCAGTTTTGTATTAAATCTCAGAGGCTTTCCAGTCTTGGAACTTTCAGGAAGCCGCTAGAGAGAGAGAGAGAGACTGCTTTCGTCCACCAGCTTACAGTCATCCAGTCATAGAGGTTGACAGCACGGAAACAGGCCCGTCTGTCCAACTTGCCCATGCTGCCCAGTTTTTACCATTAAGTGAGTTCCAATTGTCCGTGTTTGGCCCATATCCCTCTATATCCATCTTATCCATATAAGAACAAAAAACAAAGAACGAAGAACAGTACAGTACAGGAAACAGGCCCTTCGGCCCTCCACGCCTGTGCTGCTCCTTGGTCCAACTCGATCAATCGTTTGTACCCCTCCATTCCCAGGCTGCTCATGTGACTATCCAGGTAAGTCTTAAACAATGTCAGCGTGCCTGCCTCCACCACCCAACCTAGTAGCGCATTCCAGGCGCCCACCACCCTCTGTGTAAAAAACATCCCTCTAATATCTGAGTTATACTTCGCCTCTCTCGCCTTGAGCCCGTGACCCCTCGTGATCGTCACTTCTAACCTGGGAAAAAGGTTCCCACCGTTCACCCTATCGATCCCCTTCATAATCTTGTACACCTCTAGTAGATCTCCCCTCACTCTCCGTCTTTCCAGGGAGAACAAGCCCAGTTTACCCAATCTCTCCTCATAGCTAAGACCCTCCATACCAGGCAACATCCTGGTAAACCTTCTCTCCACTCTCTCTAAAGCCTCCACGTCCTTCAGGTAGTGCAGCGACCAGAACTGGATGCTGTACTCCAAATGTGGCCTAACCAGCGTTCTCTACAGCTGCATCATCAGACTCCAGCTTTTATACTCTATACCCCGTCCTATAAAGGCAAGCATACCATATGCCTTCTTCACCGCCTTCTCCACCTGTGTTGCCACCTTCAAGGATTTGTGGCCTTGCACACCTAGGTCCCTCTGTGTTTCTATACTCTTGATGGCTCTGCCATGTATTGTATAACTCCTCCCGATGTTATTTCTTCCAAAGTGCATCACTTCGCATTCATCTGGATTAAATTCCATCTACCACTTCTCCACCCAATTTTCCAGCCTTTCTATATCCTGCTGTAAAGCCCGACAATGCTCATCGCTATCCACAAGTCCAGTCATCTTCGTGTCATCTGCAAACTTGCTGATAACACCTGCTACACCTTCTTCCAAATCATTTATATATACAACAAACAGCAGAGGTCCCAGTACAAAGCCCTGCAGAACACCACTGGTCTCAGACCTCCAGCCGGAAAAAGACCCTTCGACCACTACCCTCTGTCTCCTATGGCCAAGCCAGTTCTCCACCCATCTAGCCACTTCAACGTGGAATCCCATGAGCCTTAACCTTCTTAACCAATCTGCCATGTGGGAGTTTGTCAAATGCCTTACTGAAATCCATATAGACGACATCCATGGCCCTTCCTTCGTCAATCGTTTTTGTCACTTCCTCAAAACACTCCACCAAATTTGTAAGGCACGATCTCCCTCTTACAAAACCATGCTGTCTGTCACAAATGAGGTTGTTCCGTTCTAAATGTACATACATCCTGTCTCTAAGAATCCTCTCAACAACTTCCCTACCACGGGCATCAAGCTCACCGGCCTATAATTTCCTGGGTTATCCCTGCTACCCTTCTTAAACAACGGGACCACATTCGCTATCCTCCAATCCTCAGGGACCACACATGTGTCCAAAGAAGCCACAAAGATTTCTGTCAGAGGCCCAGCAATTTTATCTCAATGTCTAATAACTGTCTAAATGCTTTTTAAAAGACAAAAGTGTACCCGCCTCTACTACTATCTCTGGCAGCTCGTTCCAGACACTCACCACCCTCTATGTGAACAAAGTGCCCCTCTGGAACATTTTGTATCTCTTCCCACTCACCTTAAACCTATGCCCTCCAGTTTTAGACTCCCCTACCTTTGGGAAAGATATTGACTATCTTGCTGATCTATGCTCCTCATTATTTTATAGATCTGTACCAGATCACACGTAAGCCTCCTATGCTCTGGGGGAAAATTTCCCAGTCTATCCAGCCTCTCCTTATAACTCAAACCATCAAGTCCTGGTTGCATCCTAGTAAATATTTTCTGCACTCTTTCTAGTTTAATAACATTCTTTCTAAAATAGAGTGACCAGAAGTTTACACAGTATTCCAAGTGCAGCTTCACCAATGTCTTGTACAACTCCAACAAGACGTCCCAACTCCTATATTCAATGTTCTGACGAATGAAACCAAGCCTGCTGAATGCCTTCTGCACCACTCTGCCCACCTGTGACTCCACACCACTTCTCGCAGCAACGAAGAACCAAAACCGAAAACTGGACTTTTCTGTGGAAAAGAAACTATCCCCAGGCCTATGACCTGACCTGTCAGTCATCCCCAGATCAAGTTCCACTCAGCAATCTCCAAAGGACAATTAAACCCCAGAGCCCTGTATTCGTCCAGATTAAAATCAGCATGAAATCAATTATGCTGCCTCAGTAACAATTAGACGACACCGGTTACAGTCGGGATGGCACTGACAGAATCATGTAAAGGAACATGTTTAATAAACACAGTATACGGGCACAGCATCATCACACCATTCTTTTTAAAATCCCAAAACTGATTTCATTTAAGCTTCATTTCTCGTGAGATGTGTAGTTTAGGTGAATTGGCCGTGGGAAATGTGTGTGTGTGTTTGGGGGAGGGGGGGGTGGTCACAGGGAGAGGGCCCGGGTAAGTTGCTCTGTCAGAGAGTCGGTGCAGACCTGTTGAGCTGAACATTTTTTTATTCATTCGTGGGACATAGGCGTCACTGGCTGGTCAGCATTTATTGATGTGGAGATGCCGGCGTTGGACTGGAGTGAACACAATAAGAGTTTTAACAACACCAGGTTAAAGTCCATACTGTTGGACTTTAACCTGGTGTTGTTAAAACTCTTACAGCATTTCTTGCCCATCCCTAATTGGCCGAGGACAGTTGGCAGTCAGCCTCCATGCTGTGGCTTTGGAGTCACATATAGGCCATACTGGGTAAGGATGGCAGATTCCATTCCCTAAAGGACACCAGTGAACTGGATGGAGTTTTCCGACAATCGACAATGGTTTCATGATCATCAGTAGATTCATAATTCCAGACGTTTATCAAAGCACTAAAATGATGAAGGGGATAGATAGAGTGAACGTTCAAAGACTATTTCCTCGGGTGGATGGAGCTATTACAAGGGCGCATAACTATAGGGTTCGTGGTGGGAGATACAGGAAGGATATCAGAGGTAGGTTCTTTACGCAGAGAGTGGTTGGGGTGTGGAATGGACTGCCTGCAGTGACAGTGGAGTCAGACACTTTAGGAACATTTAAGCGGTTATTGGATAGGCACATGGAGCACACCAGGATGATAGGGAGTGGGATAGCTTGATCTTGGTTTCAGATAAAGCTCGGCACAACATCGTGGGCGGAAGGGCCTGTTCTGTGCTGTACTGTTCTATGTTCTATGTTCACTCGATGGGCCATTCAGCCCATCAAGACTGCACCAACCACAATCCCACCCAGGCCTCATCCCCATAACTCCGTGCATTTAACCTAGCTAGTCCCCCTGACACTAAGATGCAATGTATCATCGCCAATACACCTAACCCGGAGAGGCGATTCTGTGGGTGCGAACAGCACTCCAGGATGGCAGTCTGCCTACCTAGTGCTTGGGTACTGGATGTCCCCGAGCGGATAGGAGGCATATTAAAAGGGGAGGATAAAGAAACAGATGTAATTGTACACAATGGTGCAAATGACGTATATAGGAAGAACAGGGGGATCCTACGAGAGCAATTCAGGGAGTTGGGAAATAGGCTAAAAAGTAGGGCCTCCAGGGTGGCAATCTCTGGGCTGCTCCCAATGCGTAGGGCCAGTGAGGCTAGGAATAAGGAGATAGTACAATTGAACGCTTGGCTAAAGGACTGGTCCAGGAGGGAGGGCTTCATATTACTGGATCACTGGGAAGTTTTCAAGAGAGGAGGGCACCTGTACAAGAAGGACGGGTCACAACTAAATTGGAAGGGCATGAATATCCTGATTGGGAGTTTTGCTTGTGCAGTTCGGGTGGGTTTAAACTAATATGGCAGGAGGGTGGGGATCAAAAATTATGTTTACAAGTATAGAGGCTGGGGGCGAGCTTGGGACCAGGACAAGGTTGGCAAAGAAGAAGAGCACTCTTGGGTAGGATGACCTCTCTGGGCCTGGGGGTCTGGAGTGCATCTACTTCAATGCAAGGAGCGTAGCAGGTAAGACAGACGAACTTAAGGGCTTAATGCTTATGAGGAATTTGGATGTGGTTGCGGTGACAGAGACTTGGTTGAAAGAGGGACAGGACTGGCAACCGAATATTCCGGGGTACAAGTGTTTTAGGCGAGACAGAGGAGGGGCCAAAAGAGGTGGGGGAGTAGCAGTATTAGTTAGAGAGTATATTACAGCGGTGCAGAGGGAGGACATTTCAGAGGGGTCGTGTAACGAGTCACTGTGGGTGAAGCTCAGAACCAGTAAGGGCGCAGTCACTATATTGGGGGTATTCTACGGGTCCCGCAACAGCCCAAGGGAAGTGGAAGAACGGATATGTCAGGAGATAATGGATAGGTGCAGGAAAAATAGGGTTGTTGTAGTGGGAGACTTCAATTTCCCTGGTATAGACTGGAAATCGCGTAGGGCTGGGAGTCGGAATGGGGAGGCATTTGTAAAATGCGTACAGCAAGGTTCTTTGGAACAATGTGTAGATAGCCTGACTGGAGAGGGGGCTTTACTGGACTGAGTACTGGGGAATGAGCCCGGTCAGGTCTTCAAAGTTTCGGTAGGGGAACATGTGGCAAATAGTGTCCACAATTCTGTTAGCTTTAGCATAGTGATGGAAAAGGATGAGTAGTGTCCCAAGGGTAAGATGTTGGATTGGGGGAAGGCTAACTTTAGTGGGATTTGGCAATAATTGGCAGCTGTTGATTGGGAGAGACTGTTTCAGGGTAAATCCACATCTGGCATGTGGGAGTCTTTTAAGGAACAGTTGTTAGGGCTGCAGGATAGGCATGTGCCTGTAACAAAAGAAGGATAGGAAGGGTAGGATTCGAGAACTGTGGATAACCAGGGAAATTGAGGGATTGTTTGAAAAGAAAAGGGAGGTGGGATGTTGGCCTATATTGCGAAGGGGATAGAATATAAAAGCAGGGATGTCTTGATGCACCTGTACAGGGCATTGGTGAGGCCGCAGCTGGAATACTGTGTGCAGTATTGGTCCCCTTATATGAGGAAGGATATATTGGCATTGGAGGGAGTGCAGAGAAGGTTCACCAGGTTGATACCGGAGATGAGGGGTTTGGATTATGAGGAGAGGCTGAGGAGATTGGGTTTGTACTCGTTGGAGTTTAGAAGGATGAGGGGGGATCTTATGGAGACTTATAAGATAATGCGGGGGCTGGATAGGGTGGAGGCGGAGAGATTCTTTCCACTTAGTAAGGAAGATAAAACTAGAGGACACAGCCTCAAAATAAAGGGGGGTCGGTTTAAGACAGAGTTGAGGAGGAACTTCTTCTCCCAGAGGGTGGTGAATCTCTGGAATTCTCTGCCCACTGAGGTGGTGGAGGCTACCTCGCTGAATATGTTTAAAGCGCGGATGGATGGATTCCTGATCGGTAAGGGAATTAAGGGTTATGGGGATCAGGCGGGTAAGTGGTACTGATCCACGTCAGATCAGCCATGATCTTATTGAATGGCGGGGCAGGCTCGAGGGGCTAGATGGCCTACTCCTGCTCCTATTTCTTATGTTCTTATGTTCTTATGTTAGGTCCCGGCAGCTAAACACGGAGGGAGCTCTGGAGGAATAAAAGAAAGTAGGAAAGAACTCAAACGAGGAATTAGAAGGGCAAAGAGGGGTCACGAAATATCCTTGGCAGGACATTGTCAGAGGCTACAGAAGGATATAGATAGTCTGGAAATTTGGGCAAAGAAATGGCAGGTGGAGTTCAATCCAGATGAATGCGAAGTGATGCATTTTGGTAGAACTAACGTCGGGGGGAGCTATAACGATAAATGGCAGAACCATAAAGGGCGTAGATACGCAGAGGGACCTGGCTTTAAGGAGAATCCCAAGGCATTTTATTCATACATTAGGAACAAAAGGTTGTCAGGGAAAAAATCGGACCTCTCAGGGACAAAAGTGGATAATTATGCTTCGAGCCCAAAGAAGTAGGGGAGATCCGAAATGAATACTTTGCGTCGGTATTCACAAAGGAGAGGGATGTGTTGAGTGAGAGTGTCTCAGAGGGGAGTGTTGACCCGTTCGAGAAAATTTCCATTACAAGGGAGGAAGTGTTGGGTTTTGCAGGGAATATAAAGACTGACAAATCCCCAGGGCCTGATGGAATCTATCCAAGGCTGCGCAGGGAGACGAGAGATGAAATCGCTGGGCCTCTGACGCAAATCTTTGTCTTGTCACTGGACCCAGCTGAGGTCCCAGAGGATTGGAGGATAGCTAATGTGGTACCGTTATTTAAGAAGGGTAGGAAGGATAACCCGAGAAATTATACGCCAGTGAGCTTGACGTCCGTGGTAGGGAAGTTGTTGGAGAGGATTCTTAGAGATAGGATATATGCGCATTTAGAAAGGAATAAACCCATTAACGATAGTCAGCATGGTTTTGTGAGAGGGAGGCCATGCCTCACTAACCTGGTGGAGTTTTTTGAAGAAGTGACTGGAATGGTTGACGAGGGAAGGGCCGTGTATGTCGTCTGTATGGACTTTAGCAAAGCGTTTGACAAAGTCCCTCATGGTAGGTTGGTGCAAAAGGTTGGATCTCATGGGATAAAGGGGGAGGTAGCTAGATGGGTGGAGAACTGGCTTGGTCACAGAAGACAGAGTGTGGTAGTGGAAGGGTCTTTTTCCAGCTGGATGCCTGTGACTACTGGTGTTCCGGAGGGCTCCGTCTTGGGACCTCTGTTGTTGGCGATTTATTTAAACGATCTGGAAGAAGGTGTAACTGGGGTGATCAGTACGTTTGCGAACAACACGAAAATGGCTGGACTTGCAGGTAGTGAGGAACATTGTCAGAGGCTACAGAAGGATAGAGATAGGCTGGAAATTTTGGCAAAGAAATGGCAGATGGAGTTCAATCCAGATAAATGCGAAGAGATGCATTTTGGCAGAACTAACGTAGAGAGGAGCTATACGATAAATGGCAGAACCATAAAGGGTCTAGATACGCAGAGGTACCTGGGTGTGCAAGTCCACAGATCCTTGAAGGTGACGTCACAGGTGGAGAAGGGAGTGAAGAAGGCATATGGCATTCTTGCCTTTATAGGACGGGGCATAGAGTATAAAAGTTGGGGTCTGATGTTGCAGTGGTATTGAACGTTGGTTCGGCGCATTTGGAATACAGCACCCAGTTCTGGTCGCCACACTACCAGAAAGATGTGGAGGCTTTAGAAAGAGTGCAGAGGAGGTTTACCAGGATGTTTCCTGGAATGGAAGGGCTTAGTTATGAGGAGAGATTGGGTAAACTGGGGTTGTTCTCACTGGAAAGACGGAGGATGAGGGGTGACCTAATAGAGGTGTAAAACATTACGAAAGGCATAGATAGGGTGAACGGTGGGAAGCTTTTGCCCAGATCTGTGGTGACGTTCACGAGGGGTCATAGGTTCAAGGTGAGGGCGGGGAGGGGCGGGGGGGAGGTTTAACACGGATATCAGGAGGACGTATTTTACACAGAGGGTGGTGGGGGCCTGGAATGCGCTGCCGGGCAAGGTGGTGGAGGCGGTCACACTGGGATCGTTTAAGACTTATCTGGATCGCCACATGAACGGAGTGGGAATGGAGGGATGCAAAAGAATGGTCTAGTTTGGACCAGGGAGCCGTGCGGGCTTGTAGGCCCGAAGGGCCTGTTCCTGTGCTGTATTGTTCTTTGTTCATTGAATCAAACCCAGCTCCCCGGCACTGTGAGGCAGCAGTGCTAACCACCATGCCACCGTGCTGCCCCCTTCTTGAATTCCAAGTACCACCATCAGCCGTGACGGGATTCGAAACTGCATCCCCAGAGCATTCGCTGAGTTTCTGGATTAATAGTCTCACATAATACCACAACGCCACTGTCTCCCCTAAGAATGGCCTCTTCTGCACTGTAAGATTCTATGATTCTGCACCCTTGCTGTATCTCCATGTTACACTTGTGTTGCTGTGAGCAGTGCAATATGCAGTCTTCTCAATGCAGGATTAAACATTGTTTTGCATCAATATTAATATTTGAGGATGATTCAACATAAATTTGTGTTAACCATTGTTGCCAAGAATTGTTGCAATGTTACAGAATAAATTGCCTTTTGCAAGCCAATTGTGCTTCCATTTTTTTTGGAGTTAAGTAGTTGAGTTCCCCAAAGAATTACCCTTGAAATTGTTCCTATTTCCTATTAGTGTAGAAGAGATTTACCAGGAATCTGCCAGAATTAGAGGGTATGACCTATCAGGAGAGGCTGGATGAACTCGGGTAGTTTTCGCTGGAGCGGCAGAGGCTGAGGGGAGACCTGATAGAAGTATTTCAAATGATGAGAGGCATAGATAGTGTTGACAATCAGAATTTTTTTCCCCAGAGGTTCATACAGACGGGATTTTATCCGGGCAAGTGTGAGGTGCTGCACTTTGGGAGACCAAATGTTAATGCTAAGTCTACAGTTCATGGCAGGATCCTGAACAGCATAAATGTAGAGAGGGATCTTGAGATTCAAGTCCATAGCTCCCTGAATGTGGCCACACATGTTTACAGGGTGGGAAAGAAGGTGTGTGGCATGCTTGCCTTTATTGGTCAGGGCATTGATTACAAGGGTCAGGATGTCACGTTGCAGCTTTATAACACTTTGCTTAGGCCGCACTTAGAATATTGCCTTCAATTCTGGTCGCCACATTACAGGAAGGATGTGGAGATTTTGGAGAGGGTGCAGAAGAAGTTTACCAGGATGCTGCCTGGATTAGAGAGCACGAATTTAAAGGAGAGGCTGGACAAACTCGGGTTGTTTTCTACGGAGCGGCGGAGGCTGAGTGGACACCTGATAGAAGTCTTTCAAATGATGAGAGGCATAGATAGTGTTGACAATCAGAATCATCTTTTTCCACATTTGAACTGTCTAATACTAGCGGGCATGCACTTAAGGTGAGTGGCGGACATTTCAAACGAGTTGTGAGAGGCAAGGTTTTTTACACAGAGTGGTAGATGTCTGAACACGCTGCCAGGGGTGGTGGTGGAGGCGGATATGATAGGGGTTTTTAAGGGGCTTTTAAACACATGAACGTGCAAGGAATAGAGGGATATGCACCAAGGGCAGGCAGAAGGGATTAATTTAATTTGGCATCATAACAACAAAGAATTAAGAAAAGTATAGCACAGGAAGAGGTCCTTCGGCCAACCAAGCCTCGGCCGATCATGGTGCCCCAACTAAACTAATAAAGAAACCTGCCTTTACTCGTTCTGCCTCTATTCCCTCCCTATTCATGTACCCATCCAGATGCCCCTTAAATGTTGTTAATGTGCCTGCTTCCACCACCTCCTCTGGCAGTGCATTCCAGGCACCCACCACTCTCTGCGTATAAACCTTCCCCTGCACACCACCCATAAACTTTTCCCCCTCTCGACTTGAACCTGTGCCCCCTTGCAATTGAAACTTCGACCCGGGGGGAAAAGCCTTTGCCTATCCACCCTGTCTATGCCTCTCATCATTTTGAAGACCTCTATCAGGTCTCCCTTCACCCTCCGTCTTTCCAGTGAAAACAATCCTAGTTTATTCAACCTCTCCTCATAGCCAACACCCTCGAGACCAGGCAACATCCTGGTGAACCTTCTTTGAATTCTCGCCAAAGCCTCCACGTCCTTCTGGTAGTTTGGTGACCAGAACTGTACACAATGCTCCAAATGCAGCCTAACCAATGCTTGATATAGTTGCAACATGATTTGCCAACACTTGTACCCAATTCCTCAGCCTATGAACGCAAGCATGCTATATGTTTTCTTAATCACCTTGGCCACTTGTGTTGCCACTTTTAGGGAGCTGTGGACCTGCACGCCTAGATCCCTCTGTAGGGTTCTGCCATTTACAGTATAATTCACAACTAAATATGATCCTCCAAAATGCATCACCTCGCATTTGTCTGGATTAAACTCCTTCCGCCATTTCTGTGCACAAGTCTCCAATCTATCTATGTCCTGTTGTATCCTCTGGCAATCGCCAGCATTATCAGCAACTCCACCAATCTTCATCTGCAAACTTAATAATCAGACCCTCTACAATTTCCTCCAAATCATTTATATATGCTGCAAACAACAGAAGTCCCAGCACTGATCCCTGGAACACCACTAGCTACATGTTTGGCAGAACATCTTGGGCTGAATGCGTGTTCTTGTGCTGGACTATTCCATATTCGATGTTCAAATTATTCAAAAGAATAGCATCATGTTCAATATGGATATATACACGCCACCCCACCGCCCCTCATCATTAACCATTGATCTGTCAAATTGCTGCTCTGGCAATCAGTAGTGAATGAGAAGGGGAGAGGTTCTCCTTCATCGCAGCAGCGTGCTTTCCGCCGGCGGCAGATGGCACGGTGTTTGCTCGGAACAAGATTCTTGGGTCCCGCCACTGTCAATGGGAATTCCCGCCGTTACCCCACACTGGAAGAACTAATGTAGGGGGGAGTTATACAATAAATGGCAGAGCCATCAGGAGTATAGAAACACAGAGGGACCAAGGTGTGCAAGTTCACAAATCCTTGAAGGTGGCAGCACAGGTGGAGAAGGTGGCGAAGAAGGCATATGGTATGCTTGCCTTTATAGGACGGGGTATAGAGTATAAAAGCTGGAGTCTGATGATGCAGCTGTATAGAACGCTGGTTAGGCCACATTTGGAGTACTGCATCCAGTTCTGATCGCCGCACTACCAGAAGGACGTGGAGGCTTCAGAGAGAGTGCAGAGAAGGTTTACCAGGATGTTGCCTGGTATGGAGGGTCTTAGCTATGAGGAGAGATTGGGTAAACTAGGCTTGTTCTCCCTGGAAAGACGGAGAATGAGGGGAGATCTAATAGAGCTGTACAAAATTATGAAGGGTAGATAGGGTGAACAGTGGGAAGCTTTTTCCCAGGTCGGAGGTGACGATCACGAGGGGTCACGGCTTCAAGGTGAGAGGGGCGAGGTTTAACTCAGATATCAGAGGGACGTTTTTTACACAGAGTGGTGGGGGCCTGGAATGCGTTGCCAAGTAGGGTGGTGGAGACGGACACGCTGGCATCGTTTAACACTTACCTGGATAGTCACATGAGCAGTCTGGGAATGGAGGGATACAAACGAATGGTCTATTTGGACCAATGAGCAGCACAGGCCTGGAGGGCAGAAGGGCCTGTTTCCTGTGCTGTACTGTTCTTTGTTCTTTGTTTTTGTTGGCGGGGAAGCCGCGGGCAGGAGTGCGCTGCCAGTGTGACCGGAGAATCCCACTGGCGTGAATGGCCGGATAACGTCAGCGAAGGACTTCCTTCAAGTTAGGTATTGGGGAAGAATGTTGGCTTTGGCCACGTCGCAAATTGCATCCAATAGTCTTTGAATCCACACCCACCCTCTGGCCACTGGCTAAGAACAGAAGTAGATAAGAACTAGGAGCAGGAGTAGGCCATCTGGCCCCTCGAGCCTGCTCCGCCAATCAACAAGATCATGGCTGAACTTTTCATGGAATCAGCTCCACAGAGGTTAAATCAGGCTGTTCATAGAAACCCCACAGTAGAACAAGGCCATTAGGCCCATCGAGCCTGCAATGACAACAATCCCATCCAGGTCCTACACCCGTAACTCAACATATTTACTCTACTAATCATCCTGACACTAAGGGTCAATTTAGCATGCCCAATTCACCTAACCTGCACATTCTTTGGACAAAAGGGGCAATTTAGCATGGCTAATCCACCTAACCTGCACATCTTTGGACACTAAGCGACAAATTTGCATGGCCAATCCACGTAACCTGCACATCTTTGCATACTAAAGGGCAATTTAGCATGGTCATCCATCTAACCTGTACATCTCTGGACACTAAGGGCCAATTTAGCATTGTGAATTCACCTAACGTGCACATCATCAAACGCAAAGGGGCAACTTTCAGCTAATTTTCAAATAATTCAGAAGAATGAGGGGAGATCATATAGAAACATATAAGATTATGAAGAACATAGATAAGACCGAAGCAGGGAGTCAATTTCCACTGGCGGGTGAAACAAGAACTACGGGGCATGGCTTCAAAAATAGGGGCATCAGATTTCGGAATGAGTTGAGGAGGAGCTTCTTCATACAAAGGGTTGTGAATCTGTGAAATTCCCTGCCCAGTGAAGCAGTTGAGGCTATCTCACTGAATATTTTTAAGGCAAGAATAGATACATTTTTTGAACAGTAAAGGCATTAAGGTTTCTGTGACTCTGGAGTCACATGTCGGCCAGACCGGGTAAGGACGGCAGATTTCCTTCCTAAAGGGACATTAGTGAATCAGATGGTTTTTTTCTGACAATCGACAATGATTTCATAGTCATCAGTAGATTCTTAATTTCAGATATTTTTTATTGAATTCAAATTCGACCATGTGCCCTGGCAGGATTCGAACCCGGGTCCCTGGGACATTAGCTGAGTTCCTGGATTGATAGTCTGGTGATAAAACCACTAGGCCATCGCCTCCCAAATGTTATCATGTACAACAATTGAGACTACGATGCTAAAATTACAAGACTGACTAGATCCCTTTTCCTGTTACTTTCTATCTCCCTCCCCTTCATACCTTTAATTTCCTTCCATTCCTGTTGCCTGTCTTCATTCCTTCCCTCTTTCCCTGTTCCCAAACTGCTTCCTGCTTTTCTTTATTCATTCGTCCCTATCCTACTTCCTTCCCTTCTCCTTTCAGCCATGCTTCCCTCCTTCCCACTTCCTTCCTTCATTCCAGGTCAACTTTCATGCTTTGTTCCTTCCATTGTTCATTCCTTTTCACCTACCTATCCTGAATCCTGTCACGATTCCTTCCTTCCCGCCAGCCGCCTCACCTTTAATTCCTTGATGCACGTCTTTCTTCTGCTAGTTTAAAGTTTATTGATCAGTGCAATACGTAGGTTTACATTAACACTGCAATGAAGTTACTGTGAAAAGCCCCTAGCTGCCACATTCTGGCGTCTGGTCGGGTAACACTGTGGGAGAATTTAAAGAACAAAGAACAAAGAAGAATACAGCACAGGAACAGGCTCTTCGGCCCTCCAAGCCCGCGCTGTTCCCTGGTCCAAACGAGACCATTCTTTTGTATCCCTCCATTCCCACTCCGTTCATGTGGCTATCCAGATAAGTCTTAAACGTTCCCAGTGTATCCGCCTCCACCACCTTGCCCAGCAGCGCATTCCAGGCCCCCACCACCCTCTGTGTAAAATAGTGCTTCTGATATCCGTGTAAAACCTCCCCCCACCACTCACCTTGAACCTATGACCCCTCGTGAACGTCACCACCGATCTGGGAAAAAGCTTCCCACCGTTCACCCTATCTATGCCTTTCATAATTTTATACACCTCTATTAGGTCACCTCTCATCGTCCGCCTTTCCAGTGAGAACAACCCCACTTTACCCAATCTCTCCTCATAACTAAGCCCTTCTATACCAGGCAATATCCTGGTAAACCTCCTCTGCACTCTCTCTAAAGCCTCCACGTCCTTCTTGTAGTGTGGTGACCAGAACTGGGCGCAGTTTCCAAATGCGGCCGAACCAACATTCTATACAACTGCAACATCAGACCCCAACTTTAATACTCTATGCCCCGTCCTATAAAGGCAAGCATGCCATATGCCTTATTCACGACCTTCTCCACCTGTGACGTCACCTTCAAGGATCTGTGGACTTGCACACCCAGGTCCCTCTGCGTATCTACATGGACAATGCCCCCAACCAGGCTTTCAGACTGTGGGAGGAAACTGAAACACCCGGTGGAAACCCATGCAGACACGAGGAGAACGTGCAGACTCCGCGCAGGCATTGACCAAGCTGGTAATCGAACCCAGGTCCCTGGCGCTATGAGGCAGCAGTGCTAACCACTGTGCCACTGTGCCACCAAAAAATGGTAAGATTTAATATCTTGAAATTCCTCTCTCTGTTTTTCTTCCTGAGTCACAGAAAATATCCTCGAATCCCTACAGTGCACTGGGAGGCCATTTGGCCCATCGAGTCTGCACCGATTCTCCGGCATAGCATCTTATTCAGGCCCTATCCTTGTAACTCCACATATTTACCCTGCTAATCCACCCTAACCTACACACAAAGTTTTATATTTATATTCTACTGTAAAGGAGTATTATACAGGGCCTTTGTGAAGCCACAACTAGAGTACTGTGCGCAGGTTTGGTGTCCTTATCTGAGAAAGGATGCCCTTGCTCTAGAGGGAGAGCAGCGAAGGGAGACCAGGCTGATTCCTGGGAAGGGAGGTCTGTCATAGAGGAGAGATTAAGTCGGTTAGGGTTGTATTCACTGGACTTTAGAAGAGTGAGAGGGGATCTCATAGAAATTGACAAAATTGTAACAGGATTAGATCGGGTCGATTCAGAAAGAATTGTTCGGATGGTGGGGGAGTCCAGAACTAGGGGTCATAGTTTGAGGATAAGGGGTAAACCTTTTAGGACTGAGCTGAGGAGAAATTTCTTCACCCTGAGGGTGGTGAATTGTGGAATTCAATACGACAGAAAGTAGTTGAGGCCAAAACGTTGTGTGATTTCAGGAAGAAATTAAATATAGCCCTTGGGGCGAAAGAGATCAAATGATATGGGGGAAGGGGGGGATCAGGATATTGAATTTAATAATCAGACATGATTATAATGAATGGTGCAGCAGGCTCAAAGATCCGAATGGCCGACTCCTGCTTCTAGTTTCTATGTTTTTATTTTAAGACAAGCATCTGTGAAAATTCTTCTCAAAATTACAGAATCCCTTCCCTTGTCTTCAGGGAATTTTCTAATTGGAAACTCCGCTGTGATTGCTCATAGTTTTGGAGCGTTAGCTTCCAGCTTTGTTTGTTCACTGACTGGAAGTAAGTCCAGGCATCACGGGACCCTGTTTCCTGACCTTCCTTTTTCCCTTCTCATAAATAAGAGGATCTTCGTAAAACGTATAAGGCAGACTTTCTTCCAACAAACACCAACCTGGCCGGACTGAACAGAGGAGAAAATGTCTCTAAGTTTTCTGATGAAGCTCAAGATCCTTTGGGCACTTTACGAGGTCGAAAAGATTTACTTCCTCATCCTGGCTGCGATTGGGGTCCCGGGTAAGTCACTGCCTATCTCCAGGGCAATCAAGTATATTGGAATGATTGGATTGTGTTATGAGCATTGATCAATGTGAACTGAAAATACTTTATTTCTTTCTTCCTCTCTTTCTCTCTTTCTCTCTTTCTTTCCTTCTTTCTTTCGTTCGTTCTTTCTTTTTTTTCTAGTTTTTCTTTCTTTCTGTCTCTTTCATTCTCTCTTTCTCTCTCTTTCTTTCTCTCTCTCTTTCTTTCTCTCTTCCTCTCTGTCCATCTTTCTCTATGTCTCTCTTTCTCTCATTCTCTTTCTCTCTCTCTCATTTTTTTCTTTCTTTCTTTGTCTCTCTTTTTCCATGTATTTCTCTATTTTCCTTTACTTTCTCTGGCTCTTTCGTTCTTTTTTTCTTCTCACAGTCACTTTCTGTCTCACACTTTCTTTCTCTCTCTCTCTATCTTTCTCTCTCTTTCTGTCTTTCATTCATTCATTCTGTCTTCTGCACGGTAGGGGATTCTATGAATATGAATATGAAGATTCTCCAACACTGAACAGAAATTTGTCAAGTATCTGCAGCGATGAAATGTGGTATTTTGTAATATTTTACATCTAACATGGTGTCTTGTAGCTCGGTGGGAAAGAGTGCAATTCGCAAAATAAGTCATACAAATTATAGAATCCCTACAGTGCAGAAGGAAGCCATTTGGCCCATCGAGGCTGCAGCAACTCTCCGACAGAGCATCTTACCCAGAGCACAGAGCATCTTTACCAGGACCAGATAGTGAGGAACATTGCCAGAGGCTACAGAAGGATATAGTTAGGCTGGAAATTTGGGCAAAGAAACGGCAGGTGGAGTTCAATCCTGATAAACGTGAAGTGATGCATTTTGGTAGAGCTAACGTAGGGGGGAGCGATACGATAAATGGCAGAACCATGAAGGGTGTAGATATGCAGAGGGACCTCATAGAATCATAGAAACCCTACAGTGCAGAAGGAGGCCATTCGGCCCATCGAGTCTGCACCGACCACAATCCCACCCAGGCCCTACCCCCACATATTTACCCGCTAATCCCGCTAACCTACGCATCTCAGGACTCTAAGGGGCAACTTTTTTTTAAACTGGCCAATCAACCTAACCCGCACATCTTTGGACAGTGGGAGGAAACCGGAGCACCCGGAGGAATCCCAGGCAGACACGAGGAGAATGTGCAAACTCCACACACACAGTGGCGCGAGCCGGGAATCGAACCCGGGATCCTGGAGCTGTGAAGCAGCAGTGCTAACCATTGTGCTACCGTGCCGCCCATGGGCAAGTCCACAGATCCTTGACGGTGATGTCACAGGCGGAGAAGGGAGTGAATAAGGCATATGGTATGCTTGCCTTTATAGGACGGGGCATAGAGTATAAAAGTTGGGGTCTGATGTTGCAGTTGTATAGAACGTTGGTTCGGCCACATTTGGAATACTGCGTCCAGTTCTGGTCGCCACACTACCAGAAGGACGTGGAGGCTTTAGAGAGAGTGCAGAGGAGGTTTACCAGGATGTTGCCTGGTATGGAATGGCTTAGTTATGAGGAGAGATTGGGTAAACTGGGGTTGTTCTCACTGGAAAGACGGAGGATGAGGGGTGACCTAATAGAGGTGTATAAAATTATGAAAGGCATAGATAGGGTGAACGGTGGGAAGCTCTTTCCCAGGTCGGTGGTGACGTTCACGAGGGGTCATAGGTTCAAGGTGAGTGGGGGGGGGGGGGGGAGGGGGGGAGGTTTAACACGTATAACAGAAGGACGTATTTTACACAGAGAGTGGTGGGGGCCTGGAATGCGCTGCCGGGCATGGTGGTGGAGGCGGACACACTGGGAACGTTTAAGACTTATCTCAATAGCGACATGAACGGAGTGGGAATGGAGGGATGCAAAAGATTGGTCTAGTTTGGACCAGGGAGCGGCGCAGGCTTGGAGGGCCGAAGGGCCTGTTCCTGTGCTGTATTGTTCTTTGTTCTTTCTTCTTTGTTCTATCCCCATAACCCCATGCATTTACCCCAATACTTCCCCTACTGTACAGATATTTGGTCATTAAGGGACAATTCAGCATGGCCAATCCATCTAAACTGTCCTTCTTTCAACACATAAGTGTTTCCCTCCCTCCCTTCTCCTCCAACCAAAGAAAAGGCCACGTGAGAAGGTAAACATGAAGGTGAGAGCTTTATAAATGTTCTGATATAATTTAATTGGTGCTCGAAATGTCGGTCAGTGGGGTTAAGTGATGCACTTGTGAGCTGGAGGCGATCCATGACGCTTCCAGCGTTTCGGACGACTACATCTGCAGAAAGTGCACCCAAGTGCAGCTCCTTACAGACCATATGGATAGGTTGGAGCAGCAGTTGGATGCACTTAGGAGCATGATGGTGGCGGAAAGCGTCATAGATAGGAGCTTTAGAGACGTGGTCACACCCAAGTTGCAGGCAGATAGATGAGTGATCGCGAGAAGGGACAGGCAGTCAGTGCAAGGATCCACTGTGGTCATTCCCTCTCTAAAAAGTATATATAGAAACATAGAAACATAGAAAACTACAGCACAAAAACAGGCCCTTCGGCCCCACAAGTTATGCCGAACATATCCCTACCTTTTAGGCCTACCTATAACCCTCCATCCTATTAAGTCCCATGTACTCATCCAGGAGTCTCTTAAAAGACCCTATTGAGTTTGCCTCCACCACCACTGACGGCAGCCGATTCCACTCGCCCACCACCCTCTGTGTGAAAAACTTCCCCCGAACATTTCCCTTGTACCTACGTTAAAACTGTGTCCTCTCCCAGCCATTTCCACCCTGGGAAAATGCCTCTGAGAGTCCACCCGATCTATGCCTCTCAACATCTTATATACCTCTATTAGGTCTCCTCTCATCGTACGTCTCTCCAAGGAGAAAAGACCGAGCTCCCTCAGCCTATCCTCATAAGGCATGCCACTCAATCCAGGCAACATCCTTGTATATCTCCTCTGCACCCTTTCAATCTTATCCACATCCTTCCTGTAATGAGGCGACCAGAACTGAGCACAGTACTCCAAGTGGGGTCTGACGAGCGTCTTATATAGCTGCATCATTATCCCTGGACTCCTAAACTCAATCCCTCCATTGATCAAGGCCAGCAGACCATACGCCTTCTTAACCACCTCCTCCACCTGCGGGGCCGATTTTAGAGTCCTATGGAACCGGACCCCAAGGTCCTTCTGATCCTCTACAGTATTAAAAGTTTTTACCTTTATATTGGACTCCTTCATCCCATTTGACCTGCCAAAATGGACCACTACGCAGTTATCTGGGTTGAAGTCCATCTGCCACTTTTCTGCCCAGTCTTGCTTCCTATCTATGTCCCTCTGTAACTTCTGACATCCCTCCAGACTATCCACAATCCCACCAACCTTCGTGTCGTCGGCCAACTTACCAATCCATCCCTCCACTTCCTCATCCATGTCATTTAAGAAAATGACAAACAGCAAGGGTCCCAGCACAGATCCCTGGGGCACACCACTGGTGGTCGACCTCCAATTAGAAAAATACCCATCTATACACACTCTCTGTCTCCTTTGGGCAGGCCACTTCTGGATCCACAGGGCAGCAGCCCCTTGGATCCCATGCCCTCTCACTTCTTCCAGAAGCTTTGCATGGGGGACCTTATCGAACGCCTTGCTAAAATCCAGATAAACCACATCTACCGCTTTTCCTTCGTCAATGTGGTTCGTCACATTTTCGAAGAACTCCACCAGGCTCGTAAGGCATGATCCGCCTTTGACAAAGCCATGCTGAGTATTCTTGAGCATACTGAACCTCTCTAAATGCTCATAAATCTTGTCCCTCTGGATCTTCTCCAAAAGCTTACCAACCACTGAGGTTAGACTCAACGGTCAGTTATTTCCTGGGCTATCTCTATTCCCCTTCTTGAAAATAGGAACCACATCCTCAATCCTCCGATCCTCTGGCACCTCTCCCGCCTCCATCGACGACGCAAAGATCATCGCCAGAGGCTCTCCAAGCTCTTCCCTCGCCTCCCAGGGTACCCTGGTGTACATCCCATCCGGACCCGGTGACTTATCTAGCTTGATGCCATTCAAAGATTCCAGCACAACTTCTTTGTTAAAGTCCACATACTCAATCTTTTCAGTCCACCGCAAGCCCACAGTACATCCACCCATGTCCTTCTCCTCCGTGAAAACCGAGGCAAAATACTCATTAAGCACCTCTGCCATTTTTACTGGTTCTGTACAGATTTTCCCACCTGCACCTTTTGTAGGCCCTTTTCCTTCACGTCTCATCCTTTTACTCTTCACATATTTATAGAACGCCTTCGGGTTTTCCTTAATCCTACCTGCCAAGACCTTCTCGTGACCCCTTCTGGCTCTCCTAATTTCCTTCCTTAGTCCCTTCCTACAAGCCGTATACTCATCTACATCCCTAGCTTCGCCAAGCTCTCTGAACCTTTTGTACGCTTTCCTTTTCTTCTCGACTAGGTCCCGCACAGCTTTCGTACACCAGGGTTCCTTTAACCGACCAACACCTCCCTGTCTGCTCAGAACATTGTCCTGTAGAACCCTAGACAGACATTCCTTGAAAAACTGCCACCTCTCTTCAGTAGATTTCCCCTAGAATACCTCCTTCCAATTTACTCCTCTAACTATTGCTGTCGTGCTCTCCCCCGGGGCGGCGGGGTAGAGCACTACAGCAATAGTTATCGGGACTCTATAATTAGAGGGGCAGATTGGAGCTTCTGTGGTTGTGAAAGAGACTCCAGGATGATCTGTTGCCTCCCTGATGCCAGGGTCCAGGATGTCTCTGAACCAGCAGAAAGCATTCTGAAGGTAGAGTGTGAACAGCCAGATGGCTGTACATATTGGCACTAACGACATAGGTAGGAAGAGTGATGTGGTCCTGCAGCAGCAGTTTTGGGAATTAGGTAGAATGTTAAAAAGCAGGATTTCTACCGTTGTAGTCTCAGGATTACTCCATGTGTCACGTATCAGTGAGCTAGAAATGGGAAGATCGTTCAGCTCAACACGTGGCAAAACAGCTGATGTAGCAGGGAGGATTTCAAATATCTGGACCATTGGGATCTCTTGCGGGGCAGCTGGGACCTGGACAAGAAGGACAAGTTGCATCTAAACTGGAAGGGCATAAATATTCTGGCCGGGAGTTTTGCTCGTGTCACAAGGGAGGGTTTAAATTAGTTTGGCAAAGGAGTGGGAACCAAAGCGAAGGTGAATTAACTGAAGGGGAGCCAGAGAGTAGGGCCAGTAATACTCAGAGAAAGAGCAGGCAGGGTATGGTTGCTAATCAAAGAGGGTCTGGTCGGCTGAAGCGCATTTGTTTCAATGGCAGTATTGTAACAGGTAAAGCACATGAACTTAGAGCTTGGATTAGTACTTGGACCTACAATGTTGTTGTTATTGCATAGACTTGGTTAACGAAAGGACAAGATTGGCAGCTTAATCTTAACCGGATACAGATGTTTCAGGCGGGAGAGAGGGGAATGTAAAAGGGGTGGGGGAGTTGCACTACTGGTTAAGGAGAACATCACAGCTGTACTGCGGGAGGACACCTTGGAGGGCTCATACAGTGAGGCAATATGCGTAGAGCTCAGTAATAGTAGGGGTGCAGTTACAATGTTGAGGGTTTACTATTGGCCGCCCAATAGCTAGCGGGAGATAGAGGAACAGATACGTAGGCAGATTTTGGCAAGGTGTAAAAGTAACAGGGTTGTTGTGGTAAGAGATTTTAACTTCTCCTGTACTGACTTGGAATCACTGAGTGCTCGGGACATGAATAGGGTAGAGTTTGTAAGGAGCTACCTCAGCTTTAATGTAGTAATGGATAAAGATAAGTGTAGTCCTCAAGTGAAGGTAATAAATTGGGAGAAGGCAAATTACAGCAATATTAGACAAGAATGTAGATTGGGTCAGATGTTTGAGGGCAAGTCAACATCTGGCATGTGGGAGGCGTTCAAGAGTAAGTTGACAGGGATTCAGTACCAGCACATTTCTCGAAGGATGAAGGATAAGTCTGGCAAGTTTTGCGAACCTTGGATAACGAGAGATATTGTGAGCCTGGTCAATGAGAAAAAGGAAGCATTTGTCAAGGCTAGGAGGCTGGAAACACACAAAGCAAGTGTGCAATATGAGAAAAGTACAAATAAACTTAATCAAGGAGTAAGGAGGGCTAAAAGGGTTCACGAAAAATCATTGGCCAGCAAGATTAAGGAAAACCCCAAGGTTTTTATACATATATAAAGAGCAAGAGGGTCGCCAGGGAGCAGGTTGGCCCACTCAAGGGGAGAGGAGGGAATCTATGCGTGAAGCCAGAGAAAATGGGTGAGGTATTAAATGAGTACTTTGCGTCAATACTCACCAAAGAGCAGGACATGGTGGATGATGAGTCTGGGAAAGGGTGTGAAGATAGTTTTAGTCATTTTGAGATCAAAAATAAGGAGGTAATGGGGTTCCTGAGAAACATTAAGGTAGACAAATCCCCAAAGCCTGATGGGATATACCCCAGAATACTGAGAGAGGCAAGGGAGGAAATTGCTGGGACCTTGAGAGAAATCTTTGTATCCTCACTGGCTACACATTAAGAAGTCTCACAACACCAGGTTAAAGTCCAACAGGTTTATTTGGTCGCAAAAGCCACTCGCTTTCGGGGCACTCGCTGCTCCTTCATCAGGTGAGTTGGATTTCAGTTCACAAAAAGGGCATATAAAAACACAATCTCAATTTACAAGATAATGTTTCGAATGCGAGCCTTTACAGGTAATCAAGGCTTAAATGTTCAGACAATGTGAATGGATTTGTGTCTTTATATGCCCTGCTTGTGAACTGAAATCCTGACGAAGGAGCGGCGAGCGCTCCGAAAGCTTGTGTGGCTTTTGCTACCAAATAAACCTATTGGACTTTAACCTGGTGTTGTGAGACTTCTTACTGTGTTTACCCCAGTCGGCATCTCCACGACAGGGGAGGTCCCAGAGGATTGGAGAATAGCCAATGTTGCTCCTTTGTTTTAGAACGGTAGCAAGAATAATCCAGATAATTACAGACTGGTGAGCCTTATGTCAGTGACAGGGAAGTTATTGGAGAGGATTCTTCGAGACAGGACTTACTCCCACTTGGAAAAACGTGGATGTATTAGCAAGAGGCACCATGGTTTTGTGAAGAGGCGGTCGTGTCTCACTAACATGATTGAGTTTTTTGAGGAAGTGACGAAGATGATTGATGAGGGTAGGGCAGTAGATGTTGTCTATATGGACTTCACTAAGGCCTTTGACAAGGTTCCTCTTGGCAGACTGGTGCAGAACGTGAGTCGCATGGGATCAGAGGTGAGGTGGCAAGGTGGATAAGAGAACTGGCTCGGTCATAGAAGACAGCAATAGCAGTGTAAGGGTGTTTCTGAATGGAGGGCTGTGACAAGTGGCGTTCCTCAGGGATCAGTGCTGGGACCTTTGCTGTTTGCAATATATGTAAATGATTTGCAGGAAAATGTAACTGGTTTGAATAGTAAGTTTGCAGACGACACAAAAGTTGGTGGATTTGCGGAAAGAAATTAGGTCCATCAGAGGATACAGCAGGATCAGCTGGACATTTGGGCAGATAGATGGCAGATGGAGTTTAATCCGCACAAATGTGAGGTAATGCATTTTGGAAGGTCTAATGCAGATAGGAAAAATACAGTAAATGGCAGAAGCTTTAAGGGAATTGATAGGCAGAAGGATCTGGGTATAGAGGTACACCGGAGACTGAAAGTGACAAAGCAGGTGGAGAAGGTAGTCAAGAAGGCATACGGCATGCATGCCTTCATCAGCCGGGGCATTGAGTTTAAAAATTGGCAAGTCATGTTGCAGCTTTATAGAACCTTAGTCAGGCCGCACTTGGAATATCGTGTCCAATTCTGGTCGCCACGCAACCAGAAGGAAGTGGAGGCTTTGGTGACGGTACAGAAAATATTTACCAGAATGTTGTGTGGTAGCGAGGGCATTAGCTATGAGGAGAGGTTGGAGAAACTTGGTTTGTTCTCACTGGAACGACAGAGGTTGAGGGGCGAACTGATAGAAGTCTACAAGATTATGAGGGGCATGTACGGAGTGGAAAGTCAGAAGATTTTTCCCAGAGTGGAAGAGTCAATTACTAGGGGGCAAGGTTTAAGGAGTGAGGAGCAAGATGTAAAGGAGGTGTACAAGGCAATTTTTTTACACAGAGGGTGGCGGGTGTCGGGGGAGGTAGGGAAGCAGAACGACAGTGACTTTTAAGTGGCGTCTTGACAAATACATCAATAGGATGGGAATGGAGGGATATGGTCCCCGGAAGAGTTGGGGTTTTAATTCAGTCAGGTAGCATGGTCTGTGCAGGCTTGGAGGGCCGAAGGGGATGTTTGTGTGCTGTAATTGTCTTTGTTGTTTGTTCTTTGCACGAAGGGGCAACTTAGCACGGCCAATCCACATATCTTGCACATCCCTAGACACTAAGGGGCAATTTAGCATGGCCAATCTACCTAACCTGCACATCTTTGGACACTTAGGGAGAATTTACCATGGCCAGTCCACCTAATCTAAACATCTTTGGACACTAAGGGGCAATTTAACACGGCTTATTCACCTACCCTACACATCTTTGGAGAGTGGGAGGAAACCGGAGCACCCCGAGGAAACCCACGCAGACACGGGGAGAACGTCCACACAGACAGTGACCCGAGGTTGGAATCGAACCTGGGTCTCTGGCGCTGTGAGGCAACAGTGTTAACCACTGTGCCACGAGAAACTGTGCATCAGCTCATGTAAAATGCTCTAGGGGCGGGCCTTTCCGGCCTTGCGTGCCCCGAAATTAGAAAATCCTGCCCAAGGTCAACAGAACTTTCCATAGTCCACCCTCACCTGTTACGATTCCTGTGGTGGGCGGGATGGTAAAATTCACCTCTACATTTCAGGAAGGCGATGGCCCAGTGGTATTATCACTAGACTATTCATCCAGAAACTCAGCTAATGTTCTGGGGGCATGAGTTCGATTCCCACCAATGATGCAGATGGTGGGATTTGATTTCAATTTTTAAATATCTGGAATTTAGAATCTACTGATGACCACGAAACCATTGTCAATTGTTGCAAAACCTCATCTGGTTCACCAATATCCTTTAGGGAAGGAAATCTACCGTCCTTACCACGTCTGGCCTCCATGTGACTCTTGAGCCACAGCAATGTGGTTGACGTTCAACTGCCCTCCAAGGTTAACTAGGAATGGACATTAAATGCTGGCCAGCCAGCGACGCCCATGTCCCACAAATGGATAAAAATATATATATTGTGGCTGTTGGTGAATAATTCTACCCTGTTCTTGTGGTTGCAGTTAACATTGTGACGATCGTGATCATGTGTCGGGGCAAGTGTGGGCTCTCGAAATGTGTAACCAGCTATCTGGTTGCAATGGCCTTGGCAGATCTAATGGTCGTTATCATTGACCTGATACTAAGGCAGATTCCTATTGTTTATCGGGACCATTCAACTTTTCTGTACTATGTCAGATTTTGCAATTTCCATGCCGTCCTGCTTTATGCCGTCACGGATTGTTCTGTCTGGTTCACCGTTACTTTCACCTTTGATCGATTTGTGGCTATCTGCTCTCAAAAACTGAAGACTAAGTACTGTACCACAAAGACAGCCTCTGTGGTCCTTGGGACAGTGACTGCACTGAGCTGTTTGAAGAATATTTTCTGGTATTTTATGTATACGGGTGAATATTCACTTTCCAACAGTCCGTGGTTTTGCCACGTGAAAATCGCTGTACTCCGTTCATTGACCTGGTCCATCATTGAATTGATTCATTACATCTTAACACCTTTTATTCCATTTGTTTTGGTCCTACTGTTTAATGCGTTGACCGTGAGAAACATTATCGTGGCCAACAGAGCCCGCAGGAGACTCCAGATTCAAAGCAGTGCGGAGAATCCCAGTGACCCGGAGGTGAAAAATCGACGCAAATCCATGATTGTGCTGTTTATTGTATCAGGGAATTTCATACTTTTGTGGGTGATCTTTATGATGTGCTCTGTATTGAAACGATTTGATTACTTGGGGTATCCAGTTCCTCTCCCGACATTTGTTCGGGAAATAGGATTCATGCTTCAGCTCCTGAGCTGCTGCACAAACACTTTTATTTATGCCATCACCCAGAGGAAATTCAGAGAGGAGCTGAGTAATGGAGTGAAATATCCTCTTGCGATGATGGGCAAATTATTTCGGTAGAAGGCCTCACACTATTTCGCAGTGCACGTTTCATAATATAGTCTTTAGAATTTATGACTTGTTTTCTTCATTTGGAGACAAGCATCTTCCTATATTGAAAATATACTGCTCTTCCTCCACTGCTTCTGTATCAAAATCCTTAAAATCCCTCCTTAATAGGAGCTTTGGTGTACCTACCGGGACTGTAACAATTCCAGAAGGCAGCTCACCACTACATTCACAAGGGTAATTAGGAATGGGCAATAAATGCTGACCGACTAGAATCATACAATCCCTGCAGGAAAAAAAAAGGTCATTCAGCCCATCGAGCCTGCACCAACAACAATCCCATCCAGCCCCTATCCCAATAATCCCACGTATTTACCCTGCCAGTTGCCCTGACACGAAAGGACAATTTAGCATGTCCAATCCACCTAACCAGCGCATCTTTGGGCACTAAGGGGCAATTTAGCATGGAACTAAGGGGCAATTTAACATGGCCAATGCACCTAACCTGCACATCTTGTGACACTGAGTCGCAATTTAGCATGGTCTATCCACTTAACCTGTACATCTTGGGAAACGAAGGGTCAATTTAGCATGGCCAATCCACCTAACCAACATGTCTTTTGGACTGTGGGAGGAAACCGGGCCACCTGGAGGAAACCTGCGCAGACACAAGGGAGAACGTGCAAACTCCACATAGATAGAGCAACCGAAGCCGGAATTGAAGTCCAGTCCCTGGTGCTGTGAGGCAACAGTGCTCACCGCTGTGCCACCATGCCACCCTGTGTTTGGTATTTTAGAGTTGGCCAGTTTTGAAAGTAAGGATAGGAACAGGGACGGAAGCAAAGACATCAAGAGGATAGGAAGATTCCAGAGATTATTTATCTCTGAACCTTCACTGGGACTTATCAGGAAAAAAGTATGAGCTTTACTATATTGTCCTCCCATTGGATCCACCCCTTCATGCCCCAAGGATGACTATGGCGGCACGACAGCACATTGGTTAGCACTGCTGCTTCACAGCTCCACGGACCTGAGTTCGATTCCCGGCTTGGGTCACTGTCTGTGTGGAGTTTGCACATTCTCCTCGTGTCTGCGTGGGTTTCCTCTGGGTGCTCCAGTTTCCTCCCAGAGTCCAAAGATGTGCAGGTTAGCTTGACTGGCCATGCTAAAATTGCCCATTATTGTCCTGAGATGTGTAGGTTAGAGGGATTAGTGGGTGAAATATGTAGGGATATGGGGATAGGGCCTGGGTGGGATTGTGGTCGGTGCAGACTCGATGGGCCGAAGGGCCTCTTTCTGCACTGTAGGGTTTCTATCTATCTATCTAAGAACTGATTACAATGAACATTTTGGATCATACACAGAGATCTTTTCACCTGTGTTTTAGTGAAGCAGACTGAACTAAATTAAACATAGAAACAGAGAAAGTAGAAGCCAGAGTAGACCATTAGCCCTTTGAGCCTGCTCCACCAATTATTTGTTTTTATTCATTCGTGGGACATGGGCATTGCTGGCTGGCCAACATATATTCCCATCTGTTGTTGCCCTTGAACTGAATGGCTTGCTTTGCCATTTCAGAGGGCAGTTGAGAGTGAACCACATTGCTGTGGCTCTGGAGTCACATGTAGACCTGACCGGGTAAGGTGGTTGGTGGATTTCCTTTCCTAAAGGAATCTGGATCCCCAGAATATTCGCTGAATTTCTGGATTAATAGTCTAGCGATAATGTGGTGGTCTAGGGAGGAAATTGCAAGTCCCTGAGCAGATATGTTTGCATCATCGACAGCCACAGGTGAGGCGCCTGAAGATTGGAGGTTGGCATATGTTTAAGAAGGGCTGCAGGAAAAGGCCTGGGAACTACAGGTCAGTGAGCCTAACGTCTGTAGTGGGTAAGTTGTTGGAAGGTATTCTGAGAGACAAAATCTATGAGCAGACAGGGAGGAGTTGGTCGGTGAAAGGGACCGTGGTGCACGAAAGCTGTGCAGGACTTGGTCGAGAAGAAATGGAATGCGTACAAAAGGTTCCGAGAGCTTGGCAAATAAAGGGATCTAGATGAGTATACGGCTTGTAGGAAGGGACTAAAGAAGAAAAGTAGGAGAGCCAGAAGTGGTCACGAGAAGGCCTTAGCAGGTAGGATTATGGAAAACCCTAAGGCGTTCTAAATATGTGAAGAGTAAAAGGATGAGACGTGAAGGAATAGGGCCTATAAAAGGTGAAGCCGGGAAAATCTGTACGGAACCAGTAGAAATGGTAGAGGTGCTTAATGAGTATTTTGCCTCGGTTTTCACAGAGGAGAATCATAGAATCATAGAAACCCCAGTGCAGAAGGAGGCCATTCGGCCCATCGAGTCTGCACCGACCACAATCCCACCCAGGCCCTACCCCCACATATTTACCCGCGAATCCCTCTAACCTATGCATCTTAGGACTCTAAGGGGCAATTTTTAACCTGGCCAATCAACCTGACCCGCACATCTTTGGACTGTGGGAGGAAACCGGAGCACCCGGAGGAAACCCACGCAGACACAAGGAGAATGTGCAAACTCCACACAGACAGTGACCCGAGCCGGGAATCGAACATGGGACCCTGGAGCTGTGAAGCAGCAGTGCTAACCACTGTGCCACCGTGCCGTCCCTGTGCCACCGTGCCACCCCTGGGTAGATGTACTGCGGGCTGGCGGTGGACTGAAAAGATTCAGTATGTGGAATTTAACAAAGAGGTTGCGCTGGAATCTTTGAATGGTATCGAGATAGATAAGTCGCCGGGTCTGGATGGGATGTACCCCAGGTTACTGTGGGAGGCGAGGGAAGAGATTGCACAGTCTCTGGCGATGATCCTTGCGTCGTCGATGGAGATGGGGGAGGTGCCGGAGGATTTGAGGATTGCGGATGTGGTTCCTATTTTCAAGAAGGGGAATAGGGATAGCCCAGGAAATTACCGACCGGTGAGTCTAACCTCAGTGGTTGGTAAGCTGATGGAGAAGATCCTGAGGGACAAGATTTATGAGCATTTAGAGAGGCTTAGTATGCTCAAGAATACTCAGCATGGCTTTTTCAAAGGCAGATCGTGCCTTACGAGCCTGGTGGAGTTCTTCGAAAATGTGACTAAACACATTGACGAAGGGAAAGCGGTAGATGTGGTTTATATAGATTTTAGCAAGGCGTTCAATAAGGTCCCCCATGCAAGGCTTCTAGAAAAAATGAGAGGGCATGGGATCCAAGGAGCTGCTGCCCTGTGGATCCAGAACTGCCTTGCCCAAAGGAGGCAGAGAGTGGGAATAGATGGGTCTTTTCTAAATGGAGGTCGGTCACCAGTGGAGTGCCCCAGGGATCTGTTCTGGGACCCTTGCTGTTTGTCATTTTCATAAATGACCTGGATGAGGAAGTGGAGGGATTGGTTGGTAAGTTTGCCGACGACACGAAGGTTGGTGGGATTGTGGATAGTCTGGAGGGATGTCAGAAATTACAGAGGGACATAGATAGGATGCAAGATTGGGCGGAGAAGTGGCAGATAGACTTCAACCCAGATAAACGCGTAGTGGTCCATTTTGGCAGTTCAAATGGGATGAAGGAGCACAATATTAAGGGAAAGACTTTTAGTACTGAAGAGGATCAGAAAGACCTTGGGGTCCGGGTCCATAGGGCCCTAAAATCTGCCCCGCAGGTGGAGGAGGTGGTTAAGAAGGCGTATTGTGTGCTGGCATTTAGCAATCGAGGGATTGAGTTTAGGAGTCCATGCATAATGATGCAGCTATATAAGACCCTCGTCAGACCCCACTTGGAGTACTGTGCTCAGTTCTGGTCGCCTCATTACAGGTAGGATGTGGAAAAGGTAGAAAAGGTGAAGATGAGATTTACAAGGATGTTGCCTGGATTGAGTGGCATGCCTTATGAGGATAGGCTGAGGGAGCTCAGTCTTTTCTCCTTAGAGAGTCGTAGGATGAGAGGAGACCTAATAGAGGTATATAAGATGTTGAGAGGCTTTTTCCCAGGGTGGAAATGGCTGCTACGTGAGGACACAGGTTTAAGGTGCTGGGGGGTAGGTACAGGGGGATGTTCGGGGGACGTTTTTCACTCAGAGGGTGGTGGGCGAGTGGAATCGGCTGCCGTCAGTGGTGGTGGAGGCAAACTCAATAGGATTTTTCAAGAGACTCCTGGATGGTACATGGGACTTAATAGGATGGAGGGTTATAGGTCGGCCTAAAAGGTAGGGATATGTTCGGCACAACTTGTGGGTCCGAAGGGCCTGTTTTGTGCTGTATTTTTTCTCTGTTTTTATATTTCTATTTAGAGAGGCAAGGACTGATTAGGGACAGTCAGCATGGCTTAGTGAGTGGAAAATCATGTCTCACAAATTTGACTGAGTTTTTTGAAGGGGTAACTAAGAATGCAGATGAGGGCAGTGGAGTCAACGTTGTCTACATGGACTTTGGCAAGGCCTTCGACAAGGTATCGCATGGTAAGTTGTTGCTTCAGGTTCAATCTCACGGGAGCCAGGGTGAGGGAGCCAATTGGATACAAAATTCGCTTGACGGAAGAAGACAGAGGGTGGTTCGAGAGGGCTGTTTTTCAAACTGGAGGCCTGTGACCAGCGGTGTGCCCAGAGATCAGTGCTGGGTCCACTAATAATTGTCAATTTTATTAATGATTTGGATGAGAATTTAGGAGGTATGGTTAGCAACTTTAAAGTTTTAAAGTTTATTTACCAATGTCACAATTACATTTACATTAAAATTGCAATTAAATTACTGTGAAAATCTCTTAGTCGCCACAATCCAGTGCCTGTTCGGGTACACTGAGGGAGAATTTTGCATGGCCAATGCACCTAAACAGCACATCTTTGGAGTGTGGAAGGAGAACCCAGAGGAAACCCACGCAGACACGGGGAGAACGTGCGGACTCCACACAGTGAGTGACCCAAACTTGGAATCCAACCCGAGTCCCTGGTGCTGTGAGGCAGCAGTGCTAACCACTGTGACACCGTGCCACCCAGATGACACCACGATTTGTGGCTTAGTGGGCAGTGAAGAAGGCTATCTAGGATTGCAATGGGATCTTGATGGACTGGACCAGTGGGCTGATGAATGGCAGATGGAGTTTAATTTTGATAGATGCAAGGTGTTGCAATGTTGTAGCTCGAACGAGGCAATCCCTACTCAGTTAATGGTAGGGTGTTGGGGACAGTTATAAAACAAAGAGATCTAGGGGTACAGGTTCATAGCTCCTTGAAAGTGGAGTCACAGGTGGACAGAATAGTGAAGAAGGCATTCCGCATGCTTGGTTTCATTGTTCAGAACATTGAATACAGGAGTTCGGATGGCTTGTTGAAGTTGTACAAGACATTGGTAAGGCCACACTTAGAATACTGTGTACAGTTCTGGTCACCCTATTGTGGAAAAGACATTATTGAATTAGAAAGAGTGGAGAAATAATTTACCAGGATGCTACCAGGACTTCATGCTTTGAGATATAAGGAGAGGCTGGATAAACTGGGACTTTTTTTCCCTTGAGCATAGGACACTTCGGGGTGATTTTGTAGAGGTCCAAAAAATAATGAGGGGCATAGATAAAGTAGACAGTCACCATCTTTTCCAAGAGGTAGAGAAGTCTAAAACTAGAGGGTATAGGTTTAAGATGAGAGGGGAGAGATACAGAAGGATCCAGAGGGGCAACGTTTTCACACAGAGGGGGGTGAGTGTCAGGAACGAGCTGGCAGAGGTCGTAGTAGAGGCGGGTACAATTTTTTCTTTTAAAAAGCATTTGGAAAGTTACAGTGGTGAGATTGGTACAGAAGAATATGGGTCAAACACGGGCAATTGGGACTATCTTAGGGGTAAAAACTGGGTGACATGGACAAGTAGGGCCAAAGGGCCTGTTTCAATGTGTAAACCACTATGACTCTATGACCACTAGGCTGTTGCAACCCAGACACACATACAAACACATGCACCATGGCTGATCATCAAGTTCAATATCCTGATCCCATCTCCCTCCGCCCCCCCCCCCCGCCCCGCCCCGCTATATCCCTTGATCCGTTTAGCCTCGAGAGCTAATATAGATAATTTCTTCTTGAAATCACACAATGTTTTGCCCTCAACTACATCCTGTGGTCGTGAATTCCACACATTCGCCAACTTCTGGGTGAAGAAAGTTCTTCGCACCTCAGTCTTAAAAGGCTTACCCCCTTATACTCAAATTATGACCCCTAGTTCTGGACTTCCCCACCATCAGGAACATTCTTTCTGAATCTAACCTGTTAGAATTTTATAAGTTTCTATGAGATCCCCTCTGACTCTTCTAAACTCCAGTGAATATAGTCCTAACCAACTTCGTGCCTCCTCATGGGACCGGCCGGCCATCCCAGGAATCGGCCTGGTAAACCTTCGCTGTACTCCCTCTATAGCAAGGACAGCCTTCCTCAGATAAGAACGTCAAAACTGCACACCATACACCAGATGTGGCCTCACCAACTTCCTATACAATTACAGTAAAACATCCTCAAACTATGACCCCTAGTTCTGGACTCCCCCACCGTTGGAAACATTCTTTCAGAATCTACCCTGTCTAACCCTGTTAGAATTTTATAAGTTTCTATGTGATGCCCTCTCACTCTTTTAAACGCCAGTGAGTACCATCCTAACCGACTTAGTCTCTCCTTATATGACAGACCTACCATCCCAGGAATCAACCTGGTAAACCTTCACTGCATTCCCCCTATAGCAAGGACATCTTTCGTCAGATAAGGACATCCAAACAGCCGACAATACTCCAGGTCTGGCCTCACCAATGCCCTGTTCAATTGCAGCCAAAACATCCATGTTTTGCAGACTCGATGGGCCAAATGGCCTCCTTCTGTACTGTAGGATTCTATAAAATCCCTATCTCTTTACTCAAATCCTCTCGCTATGAAGGCCAGCATACCATGTGGAACACCAGGGTTTAGGTGATTCAGACCTGGGGATTAATAGCTTTTAGATACTTCAATGTCTCTCATGCCTTTTCTCCTCTCATATTAATGAATTTAGCACCTCATTCTTATCAGCTACTTGGCGAATGTATATTTCTGATCCACAAATTATATTTGTGAAGACAGATACAAAATATCTGTTGACAGTCACTGTAACGTGTACATACTCTGCAATAATTTCTCCTGATTGGACTCACAACTGAAATAATGAAAATGTCCCAGTGGCCAAATAAATGAGAGGTCAAATATATTATTCAAACTGCCAGCTCAATTTCAAAAATAGAAGCACTTTGAAGTAGCCTTCTCTAATAACTTGTAAGTGCAGGAATATAGTAGCAGGAGTAGGCCATTCAATAAAAATTATCTGGAATTAAGGATCTACTGATGATCATTGTCAGAAAAGCGCTATCTGGTTCACTAATGTCCTTTAGAGAAAGAAATCTGCCATCCTTACGTGGTCTGGCCGACATGTGAATCCAGAGCCACAGCAATGTGCCTGACATTTAATTACCCTCTGAAATTGCCGAGTCAGTCTTTCAGTTCAAGTCCAAAACTGTGCAGGTTAGGTGGATTGTCCATGCTACATTGCCCCTTCGTGTCCAAAGATGTGTGGGTTAGGTGGATTGGCCATGCAAAAGTGTTCCTTTGTGTCCAAACTTGTGCAGGTTAGGTGGTATGGCCATACGAAATTGTTCCTCATTGTCCAAAGAAGTGTAGGTTAGGTGAATTAGCCATGCTAAATTGCCCTTTAGTGCCCAAGATGTGCAGGTTAGGTGGATTGGCCATGCTAAATTGCCCCTCGGTGCCCAAAGATGTGCAGGTTGCATTGATTAGCCACGCTAAATTGCCCCTTAATTTCCCAAAATGTGTAGGTTGGGTGGATTAGCCATGCTAAATTGCCCCTGAAGGTCCAAAGATGTACCCATTAGGTGGATTGGCCACGCCAAATTGCCTCTTAATGTCCAAAGATGTGCAGGTTAGGGGGATTCACCATGGGAACCATGCGGCGTTGTGGGGATCGGGCCTGGGTGGTAATGTTGTCGGTGCAGACTATCAGGGTCGAATGGCTTGCTTCTGCACCGTAGGGATTCTATGATTCTATGAATTGAGAATGAACATTAAATGGTGGCCGTGGCAGCTGTGCCCACATGCTATGAAAGGATAAAGAAAGAAAAATCATCCGTTTCCTCCAGGTTGCTGTTATTTCTAGCGCAGTGTTGACAGGTAGGAAGTAGCAATAGACTTTCACCTGTGCGGCATGGCTCTGTTCCCAATATTTAGTGGCGACTTCCACGCTGCAATCCAACGTCCTGCTGTGTCTGTATTCCAAGCGATTCAAAACAAGACAATTCCTCTGCAGTTACTAGGTGCCATTCTTGCCCAGGTCAAGAGAGGTAGGTTTGTGTCTGACCTAAGTTTCAATTCTCTATCAAGTGTGTGAAGGGAAAACAACTCTGGAACTTCACTTTGCGACACGTTGGTGGCACAGTGGTTAGCACTGCTGCCTCACAGCACCAGGGACCCAGGTTTGATTCCCGGATTGGGTCACTGCCTGTGCGGAGTCTGCACGTTCTCTGTGTGGGTTTCTTCTGGGTACTCCAGTTTCCTCCCACAGTCCGAAAGACGTGCCGGTTAGGTGCATTGACCATGCTAAATTCTCCCTCAGTGTACCCGGGCAGGTGCCAGAGTGTGGCGACTCGGGGATTTTCACAGTAACTTTATTGCAGTGTTAATGTAAGCCTACTTGAGACTAATAAATAAACTTAAAACTTTAAACAATGTGTGCTACCTGTTACCAAAAGACATAATGCTGGAAAATCTCAGCAGGTGCTGCCTGTACTTGTGAGACTATGATGGGACTTCCCTGGCTATCTTCCCCTGTGTACCTGCATTGAGTATTTGGCAGCTCTGTGCGAAGGGAGATTTTCTCTTAATGCAGATATGTTTCGAGACGATGGCCCAATGGTATTATCACTGGACTCTTAATCCAGGAACTCAACTAATGCTTTGGCGACCCGGGTCCGAATCCCTCCAGGGCAGACAGCACCATTGAATCCTTATGGTGCAGAAAGGAGGCTATCGAGTCTGCAGCAACAACAATCGCACCCAGGCCCTATCCCTGCAACCCCCACATATTTACCCTCCTAATCCCCCAGACACGAAGAAGCAATTTCGCATGGCCAATCCACCTAACCTACACATCCTTGCACACTAGGGGGCAATTTCACATGGCCAATCCAACTAACCTGCACATCCTGGACACTAAGGAACAATTTAGCGTGGCCAAAGCACCTAACCTGCACACATTTAGACACGAAGGGACAATTTAGCATGTGCAATCCAACTAACCTGCACATCTTTGAACACGAAGGAACATCTTAGCATGGCCAATCCAACTAACCAACACATCTTTGGACACTAAGGGATAATTTTTCATGGCCAATCCCCCTAACCTGTACATCGTTGGATTGTGGGAGGAAACCGGAGCACCCGAAGGAAACCCATGTAGACATGGGGGAGAACGTGCAGACTCCATGCAGGCAGTGACCCGAGGCTGGAATTGAACCCGGGTCACTGGCGCTGTGAGGCAGCAGTGCTAACCACTGTGCCACCGTGCCACTCCTCATAAAATGGTGAAGGTAAAAAGGGATAGGAGATATCTCAATGAGGAATCGCAGTTATATTTGAAGGGTACAGGATGGGGGTTTATAATAAGGAGCGTGAAACGTGTGATACTCAAATGAGGAGAATTCACAAGAAGATTATGAGAAGGGGCGGATGTACGATTTTGTGATGAAGTGCAGTTTGACGAACATGGGGAACTGAACGACCGAAGTGACAAGGATAAAAACATTACAATTTAAGAATTATTCATCAGGCCCCGCAAACCTACTCCACCCCTTGACACGGTTAACCTGCTCTCTCGGAAGAATAGGATCTTTTAATAATGAATGGTTCATTCCGTTGGCCGATTCTCTGTGGAATTTAGAAGCACGAGAAGTGATCTAATTAAACTAGACTCAAGTGTTTATTTCTCTGATGGAAGGATCGAGAACATAGGGCCAAGGATAAAGAATTGGGGAAAATTCTTCGATTAAATAGTGTGAGCCTTTGGTATTATTTATTCCAAAGGTTTCTCGATGCTCCAACAGTGAGCACATTCAAGGTTAATGCAGAGAGACTTTGGTTCTCATAGGATCATAGAATCCTTACAGTGCAGAAGAAGGCCATTCGGCCCATCGAACCTGCACCAAACCGACAACAATCCCACTCAGGACCTATCCCCGTAACCCCACGTATTTACCCTCTAGTTCCCCTGACGCTGTGGAGTCATTTAACATTGAAGAGTAAGGGACAATTTAGCATGACCAATCCACCTAACCTGCACATCTTTGGAATGTGGGAGGAAACCGGAGCACGTGGAGGAAACCCACATTGGATGGATTAATGTAGATAAATGTGAGGTTATCCAAAAAAAAGAAAGGCAAATTATTACCTCAATGGAAAGCAGATTCAAAGTACATCCGAGCAGAGGGATCTAGGTATCAGAGTTCATCAATCGCAGAAAGTTGATAAGCAGATGCAGCAGGTAATAAAAAAGGCAAATGGGATGTTAGCATTTTTTGCAAAAGGACTGGTGTATAAAAGCAGAGGTGTTGTTGAATTGTATTGGGTGTTGGTGAGACCACATCTGGAATATTGTGTCCAGATTTGGTCTCCTTATTTGAGGAAGGATGTGGTGGCATTGGAGGCAGTACAGAGAAGGTTCACCAGATAGATTCCGGGGATAAAAGGATTGATGTACAAGGAGAGATTAAACAGTTTGGGTTTATACTCGCTGGCGTTTAGGAGGATGAGAGGGGATCTGATCGAGGTATTTAAATGCTAAAAAAGGATTGATAAAGTAAACGTAGACCAAAGCCACGGGAGTAGGAACGGGCGAGGGGGAGAGCATGGAATGGTCTGTTGACCTCGGGTGGGATTTTACGGTTTCGGGATGAGAGAGGCTGTACAATCCAGTCCCAAATGTTTCCTCTTATGAGGTAATCTCGAACAAGAGGTACAGGTATGGGTAACAGGCGGTAGATTTAAAACTGAATTGAGGAGGAAATACTTCTCGCAATGGAACTCGCTGCCTCTGAGCACGGTGAAGCCTGAATCGTTGAAAGGTTTCAAAAGGGAGATGGACATATTTCTGATTTTTTAAAATGGGTTAAAGGGATATGGGGAACAGGTGGGGAGCTGGATTTGAAACTAGGGAGAGATCAGCTATGATCTGATTGAATGGTGGAGCAGGCTCAAAGAACTGAATTGCCTACTTCTGCTCCTAATTCCAATGTTCCTATGCAACCACCTGGGGAAACTGAGATCAAATCCAACCCCTCTGACACCTCCCCGAATGAGAGCAATGATTCACCACAGTCAATATCTTTGTAACCCAGTATCAGAGAGGATGCAACACTACCACATTAATCACACAAATCTTGAACTGCTCCAAGGACATGTGCAATCTTTTCCCATTTAAGGTTGTCACATACACACGAGCAAATTCAACTGCTGTTAAATAGAGACCAGGTGCACCCTCTCCCATTCACAGATCTCGCGACACAGAAGACAACTGCAGTCAAGAGAACAGGTCAGAGTTTAAGTTTAGAGTTTATTCATTAGTGTCACAAGTAAGCTTACATTAACACTGCAATGAAATTACTATGAAAATCCCCTAGTCACCACAGTCCGGCGCCTATTCGGGTAACACTGAGGGAGAACTTAGCATGCCAACGTACCGAACCAGCACATCTTTCGGACTGTGGGAGGAAACGGGAGCAGCCGCAGAAAACCCAGACACAGGGAGAACTCTGCACAGACAGTGACCCAAGCCAGGAATCAAACCCAGGTCACGGGCGCTGTGAAGCAGCAGTGCTAACCATGGTGCCACCTTGTCGTCACAGCTATGGGGGAAAAGGCAGGATCAGGATATTAATTTTGATGATCAGCCATGATCAAAATGAATGGTGGAGCAGGCCCAAAGGGCCAAATGGCCTACTCCTGCTTCTAGTTTCTATATTTCAATGTTTAATTCTACTTCATTCCCAGTCCAAAGTAGCAATGTTATTTTGTACCGGAACCTACCATGTCAAAGGAACTGATTAAGCAATTACTCAAGATGCGGCTCCATAATGGACACAAAACATAAACGTGAAAGCACATAGCTACACTATGACAACGCCTGTGTATGAGAACATTTGATTTGTTTTTTTATTGTCACATGTATTAGTATACAATGAAAAATATTGTTTCTTGCGCGCTGTACAAAGTATACCATTCATAGAGAAGCAAAGGAGAGAATGCAGAATGTAGTGTTACATTTATATCCACGATGTAGAGAAAGATCAACTTAATAGGAGGTAGGTCCATTCAAATGTCTGACAGCAGCAGGGAAGAAGCTGCTCTTGAGTTGATTGGTACGTGACCTCAGACTTTTGTATCTTTTGTATTTTTTTCCCGTTGGAAGAAGGTGGAAGAGAGAATGTCCAGGGTGCGTGGGGTCGTTGGTTTTGCTGGCTGCTTTGCCGAGGCAGTGGGATGGGTAGACAGATACAATGGATGGGAAGCTGGTTTTACTGATGGATTGGGGTTCATTCACGCTCCTGGGTGGCTTTTTTGTTCTCTTGGTCAGAGCAGGAGCCATACGGAGCTATGATACAACCAGAAAGGATGCTTTCTATGGTGCGTCTGTAAACGTTGGTGAGAGTCGGAGTGGACATGCCAAATTTCCTTAGTCTCCTGAGAACGTAGAGGCGTTGGTGAGCTTTCTTAACTATAGTGTCGGCATGGGGGTACCAGGACAAGTTGTTGGTGACCTGGACACCCAGAAACCTGAAGTTCTCGACTATTTCCACTTCATCCCTGTTGATGCACTATGCTTCCTGAAGCCAATGACTATCTCCTTCGTTGAAGGAGTGATTCAAAGATGTACTATTTTATATACCTATGCCGAATTTCAAATAACAATCAAATGGAGGAGATTTCTTAAAATTCTTTGCTGAAATATGGAAAACAAACAATACTGATAGTCCCTCTGTCTGGATGAATGGATGTTGTAATCCTTTATTGATCTCACTCTATGGCTGGGCACTGTCACCAGAGTCTGCATCCCTGATCTGACCTTTGTCTCAATCAACAATCTGTGTGTTTGTGGAGATGCAGAAATGATGTGATCCGTGACCATATTCACGTTTCTATCACTCCCAACTTTGAGAATGACATGAGGGTTTTTGTCCCTGTTCTCATCTCTTTCCCTCTCAATGGAAAATACATTTATGGGCTATATCCCTGTTTTCTCTCTCTCTCTTTGAGAACAGAGTCTGCATCAGAGGGCAGCACGGTGGCATGGTGGTTAGCACCGCTGCGCCAAAGCGCCAGCGACCCGGATTCAATTCCAGCCTCGGGTCTATATCTGTTTGGAGTCTGTACATTCTGCCCGTGCCAGCAGGGATTTCCTCTGGGTGCTCCGGTTTCCTCCCACAGTCAAAGGATGTGCAGGTTGGGTGGATTAGCCATGCTTAATTGGCCCTTAGTGTCCAAAGATGTGTGAGTTAGGTGAATTGTCCATACTAAATTGCTCCTTAGTGTCCAACGATGTGCAGGTTAGGTGGATTGGCCATGCTAAATTGTCCTTTCGGGTCAGGGTGATTTGCAGGGTAAATAGGTGGGCTTACGGGGTTGGGGCCTGGGTGGGATTGTTGTTGGTGAAGGCTCAATGGGCCAAATGACCTCCTTCTGCACTGTAGGGACACTATGGGAGAGATTTTCCAGCCGCGCTCATCTCAAAACCGGAAAATCCTGCCCGATGTCAACGGACATTCAATGGTCCGCCCGGTATGATTCCTGCGCCGGGCGGAATAGTAAACTTTGCCCCTTTGTTCTTGAATATCTCTGATTAGGGTCTGTACTCGGTGACCCGGTCCCTGCGATTATCTCTCTGAATGGGGAGTGTGATCTGAGATGACAGGTGAGATTTTACAGCTGCGCTCATCCCAAAACCGTGAAATCCCGCCCGAGGTCATCGAACGCTCGCCCGCTCTGATTCCCGCGGCAGGCAGGACGGTAAAATTGCAGCTTACGCCTCCGCACTGATTAAAAGCCCTGAGTCGGGACTATGATCATAGTCTCGGTCACAGCAATGATTTCCTGCTGAAGTGGAACGCAGTCAGAGGTTGTGAGCCAGATCAATGTCTCCTCGAGTGGGGAGGGTTGTAGCTGGTACAGGCGTCTCTGTGCTGTCACCTCCCTGTAAGCGGGAACTGTGATCACAGGCGCATGTTTCCCGTGAGTGTGAGATGTGGTCAGTCCGTGTCTCAGTGCAATCCTCACTGTGAATGAACACTGTGTGGCTGGCAACCTGTTTCACATCTCCGAGATGATCCTGATGTCTTTCTGTTGCAGGGAATGTTGAGCTGATTCACCATGAAGACTGTCTCTCTCCTTCTGGTTTGCCTCTGCACCCGTGAATTGGACGCAACTGAGCAAAACGATGAAGTTTTGCGAAGAATTGTCAAGGAGTGAATGCTTCATAATTCAATGTCTTCCTTCAAACAATGACATTTCTGCAATTTTTCTGCCAAATATGTAACCTCACAATTACTGACAACGTTCCAAACGGTGGAGGTTTTATTTCAAGTATTCGGTACTAGGGGCGTGTATCACTAATTGTGGCACCCTTTTTTCACCCTGTTACCATAAGTTATAGGGTAAAGGGTTATAGTCATAGATCATAGAATCCCCATGGTACAGAAAGAGGCAATTCGGCCCTTTGAGCCTGCACCGAAGACAACCCCAAGAAGCCCTGTTCCCATAACCCCACGTATTCACCCTGCTAATCCCCCTGACATGAAGTGGAAATTGAGCATGGCCAATCAACCTAATATGCACATCTTTGGACTGTGGGAGGAAACCCACGCAACATGGGGAGGACGTGCAAACTCCACACAGATAGTGACCCAAGGTGGGAATTGAACCCAGGCCCTTGCCGGCGTGAGGCAGCAGTGCCAATCACTGTGCCACCATGATGCCCTGTGGTTTCCGTATATAGAAACATAGAAACATAAAAATTGGAGCAGGGGTAGGCCATTCGACCCTTTGAGCCTGCTCCGCCATTCACTTTCATCATGGCTGATCTTTAAATTCAATATCCTGATCCTCCTTTCCTCCCCATATCCCTTGATCCAGTTAGCCCCTAGTGAGGTATTTAATTTCTCAATGAAATCACACAACGTTTTGGCCTCAACTACTTTCTGTGGTAGTGAATTCCACATATCCACCACTCTCTGGGTGAAGAAATTTCTCCTCACCTCAGTCCTAAAAGGTTTACCCCATATCCTCAAACTATGACCCGTATTTCTGGACTCACTCACCATTGGAGACATTCTTTCTGAATTTACCGTGTCTTACCCTGTGAGAATTTTATAAGTTTCTATGAGATTCCCTCTCACCCTTCTATACTCCAATGAATACAATCCGAACGGATTTAATCTCTCCTCATATGACAGACCTGCCATCCCAGGGATCAGCCTGGTAAACCTTTGCTGCACTCCCTCTATAGCAAGGACATCCTTCCTCAGATAAGGATACCAAAACTGCACACACGGTGACACAGTGGTTATCACTGCTGCCTCACAGCTCCAGGGACCTTGGTTCGATTCCTAGCTTGGGTCACTCTCTGTGTGGAGTCTGCACATTCTCTCCCGGGTCTGCGTGGGTTTCCTCCGGGTGCTCCGGTTCCCTCCCACAGTTCAAAGGTGTGCGGATTAGGTTGATTGCCCATGCTAAATTGCTCCTTAGTGCCCCGAGATGCGTTTGTTACAGGGATTAGCAGGTAAATACGTGGGTTCACGGGGAAAGGCCTTGGTGAGATTGGTGTCGGTGCAGACTCGATGGGCGGAATGGCCTCCTCCTGCACTATGGGGATTCGATGAGTATTTTATGATTAAAATACTCCAGGTGTGGCCTCAGCATTGCCCCATAAAATTGCAGTTAAAGATCGGTATTCCTACACTCAAATCTGCTCGCTATAAAGGCCAACATACCATTGGCCTTCTTTACTCCCGGCTGTACCTGTGCGCTTAAAGTTAAAAGTTTATTTATTTCTCACACGAAAGGCTTACATTAACACTGCAATGAAGTTACTGTGAAATTCTCCTCGTCGCCACACTCCGGCGCCTGTTTGGGTCAATACACCCCAACCAGCACGTCTTTCAGACTGTGGGAGAAAACAGGAGCACCTGGAGGAAACACATGTAGACGCGGCGAGAACGTACAGACTCCACACAGACAGTGACCAAAGCGAACCCGTGTCCCTGGCGCTGTGAGGCAGCAATGCTAACCACTGTGCCACCTTCAGCGACTGATGCACAAGGACACCAATGTCTCGTTGAGTATCCAAAGCTCAACCTCTCACTCTGTCCCATTTCTCTCCCCCCCAGTTTCTGTTCTGCCCGCAGGAAGGGAAATAGTTATTCACCTTCCTCATTGCGTTGAAACCTAACTAATGCAGGACACACGATAACAATGTGTACTTGAATGCCAACCACACGAGTTATCAGCCAAATATCAGTGCCAACCTTGATGTCGTCGACGCCAAGCATAACTACATCACTGTTTACCTGGATGTGGGCGAAACGTGTTCAGAATTCAAGATATTACACGATCAGCGTGGAAATGAGCACCTGTCTGACTGCTTTGGGGAGGAGTTGAGAAAGTTGTTGAACCAAGGGGGCTGTGTGATATTCCTCACAGGAAAAACCCCTGCACCGTGAAATGTTTCAGCAGGAAGCACTTCATGGACCTTGTGGCCCCTCTCAAGGTCCTGCTCTTCATCCACGAGAGAACTGACACTAAAAATAATGTTCAGAAGTACTTCGTCCACGGAGAATTGAGCAATTCAAGTTTTTAGGTGTCCAGATCAACAACAAACTGTCCTGGTGCCTCCATGCCAAAACTATAGTTAAGAAAGCCCACCAACGTCTCTGGTTTCTCAGAAGACGAGGGAAATTTGGCATGTCAGCTATGACTCTCACCAACTTTTACAGATGCACCATAGAAAGCATTCTTTCTGGTTGTCTCACAGCTTGATATGGCTCCTGCTCTGCCCAAGACCGCAAGGAAATACAAAAGACCATGAATGTAGCCCAATCCATCATGCAAACGAGCCTGAAATCCATTGACTCTGTCTGCACTTCCCGGTGCCTCGGCAAAGCAGCCAGCATAATTAAGGACCCCACACGCCCCAGGCATTCTTCTTCCACCTTCTCCCATCAGAATAAAGACACAAAATTTTGAGGTCACATACCAACCGACTCAAGAACAGCTTCTTCTCTGCTGCCATCAGGCTTTTCAATGAACTTATCTCGCATTAAGTTAGTCTTTCTCTACACCGTAGCTGTGACTGTAACACTACATTCTGCACTCTCTTGTTTCCTTCTCTATGTATGGTATGCTTTGTCTGTATAGTGCTCGAGAAACAATACATTTCACTGTGTACTAATATACGTGAATAACAAATTGAATCAAATCAAATTTAGGAGGCATAGTTAGTAAGTTTGCAGATGACACCACGATTGGTGGCATAGTGGACAGTGAAGAATTTTATCGAGGATCGCAGCGGGATCTTGATCAATTGGGCCAGTGGGCTGACGAATGGTAGATGGAGTTTATTTTAGATAAATGCGAGGTGATGCTTTTTGGTAGATCAAGCCAGGGCAGGACTTATTCAGTTAATGGCAGGGTGTTGGGGAGTGTTATAGAACCAAGAGATCTAGGGGTACAGGTTGATAGCTCCTTGAAAGTGGAGTCAAAGGTGGACAGAATGGTGAAAAGGCATTCAGCATGCTTGGTTTCATTGATCAGAACATTGAATACAGGAGTTGAAATTGTTGAATTGTCTTGTTGAAGTTGTACAAGACATTAGTAAGGCCACACTTGGAATACTGTGTACAGTTCTGGTCACCCTATTATAGAAAGGATAATATTAAATTAGAAAGAGTGCAGAAAATATTTACTAGGATGCGACCGGGACTTGATGGTTTGAGTTATAAGGAGAGGCTGGATAGACTGGGATTTGTTCCCCGGAGCATAGGAGGTTTACAGGTGAGCTTATAGAGGTCTGTAAAATAATGAGGGGCATAGATAAAGTAGATAGCCAACATATTTTCCAAGAGGTAGAGGAGTCTAAAACTAGGGGGCATAGGTTTCAGGTGAGAGAGGAGAGACACAAAAGTGTCCAGAGGGGCAATCTTTTCACACAGAAGGTGGTGAGTGTCTGGAACAAGCTGCCAGAGGTAGTAGTAGAGGGGATACAATTTTGTCTTTTAAAAAGCATTCAGACGATTACATGAGTAAGATGGCCATAGCGGGATGGAGTAAGGACTCTGTAAGATCCTGTAAGGACTCCTTCCCTTTCTTTCAGCTCCCTCGCCTCTGTCACATTTGTTCCGATGATGCCACTTTCCAAAGTGCTGCTTCTAACATGTGCTCCTTTTTCCTCAACTGTGGTTTCCCACTTACCATTGTCAACAAGGCCCTCAAAAGCATGCGGCAAATCTCCAGTGCATGGCCCTCACCCCCTTCCCTCCTTCCCTGAACAAGGATAGAGTCCCCCTTGTTCTTACATTTCACCCCGCCAGCCTACACATGCAAAGGACAATCCCCCACCGTTTTCGCCAACTCCAGCGCCAAACACATCTTCCCTTCACTCCCTCTGTCAGCATTCCGTTCCCTCCGAGATAACCTAGTCCACTCCTCCCTTATACCCAACACATCTCCCGTTTCTCATGGCAGCTTCCCATGCAATCGCAGAAGGTGTAATACCTGCCCCATGCTTACCATCCAAGGCCCAAAACACTCATTGTGCAAGCAGCATTTCACTTGCACCTCTTTCAATTTTTCACATTGGATTCGCTGCTCCCAATCTGGTCTCCTCTATATCAGAGAGAGCAAGCGTAGACTGGGTGATCGCTTTGCTGAGCACCTCCGGTCTGTGTGCAATCTGGATCCTGACCTTGCCGTTGCTTGCCATTTTAAGACACGATCCTGCTCCCATGCCCACAAGACTGTCCTTGGCCCTGCTACAATGTTCCACTTAAACTCAACACAAACTGGAGGAACAGCGTCTCATCTTCCGGCTCGGCACGTTACAACCTTCCGGTCTCAACATCGAATTGAACAATTTCAGATGATTAACTCTATCTCACCTCCACCCCTTTGTTTTCATTTCATTTCATTTTTCATTGTTCTCTACCTTTTATTTCTTTCATTTTTCTTTGCCCCCCACTCTTTCCCCTACTTTATCCCCTTTTCTTACCTTTCCTGCCCCTTTTCTTCCCCTTTCCCCGTTTTTCTCAATTTTAACTCTCTTCCACCTATTCCCACCCTCCCCCCACATCTTCATCTCTCACACTTACCCTCTGAGTTCAGCTTCACTGTCGTTTGGCCATTCACACCTTCTATTTCCTCTCGGGACTGCAATTAACAGCCTTTCCCCTGGTTTCAGTGGGTATGAATCATCTTTCATTCCCTCACCCTGCAGTATAAATATCTCCCATTTTCTCTGCCTTTTCGCTTTGACAAAGGGCAATCTTGAATCGAAACTTCAGCTCTTTTCTCTCCTTACAGATGCTGCCAGACCTGCTGAGATTTTCCAGCATTCTCTCTCTACAAATTTTATAAGTTTCTATGAGATCCTCTCTCACTCTTCTAAACTCGAGTAAATATAATCCTAACCGACTTAGTCTCTCCTCATATGACAGACCTGCCATCCCAGGGATAAGCCTGGTAAACCTTTGCTGCACTCCCTCTGCAAGGAGGACACCCTTCCTCAGATACGGACACAAAAACTACACACAATAATCCAGGGGTGTGGGGATGGAAGGGGAGCATCAGGATATTGAATTTGATGTTCAGCCATGATCAAGATGAATGGCAGAGCAGGCTCGAAGTGCCGAATGGCCTCCTCCTGCTTCTACACGTACTCCATGTTTCTATGTGTGGTAAATGGGGCCAGTTCACTCTATGAAACCTGGCCGGCATGGATGAGTTGCGTTAAAGGGCCTGTTTCCCTGCTGTATATCTCTATGACTCTATAAGCTTATTACTTTATTATTCCTGCCAAAATGGATAATTTCACATCCGCCCCACTTTCAAACTCCAGTCGTTTGGTGTCTTGTTTTGTGATGTTAGATCAGAACTATTAATGTTGGTGCTGGGGCTTGATACAAAGTGGTAATTCACCCTTAGGAGAATGTTCCCCACACCATCACCGAGATCTTCTTTTGTCCCGCTAACGGTCTGTCCATTGCCTCACCCCTCCCTCACGTCCTGTAATGAAACTCCAGTTTGATCGGGAAAAATAGCTGAGGGCTCAACAAGATTTCAGCTCAAGCTTTATTGCCAAGCGGAGATTAACAGAAGGAAGAACAATCTCACGGAACTGAATGTTGCTTCTTTCCAGATTTAATAGATTGTAGCTTTTACAAATCGAATACAGCATCTCAGCAAAATTGTTCAGCGATTTTAACTTGTCACATTAACGCGACTGCGTCGGCCAAACTCTACATTGCCCGCGATCGGGAAGCAGGGTGAGGGTCTCTGGGAGAGAAAGTGAGATTATTGTGGTGATGCATTGGGAGGTGGCAATGTGTGAGCACAGGGAGAACGCCCGGGAGTGAGAACTGTGGAAATAAAGGTCACCTTTTTGGAGACAAAAGTCAACGTAGGGAAGGAATGTGTGTGTGTGTGTGGGGGGGGGGGGGGGGGGGGGGGAATTGGTGCTGGATTCGTCTGTGTGTGTTCTGGGAGGTGCTTGGGAAGGATGCATGGGGAGGTGGGAAGAAATTGCGATCTACAGTTATTGTGTACGAGTGTGCGAGAGTGAGAAAGAGAGGAGTGCGTGGAAAAGAGAGACTCGTGGAGTGGATTGTTTAAATGTGGGGTGATTGTTTCAATGCGGGCTGAGCAGGATTGTTTGAATGGGACGTGGGCGGGGGGGGGGCAGTTTCTGGAATGGTGAGCCCATTAAAGAGTTTTAAAATTTATTTATTAGTGTCACAAGCAGGCTTACATAAACACTGCAATGAAATTACTGTGAAAATCCCCTCTTCACCACATTCTAGCGCCTGTTCAGGTACACTGAGGGAAAATTTAGTGCGGCCAACGCAGTTAACAAGCACGTCCTTTAGACTGTAGGAGGAAACTGGAGCATCCGGAGGAAACCTACGCAAACACAGAGCAAAATTTGCAAACTCCGCACAGGCAGTGACTCAAGTAGGGAATCGAACCCGGGTCCTTGGCACTGTAAGGCAGCGGTGCTAACCACTGTGCCACCGTTCCACCCAGTTTCCCCTAGTATGTGGATGAGAACTCATCCCCAGAGAACAAAGCGCATGGATGGACTCAGTATACAGAGCGTTGGTGAGGCCACACCTCGAGAATTGTGTGCAGTTTTGGTGTCCTTATGTGAGGAAGGATGTCCTTGCTACAGAGGGAGTGCAGCAAAGGTTTACCAGGCTGATCCCCGCTATGGCAGGTCTGTCATATTGGGAGAGACTACGTTGGTTAGTAATATACTCACTGGAGTTTACAAGAGTGAGAGTGGATCTCATAGAAACTTATAAAATTCTAACACAGTTCGACAGGGTAGATTCAGAAAGAATGTTCCCAATGGTGGGAGAGTCTGGAACTAGGGGTCATAGTTTGAGGGTAAGGGTGAGTGCCTTGGAGGTGAAACCTCCAGGTGGTTGTGCTCCCACGTATCTGCTGCCCATGACGTACCCATGACCTCTACCACGTATCTAGGTGGTAGAGGTCATGTGTTTGGAATGTGCTTTCGAAGGAGCCTTGATGAGTTACTGCAGTGCATCTTGTCGATGGCACACATGGCTGCCACCGTGCGTCGGTGGTGGAGGGATTGGATGTTTCTGGAAGTGGTGCCAATCAAGCGGGGCTGCTTGATAGGCAATCCTTTGTAGAAACCTTTTACAACTGAGGTGAGGAGAAATTTCTTCACCTACAGAGTGTTGAATGTGTGGGATTCACTACCACAGCAAGTAGTTGAGGCCAAAACGTTGTTTAATTACAAGATGAAATGAGATATAGCTCTTGGGGCTAAAGGGATCAAGGGATATGGGGGAAAAGTGGGGATCAGGATATTGAATTTGATGATCAGCCATGATCAGAAAGAATGGTGGAGCAGGCTCGAAGGGCTGAATGGCCTACTCCTGCTTCTAGTTTCCATATTTCTCTGAGTGCAAGAGCATTGGGGTGCTAGAGACTGGGTGGAGAGCTCATGAGTTGGGAGTGTGTGTGGGGGGGTGGGAGGGGCGTCTTGGTAATGAGTGGCGGAAAGATTGTGTGACTGGAGAACCTTATCCAGGCGTGTTGGGGGTGGGAGGGTGGAGGTTAATTGGACAGACAGTGGCGCAGGTGCTTCATGGACGGACGTGGCTGTGGGCAGACTGGAGAATCTTTCGAACAGCAACATGTAGATTGTCAGAGAGTGGGTGTGTGGGGTGAATAAGAGACTGAAGGGAATCAAGAGTGTCCAGGGAGTGACCCTTACCCAGAATAAGGGTAGAGCAGGAAAGAGCGCACGATGGATGAGGGGGATGGGGGCGGGATGGGGGGGGTGGGGGGTGAGGGAGGGGCGAATGGGGAGATTAAGGGACCGAAGGATATTGATTCATTCCATTTCATGCAGTAATGATTCTGTCGATCACATTTTTCACAGGCCTTGTTCTCCTCACATTTCCAAAACAGGAAACTACCACTCTGGTCGGATGCAGATTCATCCAGAAATTTAAAATGGTGAATGATCGCGTTTGTCTCATTCTTGTCGCAGTCGTGGACTTTCGTGCAAACAAAGTATTTGTGAGTCGCATTCTGACCTTCAGATTTGCAATGTTGGAATGTTCTGGACAGGAGAGGGGCAGAGATATCCTTCCAGTGCTTCCCGCTGAAGCATTTGGCGATGCATGGCGTGTTTGTTCTGTAGAATATCACGCAGCCTCCCACTGATAACACGTCAATTTTATCTTCAAACCACTTCGACGTCCGCTGGCCATCCCGATCTTGAAATAATATCTTAAACTCCGAACACCGTTCACCCAAGAGGAGCTAGTCGTCGACTGCAGAAAGTATAGTGGAGGACATGCCCCTGTCTACATCAACGGGGCTGAAGAGCTTCAGGTATCTAAGTGTTCAGACCACCAACCACCTGTCCTGTCCTGGTCCCTCCACGCAAATAGTTGAGGGGTTCATGGAACTCGTTGGGAGATTTGGTTATATTCGGTAGCAATGTATTTTCACCGTTTATCAGGTACAGATTCTGCTGGTAACTCGAGCATTGCTGGGGATTCAGGGCATTGAGTAAGGAGAATTGAGAATTGTTTTTCACTTTGGCTTCTTCGAGAAATCTGAAAGAAGTTGGACAGTGGGAGAGTAAGCATCTGAACCAAGTGTTGAATTTGAAAACAAATCATTCTGTGCAACAACCGCTCCACTCCCCCCCCCCCACTCCACCCCCCTGCCCCCCCCCCCGCCCCACCCCCCCCCCCCCCCTCCGCCCCCCGCCGCCCCACCGACACCTTCCAAGTTATTGAGCTGCCCAAACTGCAAGTTCGTCCAGTGCGAAATTTCGAGCGGTACATGTCCAAATGCAGCAAGACCTGGACAATATCCAGCTTGGGCTGACAAGTGACAAGCACCATTAGCGCCACACAAATGCCCCAAGCATTGACCGTCTCCATCAAGAGGAGCTAGTCGTCGACTGCAGAAAGTATAGTGGAGGACATGCCCCTGTCTACATCAACGGGGCTGAAGAGCTTCAGGTATCTAAGTGTTCAGACCACCAACCACCTGTCCTGTCCTGGTCCCTCCACGCTGACGCAATTGTTAAGAAAGCCCACCAACACCTCTACTTCCTCTGGAGGCTAAGGATATTTGGCTATGACTCATCAATTATTACATATGCACCATAGAAAGCATCCTTCCTGGATGTATCGCAGCTTGATATGAATCCCGCTCTGTCCAAGACCATGAGAAACTACAAATGGTTGTGAACATAGCCCAATCCATCAGGCAAACCAGCCTCCCATCCATTGACTGCATCTGCCCTTCCTGCTGCCTTGGAAAAGCAGCCAGCATAATTAAGGACCTCACATATCTTGGACATACTACCTTCCACCTTCTTCCATTGGGACGGTGGCACAGTGGTTAGCACTGCTGCCTCAAAGCACCAGGGTCCCGAGTTCGATTCCCGGCTTGGGGCACTGTCTGTGTGGAGTCTGCACGTTCTCCCCGTGTCTGCATGGGTTTCCTCCGGCTGCTCTGGTGAAATGGGTTAGGTACATTGGCCATGTACACTTACTCCAAGGTGTTTTATGAAGTTAGTCTAAATCGTGGGTGGGATTTTCCGGCCACGTTCACCCCAAGACTAGAAGATCCCATCCGAGGTCAATGAACCTTTGCATGGTCCGTGTCCTGCCCGCTACAATTCCTGTGGTGAGTGGGATGGAAAAACTCCACAGCCTAAGTTTTACATTTGATTTTGGCATTAGGGTGAGCAGAAGGTGTTTCGCTCCAGATATGACTCAAGTGACCCACTCGGGAGCTTTTATGAAACAAAGTTTATTTAACAACACAGTTATAATATAAGAAAAAGAATTAGCGTAACTTTTACCAATTACAAGATTGAAGTATGACACAGTATAAACCCCTAACAGCTAGCTATCTCTGCAGTTAAGGGGAGACTTAATAGAGGTGTATAAAATTATGAAAGGCATAGATAGGGTGAACGGTGGGAAGCTTTTCCCCAGGTCGGTGGTGACGTTCACGAGGGTTCATAGGTTCAAGGTGAAGGGGGGGAGGTTTAACACCGATATCAGAAGGACATATTTTACACAGAGGGTGGTGGGGGCCTGGAATGCGCTGCCAGGCAAGGTGGTGGAGGCGGACACACTGGGAACGTTTAAGACTTATCTAGAAAGCCATATGAACGGAGTGGGAATGGAGGGATACAAAATAATGGTCTAGTTTGGACCAGGGAGCAGCACGGGCTTGGAGGGCCGAAGGGCCTGTTCCTGTGCTGTAGTGTTCTTTGTTCCTTGTTCTGTTGTTCCAGTTTAAACATTATCTCACAGACACACAACCCTCTTCAGACTTTGCGCAGAAAGCAAGCATACTCATGTGATGCTGGATTTTGCAGCTTTTTAACACCTGCTGCGAACTGTCCTTTGAATATTGGATTGAAACTCTGAGCCTTCCTAGGCCTGGAACTTTCAATGGCGTCTGGAGAGAGAGAGTGAGACAGCGACACTCTCTTCATACACCATCTCCTGGCAACAACTGAAACAAAACTAAAAAATTGGAATACTCTGTTTAAAAACTGCTGGACCCAGGCACAAGACCTGTCCTGTCAATTCTCCTCAATCAACCTCCACTCAGCAATACCAAGGGACACTGACAACGTCAGGACCCTGCATTAGTTCAGCTTAAAATAAGCATGATGGCCATTATATTGCTTCAGTAGCAATTAGGGGACACTGGCTGCAGACAACACGGTGCCGACAAAATCCTGCCGAGTAACATGATTCAAATACAATTCTTGAAGGCACAGTATCATCACAATACTCTTTCTGTTATTCGTCTCCTCTCTGTCAATTAAGATGCCTTTCCCCATTCCACAGAATCTCCTTTGCATTGCACCTCGAAAGCGTAAAGAATATCTGTTGAGAAATGCTTGGCTGAGCATCTGCTGACAAAAATCCATCCACTACCTACTAATGGGCTCATAGTGGTGGCACAGTGGTGTATTGGGATTTGTGTACCCAAGCCCTTGAGTGAGATTTGAACCCAGCACCTTGCGTCTCAGTGGTTCCACAACTGAGAGGTGGCAGGGCACAAGATATTGCCCCACAAATCCTCCCCCCCCACCCCCGCTTACCAAATGCCTGAAGAACCAGTTCATGACAGGACCCTGAACAGCATCAATGTGGAGAGGGATCTTGGGGTTCAAGTTCACAGCTCTCTGAACGTGGCCACACAAGTTGACAGGGTGGCAAAGAAGATATATGGCCTTTCTTGGTCGGGGCATTGAGTACAGGAGTCAGGATGTCATGTTGCAGCTTTATAAAACTTTGATATTGCATTCAATTCTGGTTGCCACATTACAAGAAGGATGTGGAGGTTTTGGAGAGGGTGCAGAAGAGTTTACTAGGATGCTGTCTGGATTAGAGGGCATGAGCTATAAGGAGAGGCTGGACAAACTAGGCTTGTTTTCTCTGGAATGGCGGAGGCTGAGAGGAGACCTGACCGATGTCTATAGAATTATGAGAGGCATGGATAGGGTTGACAGTCAGAACCTTTGTTTCCCAGAGTTGAAATGTCTAATACTAAGGGCCACACATTTAAGGTGAGAGGGGGAAAGTTCAAAGGAGATGTGAGGGGCAAGTGTTTTCCACAGAAAGTTGTAGGTGTCTTGGAACGCGCTACCAGGGGTGGTGGTGGAGGCACATAGGACAGGGGCGTTTAAGGGTATTTTAGATAAGCACATGAATATGCAACGAATAGAGTGATATGGACCAAGGGCAGGCAGGAGGGATTAGTTTAATTTGGCATCATGTTTGGTGCAACATGGTGGGTCTAAGGGGTTGTTCCTATGCTGTACTCTTCTAAGTTCAGAGATATTCCCGACATTTGGAATAAGAACATAAGAACATAAGAATATAAGAACTAGGAGTCGGAGTAGACCATCTGGCCCCATTGGCCTGCTCCACCATTCAATAAGATCATGGCTGATCTTTTCGTGGACTCAGCTTCACTTACACACCCGTTCACTATAACCCTTAATTCCTTCACTGTTTAAAAATTTCTCTATCCTTGCCTTAAAAACATTCAATGAGGAAGCCTCAACTGCATCACTGGGCAGGGAAATCCATAGATTCACAACCCTTTGTGCGAAGAAGTTCCTCCTCAACTCAGTCCTAAAGCTGCTTCCTCTTATTCTGAGGCCATGCCCCCGAGTTCTAGTTTCACCTGCCAGTGGAAACAACTTCCCTGCCTCTATCTTATCTATTCCTTTCATATTCTTATATGTTTCCATAAGATCTCCTCTCATTCTTCTGAATTCCAATGAGTATAACCCCAGTCTACTCAGTCTCTCCTCATAAGCCAAGCCTCTCAACTCCGGAATCAACCCAGTGAATCTCCTCTGCACCCCCTTCAGTGCCAGTATATCCTTTCTCAAGTAAGGAGACCAAAACTGTACACAGTACTCCAGCTGTGGCCTCACCAGCATCTTATACAGCTACAACATAACCTCGCTGTTTTTAAACTCCATCCCTCTAGCAATGTAGGAAAACATTCCATTTGCCTTCTTGATTACCTGCTGCACCTGCAAACCAACTCCTTTTGATTCTTGCACAAAGAAAGCCAGGTCCCTCTGCAGAGCAGCATGCTGCAATTTTCTACCATTTTAATAATAGTTCATTTTGCTGTTATTCCTCACAAAATGGATGACCTCACGTTTTCCAACATTGTACTCCATCTGCCAGACCCTCGCCCACTAATTAGACTATCTATGTCCCTTTGCACACCTTCAGCATCCTCTGAACACTTTGCTCTGCCACTCATCTTAGTGTCATCTGTGAATTTTGACACATTACACTTGGTCTCCAACTCCAAATCATCTATGTAAATCGTAAACAATTGCTTTCCCAACACTGATCCCTGAGGCACACCACTAGTCACTGATCACCAACCAGAAAAACACCTATTTACCCCCACTCTTTGCTTTCTGTTAGTTAACCAATCCTCTATCCATGTTAATACATTAACTGTAACACCATGCACCTTTATCTTCTGTAGCAGTCTTTGTGCGATACCTTGTGAAATACCTTCTGAAAATCCAGATACACCACATCCACAGGTTCCCCATTGCCCAATGCGCATGTAATGTACTCAAATAATTCCAACATGCCCTTCATGAATCCATGCTGCGCCTACCAATGGGACGTCTCGCTAATTCTTCCTTGATGATAGATTCAAGCATTTTCCCCACTACAGAAGTTAAGCTAACCGGCCTATACTCACCTGCCATTTGTCTACCTCCTTTTTTAAACAGTGGCGTCACATTTGCTGTTTTCCAATCTGCGGGAACCACCCCAGAGTCCAGCTATTTTGTCAGTAACTGTGAGGTTACACATTTACTGGAATAAGGTAGGATAATCGCAGCAATGCGATTGTTTGAAGGAAGACACTGAATTATGAAGCACTCACTCTTTGACAATTCTTCACAAAATTTCATCATTTGGCACAGTTGCGTCCAATTTGCGGGCGCAGAGGCAAACCAGAAGGAGGAGAGAGACAGACTCCATGGCGGATCAGCTCAACATGCCTTGCAACAGAAAGACATCAGGATCATCTCAGAGACGTGGAACGGGTTGCCAGCCACACAGTTTTCATTCACAGTGAGGACAGCATTGAGACACGGACTGGCCACAACTCGCACTCACAGGAAACATGGGCCTGTGATCACAGTCCCCGCTTGCAGGGAGATTATAGCACAGAGACGCCTGTACCAGTTACACCCCTCCCCACTCGAAGACACATCGACACTGGCTCACAATCTCTGACTGCGGTCCATTTCACTGTGGCAGAGCCTCTGATTATAGTCCCGACAAAAAAAGGTACAAATTAGTACAGGGAGCCTCCTGTTAGATCACAGTCCCCATTCAGAGAGATAATCATGGGGACACAGCCACTGTACACAATCCCTCATAAGAGAGAGATGAAGAAAAATGATGCAGACTGCGTACCCCGTTAAAGTTTGTTTATTGATGCCACAAGTTGGCTTACATTAACACTGCAATGAAGTTACTGTGAAAATCCCCGAGTCGCCACACACCAGCACCTGTTCAGATAACACTGAGGGAGAATTTAGCATGGCCAATGCACCTAACCAGCACGTCATTCAGACTGTGGGAGGAAACCGGAGTACCTGGAGGAAATCCATCCACACACAGGGAGAACGTGCAGACTCTGCACAGACAGAACCTGAGCAGGAATTGAATCCGGGTCCCTTGCGCTGTGAGGCAGCAGTGCTAACCACTGTGCCACCGTGCTGCCCAATACATGTGTTGTGAAGTTAGTGTTTGTAAGATGATAAAAATAATTAAAGAGGTTAAGACTTGTAAAATTGTTTGTTTAAAAGATGGTTTTGTTTTTTCCTGCGCTGAGGAATTTCAGGTGCATCCAGTACAGACTGAAACAATATATCAGAGGCGAAAACAACAGGGTTGCTTTGGTAACAGGCTTTTGGTATTTGAATCAGAACATGTTTCTGAATTTTAACCAATCAATTTGAAATAGTCGCAGACTATTGGATTTGAATTTTATGTTTTGATAACTTGTAAACCAATCCAATTGTGGGCTTTTTTGATATGTCGTCAGGGCTATAAAAACAGCTCCCAGCTCCAAACTGCAAACAGAAAATGTTTTCTAGTGACTGCCACAGATCACAGCTCTCAGCTAGAGAGAGATACAGAGACAGTAACTGTCTCTGCCAGTGTAACGTCCAAATTGCTGTCTTAAAAGAGAGCCTCATCTCAATCGTGACAGAAAAACAGAATATAGTGAAGGCAGAAGATATCAGCAAAGAAGAAAGAACAACCCGGAAGACGACAAACCTGATTGCATTTTGAGTGTAATTCAACCTTCTATTTTATTTTGATAATAAGTGGGAATTGTAATGATCTAAACAGCATTCCACTAAAATAGTGTTTTATTCAGTTTGTTAATAGTTTAGTTAACCTGTTCACTGTTCGTTCGAAGAAGAGTGTTACTTGTTGATATTTACAGACAGGTTCTCAGGTGGTTATTCTGGTTTAACCACTAAAAGCTGTTGAAGGGCAGATAATCCCTTTCTCACAAACTCTTTAACAGATTATGAAACTTCTCTTTGAGTGGTTGAGTGCTCGTCCTCAGAGAGGGACCAACCTTCCCTTAGTCACATATGTGACAATAATAAATATGTCAAATCAAATATATCCCGATGTAACTGCTGGTGAGTCACGGAATGAGTTGCACTTTACCTGGATTTCCCAGCAATTGGAAGGCACAAGCGCTCACCTGGGAGAGTAACCTGAAAGAATATAAATGAAAATGATGCAGAGTCAAATGATTAACGGAAGGAACGAATCCGAAGAGAATGTGTCTCTTACCTTCACTCTTGACTGTGTCTTCAGTGTCTGGATATCTGTGAGTTAGGGAGAGATGTATCTGGTTGATATTTAAGAACAATGTGTCCCACTGCTGAGTACGTGTCAACCTTAAATATCCACTGCATTGATTCCACAACATTAATTCCACAGCTCCGATTTCACAACATTGATTCCACTGCATTATTTCCACTGCATTTCTTCCACAGCATTGATTCCACAGCATTGATTCCATATCATTGAATCCACAACATTGGTTCCACAACATTGATTCCACAGCATTGATTCTCCTGCATTGATTCCACTATCCTGATTCCACTGTGTTGATTATATAACATTGATTCCACAACATTGATTCCACAACATTGATTCCACTGCATTGATTCCACTATCCTGATTCCACTGTGTTGATACCACTGTATTGATTCCACAACATTGCTTCCACAGCATTGAATCCACAGCATTGATTCCACTGTATTGATGCCACAACATTGATTCCACAACATTCATTCCACAGCATTGATTCCACAAATTGGTTGTACATTATTGTTCCACAACATTGATTACTCCACATTAATCACGCAAATTGTTTACACAACTTGATTACACAACAGTGATTACACAATATTGAAGGCACAATACAGATTATACAATACTGATTGCCCAATCTTGATTACACAGCATTGATTTCACAACATTGATAACGCAATACTGATTTAACAATATTGATTACACAGTATTTGTTACACAGCATTGATACCACAACATTGATTCCATAACATTGATTCCACAACATTGATTTCACAGCATTGATTCCACAACATTGATTCCACTGCATTGATTCCACTGTATTGATTCCACTGCACTTATTCCACTGCATTGATTCCAAGGCATTGATTCCTCTATATTGATTGCACTGCATTGATTCCACTGCATGGATTCCACAGCATTGATTCCACGACATTGATTCCACAATATTGATTCCGCAGAATTGATTCCACAGCATTGATTCCACAGCATTAGAACATAGAACATAGAACATTACAGCACAGAACAGGCCCTTCGGCCCACGATGTTGTGCCGACCTTCATCTGAAACCAAGATCAAGCTATCCCACTCCCTACCATCCTGGTGTGCTCCATGTGCCTATCCAATAACCGCTTAAATGTTCCTAAAGTGTCTGACTCCACTATCACTGCAGGCAGTCCATTCCACACCCCAACCACTCTCTGCGTGAAGAACCTACCTCTGATATCCTTCCTATATCTCCCACCATGAACCCTATAGTTATGCCCCCTTGTAATAGCTCCATCCACCCGAGGAAATAGTCTTTGAACGTTCACTCGATCTATCCCCTTCATCATTTTATAAACCTCTATTAAGTCTCCCCTCAATCTCCTCCGCTCCAGAGAGAACAGCCCCAGCTCCCTCAACCTTTCCTCATAAGACCGACACTCCAAACCAGGCAGCATCCTGGTAAATCTCCTCTGCACTCCTTCCAGCGCTTCCACATCCTTCTTATAGTGAGGTGACCAGAACTGCACGCAATATTCCAAATGCGGTCTCACCAAGGTCCTGTACAGTTGCAGCATAACCCCACGGCTCTTAAACTCCAACCCCCTGTTAATAAAAGCTAACACACTATATGCCTTCTTCACAGCTCTATCCACTTGAGTGGCAACCTTTAGAGATCTATGGATATGGACCCCAAGATCCTCCACAGTCTTCAGAACCCTACCTTTGACCCTGTAATCCACATTTAAATTAGTCCTACCAAAATGAATCACCTCACATTTATCAGGGTTAAACTCCATTTGCCATTTTTCAGCCCAGCTTTGCATCCTATCTATGTCTCTTTGCAGCCTACAACAGCCCTCCACCTCATCCACTACTCCACCAATCTTGGTGTCATCAGCAAATTTACTGATCCACCCTTCAGCCCCCTCCTCTAAGTCATTAATAAAAATCACAAAGAGCAGAGGACCAAGCACCGATCCCTGCGGCACTCCGCGAGCAACCTGCCTCCAGTCCGAAAATTTTCCATCCACCACCACCCTCTGTCTTCGATCAGATAGCCAGTTACCTATCCAATCGGCCAACTTTCCCTCTATCCCACACCTCCTTACTTTCATCATAAGCCGACCATGGGGGACCTTATCAAACGCCTTACTAAAATCCATGTATATGACATCAACCGCCCTACCTTCATCAACACACCTAGTTACCTCCTCAAAAAATTCTATCAAATTTGTGAGGCACGATTTGCCCTTCACAAATCCGTGCTGACTATCCCGGATTAATCCGCATCTTTCTAAATGGTCTTAAATCCCATCCCTAAGGACCTTTTCCATCAATTTACCAACCACCGAAGTCAGACTAACCGGTCTATAATTACCAGGGTCATTTCTATTCCCTTTCTTAAACAGAGGAACAACATTTGCCACTCTCCAGTCCTCTGGCACCATCCCCGTGGACAGCGAGGACCCAAAGATCAAAGCCAAAGGCTCTGCAATCTCATCCCTCGCCTCCCAAAGAATCCTAGGATACATTTCATCAGGCCCAGGGGACTTATCGACCTTCAGTTTATTCAAAACTGCCAGGACATCCTCCCTCCGAACATCTATTTCCTCCAGCCTATTAGCCTGTAACACCTTCTCTTCCTGAAAAACATGGCCCCTCTCCTTGGTGAACACTGAAGAAAAGTATTCATTCATCACCTCGCCTATCTCTACTGATTCCATACACAAGTTCCCACCACTGTCCTTGACCGGCCCTAACCTCACCCTGGTCATTCTTTTATTCCTCACATAAGAGTAAAAAGCCTTGGGGTTTTCCTTGATCCGACCCGCCAAGGACTTCTCATGTCCCCTCCTAGCTCTCCTCAGCCCCTTTTTCAGCTCATTCCTTGCTAACTTGTAACCCTCAATCGAGCCATCTGAACCTTGTTTCCTCATCCCTACATAAGCTTCCCTCTTCCTTTTCACAAGACATTCCACCTCTTTTGTGAACCACGGTTCCCTCACTCGGCCATTTCCTCCCTGCCTGACAGGGACATACCTATCAAGGACACCCAGTATTTGTTCCTTGAAAAAGTTCCACTTTTCATCAGTGCCTTTCCCTGACAGTTTCTGTTCCCATCTTATGCCCCCTAATTCTTGCCTAATCGCATCATAATTACCTCTCCCCCAATTGTAAGCCTTGCCCTGCCGTCCGGCCCTATCCCTCTCCATTGCAATAGTGAAAGACACCGAATTGTGGTCACTATCTCCAAAGTTCTCTCCCACAACCAAATCTAACACTTGGCCCGGTTCATTTCCCAGTACCAAATCCAATGTGGCCTCACCCCTTGTCGGCCTATCCACATATTGTGTCAGGAAACCCTCCTGCACACACTGCACAAAAAGTGCCCCATCCAAACTATTTGACCTACAAAGGTTCCAATCAATATTTGGAAAGTTAAAGTCCCCCATGACAAGTACCCTGTGACCCCCACACGTATCCATAATCTGCTTTGCAATTTCTTCCTCCACATCTCTATTACTATTTTGGGGCCTATAGTAAACTCCTAGCAACGTGACCGCTCCTTTCCTGTTTCTAACTGCAGCCCATATTACCTCAGTGTGCATATCCCCCTCAAAGTGCTTTTCCGCAGCCGTTAAACTATCCTTGATTAACAATGCTACTCCTCCACCTCTTTTACCAGCTTCCCTACACTTACTGAAACATCTATACCCCGGAACGTCCAACAACCATTCCTGTCCTTGTTCTACCCATGTCTCCGTAATGGCCACAACATCGTAGTCCCAAGTAGCAATCCACGCCCCAAGTTCATCCACCTTGTTCCGGATGCTCCTTGCATTGAAGTAGACACACTTCAACCCATCTTCCTGTCTACCGGTACCCACAGCATTGATTCCTCTATATTGATTGCACTGCATTGATTCCACAACATTGATTCCGCAGAATTGATTCCATGACATTGATTCCACAAATTGAGTGTTCATCATTATTACACAACATTGATTACACAACACTTGTTACAACAATTGAATTCACAAATTGATTACACAGCATTGCTTACACAACATTGATGATACAATACTGATTTAACATTTAATATTGATTACAATTTATTGATTACACAGCATTGATTCCACAACATTTATTCCACAACATTGATTCCAAAGCACTGGTTCCGCAGAATTGATTCCACTACATTGATTCCACTGTATGGAATCCACTGCATTGATTCCACTGCATTGATTCCACAGCATTGATTCCACAACAATTATTTGACAGCATTCATTCCACATCATTGTTTCCACAGCATTAGTTCCAAAACATTGATTCCACTGCATTGATCCCACAGCATTGATTCCACAGTATTGATCCCACTGCATTGATCCCACAGTATTGATTCCACAGTATTGATTCCACAACATTGATTCCACCTTATCGATTCCACTGCATTGATTACGCAACATTGATTCCACAGCATTGATTCCACAGTATTGATCCCACTGCATTGATCCCACAGTATTGATTCCACAGTATTGATTCCACAACATTGATTCCACCTTATCGATTCCACTGCATTGATTACGCAACATTGATTCCACAACATTGATTCCACTGCATTGATTCCACAACATTGATTCCACTGCATTGATTCCACTATACTGATTCCACTGTGTTGATACCACTGTATTGATTCCAAAACATTGCTTCCACAGCATTGAATCCACAGCATTGATTCCACTGTATTGATTCCACAACATTGATTCCACAGCATTGATTCCACAACATTCATTCCACAACATTGATTCCACAAATTGGTTGTACATTATTGTTCCACAACATTGATTACTCCACATTAATTACGCAAATTGTTTACACAACTTGATTACACAACAGTGATTACACAATATTGAAGGCACAATACAGATTATACAATACTGATTGCCCAATCTTGATTACACAGCATTGATTTCACAACATTGATTACGCAATACTGATTTAACAATATTGATTACACAGTATTTGTTACACAGCATTGATTCCACAACATTGATTTCACAGCATTGATTCCACGACATTGATTCCACTGCTTTGATTCCACAACATTGATTCCACAACATTAATTCCACAGCATTGATTCCTCTGTATTGATTGCACTGCATTGATTCCACTGCACGGATTCCACAGCATTGATTCCACAACATTGATTCCACAACATTGATTCCACAACATTGATTCCGCAGAATTGATTCCATGACATTGATTCCACAAATTGAATGTTCATCATTATTACACAACATTGATTACACAACACTTGTTACAACAATTGAATTCACAAATTGATTACACAGCATTGCTTACACAACATTGATGATGCAATACTGATTGAACATTTAATATTGATTACAATTTATTGATTACATAGCATTGATTCCACATTTATTCCACAACATTGATTCCACAACATTGATTCCAAAGCACTGGTTCCGCAGAATTGTTTCCACTGCATTGATTCCACTGTATGGATTCCACTGCATTGATTCCACTGCATTGATTCCACAGCATTGATTCCACAACAATTATTCGACAGCATTCATTCCACATAATTGTTTCCACAGCATTAGTTCCAAAACATTGATTCCACTGCATTGATCCCACAGCATTGATTCCACAGTATTGATCCCACAGCATTGATTCCACATCATTAGATCCACAACATTAATTCCACAGCATTGATTCTCCTGCATTGCTTCCACTGTATTGATTCCACGACATTGCTTGCACTGCTTTTCTTGCACAACATTGATACTACAGCATTGATTCCACAGCATTGATTCCACAAATCGATTGTACTGGACCCCTGTCCATTAGGAGTGATCCCTGTCCATTAGGAGTGCCCCTGACCATTAGGAGTACCCCCTGTCCATTATGGGTGCCTCTGTCAATTAGAAGTGCCCCCTATCGATTAGGAGTGCCCCCTGTCAATTAGGAACTCCCCTATCAATTGGGAGCTCCCCTGTCAATTAGGAGTGCCTCCTGTCAATTAGGAGTGCCCGCGGTCAATTAGGAGTGTTCCTGTCAATTAGGAGTGACAGGTCTCCAGTTGGAGTTCCCTCTGACTATTCGGAGTGACCCTTGTCAATTAGGAGTGCCCCTTGTCATTTAGGAATGACTGCTGTCAGTTAGGAGTGCTCCGTATCAATAAAGAGTGCCCGCTGACAATTAGGATTTCCACCGTCAATTATGAGCGCCCTGTCAATTAGGAGTTCATTTGTCAATTACGAGTGCCCCATAGCAATTAGAATTGACCCCTGTCCATTAGGAGTGCCCCTGTCCATTAGGAGTGCCCCCTGTCATTTAGGAGTGACCCCTGTCAATTAGGAGTGTTGCCTGACAATTAGGAGTGCCCCCTGTCAATTAGCAGTGACCCGTGTCCACTTGGAGTGCTATCTGTCAATTAGGAGTGCTCCCTGTCAATTAGGAGTGACCCCTGTCAATTAGGATTGCCCCCGTCAATTAGGAGATCCCCTGTCAATTAGGAGTTCACTTGTCAAGTAGGAGCATCCCCCGTCAATTACGAGTGCACCCTGTGAACTGGGGTGACTGCTGTCAATTAGGAGTGACTGTTGTCAACTAGGAGTGCCCCCTGTGTATTAGGAGTGACTGCTGTCAATTAGGAGTGTCTCCTGGCAATTAGGAGTGCCCCTTGTCAATTTGGAGTGCGCCCTGTCAACGTGGAGTGCCCCCTGTCAATTTGTAGTACCCCCTGTCAATTTGGAGTGACTGCTGTCAATTAGGAGCGCCCCCTGTCAATCAGGGATGCCACTGTCAATTAGGAGTGCCCCGTGTCAATTAGGAGTGTTGTTGTCAAATAGGAGTGACCTGTGTCCATTTGGAGTGCTCCCTGTCAATTAGGAGTGACTCCTGTCAATTAGGAATGCCCCTGTCAATTATGAGTGACAGCTGTCAATTAGGAGTGTTCGTGTCAATTAGGATGACAGCTGTCAATTAGGAGTGTTCGTGTCAATTAGGAGTGACCCGTGTCCATTTGGAGTGCTCCCTGTCAATTAGGAGTGCCTCCTGTCTAATAGGAGACTCCCTGTCTATTAGGAGTGCCACCTGTGAATTTGGAGTGTTTATGCCAATTAGCAGTGACCTGTGTCCATTTGGAGTTCCCACTGTCAACTAAGAGTGCGCCCTGTCAATTAGGAGTCCCTCTTGTCAAATGGAAGTGACTGCTGTGAATTTGGAGTGCACCGTGTCAATTAGGAGTGCTCCGTGTCAATTAGGAGGGCCCCGTGTCAATTAGGTGTGCCCCCCGTCAATGAGGAGTGTGCGGCTCAAATAGGAGTGTCCCTGTCAATTAGAAGTGCACCATGACAATTGGAATTGACTCCTTTCCATTAGGAGTGACCCTGTTCACTAGGAGTGCCCCCTGTCAATTAGGAGTGCCCCGTGTCAATTAGGAGTGCCTGTGTCAATTAGGAGTGCCCCCTGTCATTTAGTAGTGCCGCCTGCCAATTAGGAGTGCCCCATGTCAATTGGGAGTGATCCCTGTCAATTAGGAGTGACCCTGAACATTAGGAGTGCCCCCTGTCAATTATAGGTGCCTCTGTCAATTAGGAGTGCCCCCTATCAATTAGGAGTGTCCCCTGTCAATTAGGAGTGCCCCCTGTCAATTAGGAGTGCCCCTGTCAATTAGGAGCTCCCATGTCAATTGGCAGCTCCCCTGTCAATTAGGAGTGCCCCCTGTCAATTAGGAGTGCCCCCTGTCAGTTAGGAGTGTCCCCTGTCAATTAGGAGTGCACCCTGTCAATTAGGAGTGTTCCTGTCAATTAGGATTGCCTGTGTCATGTAGGAGTGTCCCCTGTCAATTAGGAGTGTTCGTGTCAATTAGGAGTGACCAGTGTCCATTTGGAGTGCCCCCTTTCAAATAGGAGTGACTCCTGTCAATTAGGAGTGCCCGTTGTCAATTAAGAGTGACTGCGGCCAATTGGGAGTGCCCCCTGTTTATGAGGAGGTCTCCTGTCAATTAGGAGCTCCCCTGTCAATTAAGAGCACATCTATCAATTAGGAGTGCTCCCTGTCAATTAGGATTGACTGTTGTCAACTAGGAGTGCCCCCTGTCAATTAGGATTGACTGTTGTCAATTAGGAGTTCCCCTGTCAATCAGGCGTGCCCCTATCAATTAAGAATGCCACCTGACAATTAGGATTGCCCCCGTCAATTATGAGCGCCCTGTCAATTAGGAGTTCATTTGTCAATTCGGAGTGCCCCTGTCAGTGAGGAGTGTTCCCTGTCATTTAGGAGTGCCACCTGTCAATTACGAGTGCCCCCTGTCAATTAGGAGTGCCCATGGCAATTGGAATTGACCCCTGTCCATTAGGAGTGCTTCTGTCAATTTCGAGTGACCCGTGTCCACTTGGAGTGCTATCGGTCAATTAGGAGTTCCCCAGTCAATTAAGAGTTCACTTGCCAATTAGGATTGCCTCTGTCAGTTAGGAGTGTCCCTATCAATTACGAGTGCTCTGTCAATTAGGAGGGACTGCTGTCAATTACGAGTACCCGTTGTCAATTAGGAGTGCCCCCTGTCAATCAGAAGTACCCCTGTCAAATAGGGGTGACTGCTGCCAATGAGGAGTGTCCCCTGTTAATTATCAGTGCACCTGTCAATTACGAGTGCACCCTGTCAACTGGGGTGACTGCTGTCAATTAGGAGTGCCCCCTGTCAATGAGGAGTGACTGCTGTCAATTAGGAGTGCCCCCTGTCAATTTGGAGTGCGCCCTGTCAATTTCGAGTGCCCCCTGCCAATTTGGAGTGCCCCCTGTCAATCACGAATGCCCCCTGTCAATTAGGTGCGTCCCCTGTCAATTAGGAGTGTTGTTGTCAATTAGGAGTGACCCGTGTCCATTTGGAGTGCTTCCTGTCAATTAGGAGTGCTCCCAGGTAATTAGGAGTGCCCCCTGTCAATTAGGAATGCCCCCTGTCAAGTAGGACTGCACCCTGTCAATTAGGAGTGTTCATGTAAATTAGGAGTGTTCTTGTCAAATAGGAGTGACCCGTGCCCATTTGGAGTGCTCCCTGTCAATTAGGAGTGCCTCCTGTCTGATAGTATTGTCCCCTGTCCATTTGGAGTTCCCACTGTCAATTAAGAGTGCGCCCTGTGAATTAGGAGTGCCCCCTGTCAAACAGAAGTGACTGCTGTCAATTTGGACTGCTCCGTGTCAATTAGGAAGGCCCCGTGTCAATTAGGAGTGGCCCTCCCAACGTCAATGAGGAGTGCACGGCTCAATTAGGAGTGTCCCTGTCAATTAGGAGCGCCCTGTGTCAATTAGGAGTGACCTCTGTCAATGCGGAGAGCCCCCTGTCAATTAGGAGCGTTCCCTGTCAATTAGGAGTGCCCCCTGTCAATTGGGAGTGCGCCCTTTCAATTTGGAGTTCTCCCTGACAATTTGGAGTGCCCCCTGTCAATTAGGAGCGCCCCCTGTCAATTAGGTGTGCCCTCTGTCAATTAGGAGTGCTTGTGTCAATTAGAAGTGGTCTTGTCAAGTAGGAGTGATCCATGCCCATTTGGAGTGCTCCCTGTCAATTAGGAGTGCCTTTTGTCTATTAGGAGTTTCCCCTGTCTATTAGGAGTGCCCCCTGTCAATGAGGAGTCACGGCGGACAATTTGGAGTGCTCCCTGTCAATTTGGAGTGCGCCCTTTCAATTTGGAGTGCGCCCTGACAATTAGGAGTGCCCCCTGTCAATTAGGAGTGCCCCCTGTCAATTAGGAGTGCCCCCTGTCAACTAGGAATGCTTGTGTCAATTAGAAGTGTTCTTGTCAAATAGGAGTGATCCGTGCCCATTTGGAGTGCTCCCTGTCAATTAGGAGTGCCTCTTGTCTATTAGGAGTTTCCCCTGTAAGAACATAAGAACATAAGAAATAGGAGCAGGAGTAGGCCATCTAGCCCCTCGAGCCTGCCCCGCCATTCAATAAGATCATGGCTGATCTGACGTGGATCAGTACCACTTACCCGCCTGATCCCCATAACCCTTAATTCCCTTACCGATCAGGAATCCATCCATCCGCGCTTTAAACATATTCAGCGAGGTAGCCTCCACCACCTCAGTGGGCAGAGAATTCCAGAGATTCACCACCCTCTGGGAGAAGAAGTTCCTCCTCAACTCTGTCTTAAACCGACCCCCCTTTATTTTGAGGCTGTGTCCTCTAGTTTTAACTTCCTTACTAAGTGGAAAGAATCTCTCCGCCTCCACCCTATCCAGCCCCCGCATTATCTTATAAGTCTCCATAAGATCCCCCCTCATCCTTCTAAACTCCAACGAGTACAAACCCAATCTCCTCAGCCTCTCCTCATAATCCAAACCCCTCATCTCCGGTATCAACCTGGTGAACCTTCTCTGCACTCCCTCCAATGCCAATATATCCTTCCTCATATAAGGGGACCAATACTGCACACAGTATTCCAGCTGCGGCCTCACCAATGCCCTGTACAGGTGCATCAAGACATCCCTGCTTTTATATTCTATCCCCCTCTCAATATAGGCCAACATCCCATTTGCCTTCTTGATCACCTGTTGTACCTGCAGACTGGGCTTTTGCGTCTCATGCACAAGGACCCCCAGGTCCCTTTGCACGGTAGCATGTTTTAATTTGTTTCCATTGAGATAGTAATCCCATTTGTTATTCTTTCCTCCAAAGTGTATAACCTCGCATTTCTCAACGTTATACTCCATTTGCCATATCCTCGCCCACTCACTCAGCCTGTCCAAATCTCTCTGCAGATCTTCTCCGTCCTCCACACGATTCACTTTTCCACTTATCTTTGTGTCGTCTGCAAACTTCGTTACCCTACACTCCGTCCCCTCCTCCAGATCATCTATATAAATGGTAAACAGTTGCGGCCCGAGTACCGATCCCTGCAGCACGCCACTAGTTACCTTCCTCCAACCAGAAAAACACCCTGTCTATTAGGAGTGCGCCCTATCAATTAGGAGTGCCCCTGTCAATGAGGAGTCACGGCGGACAATTTGGAGTGCGCCCTTTCAATTTGGAGTGCACCCTTTCAATTTGGAGTGCCCCTGTCAATTTGGAGTGACTGCTGTCAATTGGGAGTGTTGTTGTCAATTAGGAGTGACCCGTGTCCATTTAGAGTGCTACCTGTCAATTAGAAGTGTTCCCTGTCAATTAGGACTGGCAGCTGTCAATTAGGAGTGTTTGTTAATTAGAAGTGTTCTTGTCAGATAGGAGTGACCTGTGTCCATTTGGAGTTCCCACTGTCAATTAAGTTTGCGCCCTGTCAAATGGAAGTAACTGCTGTCAATTAGGAGGGCCCCGTGTAAATTAGGAGTGGCCCCAGTCAATTAGGAATGCTGGTGTCAATTAGAAGGGCTGCCCGTCAATGAGGAGTGCGCGGCTTAATTAGGAGTGACCCCTATCAATTAGGAGTGCCCCCTGTCAATTTGGAGTGACTGCTGTCAATTAGGAATGCCCCCTGTCAAATAGGAGTGTTGTTGTCAATTAGGAGTGCGCCCTGTCAATTAGGATTGACAGCTGTCAATTAGGAGTGTTCGTGTCAATTAGGAGTGTTGTTGTCAAATAGTAGTGACCCGTGCCCATTTGGAGTGCTCCCTGTCAATTAGTAGTGCCTCCTGTCTAATAGGGGTCTCCCCTGTTTTTTCGGAGTGCGCCCTGTCAATTTGGTGTGCCCCTGTCAATTAGGTGTGTTCGTGTCAATTAGGAGAGGCCTGTGTCCATTTGGAGTTCCCACTGTCAATTAAGAGTGCGCCCTGTCAAATGGAAGTGACTGCTGTCAATGTGGAGTGCCCCCTGCCCAGCCTTCAGGAGAACAGTGACCATGACACCACACAACCCTGCCACAGCAACCTCTGCAAGATGTGCCGGATCATCGACACAGATGCCATCATCTCACGTGAGAACACCATCCACCAGGTACACGGTACATACTCTTGCAATTCGGCCAATGTTGTCTAACTGATCCACTGCAGGAAAGGATGTCCCGAGGCATGGTACATTGGGGAAACTATGCAGACGCTGCGACAATGGATGAATGAACACCGCTCGACAATCACCAGGCAAGACTGTTCTCTTCCTGTTGGGGAGCACTTCAGCGGTCACGGCCATTCGGCCTCTGATATTCGGGTAAGCATTCTCCAAGGCGGCCTTCGTGACACACGACAGCGCAGAGTCGCTGAGCAGAAACTGATAGCCAAGTTCCGCACACACGAAGACGGCCTCAACCGGGATATTGGGTTCATGTCACACTATTTGTAACCCCCCACAATTGCGTGGACCTGCAGAGTTTCACTGGCTGTCTTGTCTGGAGACAATACACATCTTTTTAGCCTGTCTTGATGCTCTCTCCACTCACATTGTTTTGTTTCTTAAAGACTTGATTAGTTGTAAGTATTCGCATTCCAACCATTATTCATGTAAATTGAGTTTGTGTCTTTATATGCTCTGTTTGTGAACAGAATTCCCACTCACCTGAAGAAGGGGCTTAGAGCTCCGAAAGCTTGTGTGGCTTTTGCTACCAAATAAACCTGTTGGACTTTAACCTGGTGTTGTTAAACTTCTTACTGTGTTTACCCCAGTCCAATGCCGGCATCTCCACATCACAATTAGGAGTGCACCATGACAATTGGAATTGACCCTTGTCCATTAGGAGTACCCCTGTCCGTTTGGAGTGTCCCTGTCAACTATGGGTGCCCTGTCAATTAGGAGTGCCCCCTGTCAATTAGGAGTGCCCCCTGTCAATTAGGACTGCCCGCTGTCAATTTGGAGTGCCCCCTGTCAATTTGGAGTGACTGCTGTCAATTAGGAGTGCCCCCTGTCAATTAGGAGTGTTCATAAGCACATACGAAATAGGAGCAGGAGTAGGCCATTTGGCCCTTCGAGCCTGCCCCGCCATTCAACAAGATCATGGCTGATCTGACGCGAATCAGTTCCACTTACCCGCCTGCTCCCCATAACCCCTAATTCCCTTATCGATCAGAAAACTATCTACCCGTGATTTAAACATATTCAACGAGGAAGCCTCCACCACTTCAATGGGCAGAGAATTCCAGAGATTCACTACCCTCTGAGAGAAGAAGTTCCTCCTCAACTCTGTTCTGAACCGGCCCCCCTTATTTTGAAGCTGTGCCCTCTAGTTCCGGTTTCCCTTCTAAGTGGAAAGAATCTCTCCACCTCTACCCTATCCAGCCCCTTCATTATCTTATATGTCTCTATAAGATCACCCCTCATCCTTCTAAACTCCAATGAGTACAGACCCAATCTGTTTAATCTCTCCTCATAAGCCACACCCCTCATCTCCGGTATCAACCTGGTGAACCTTCTCTGCACTCCCTCCAAGGCCAATATATCCTTTCGCAAATAAGGGGACCAAAACTGCACACAGTACTCCAGTTGCGGCCTCACCAGTGCCTTGTACAGTTGCAGCAAGCCCTGTCAATTAGGAGTGCCCCCTGTCAATTAGAAGTGTTCGTGTCAATTAGGAGTGACCTGTGTCCATTTGGAGTTCCCACTGTCAATTAAGAGTGCCCCCAGTCAAATGGAAGTGACTGCTGTCAATTTGGTGTGCTCCGTGTCAATTAGGAGTGCGCCGTGTCAATTAGGAGGGCCCCCAGTCAATTAGGAGTGCCGGTGTCAATTAGAAGGGCCCCCGTCAATGAGGAGTGTGCGGCTCAATTAGGAGTGTCCCTGTCAATTAGGAGTGACCCCGTCAATTTGGAGTGACTGCTGTCAATTAGGAGTGCCGGTGTCAATTAGAAGGGCCCCCCATCAATGAGGAGTACGCGGCTCAATTAGGAGTGTCCCTGTCAATCAGGGATGCTCCCTGTCAATTAGGAGTGTTGTTGTCAATTAGGAGTGACCCGTGTCCATTTGGAGTGCTCCCTGTCAATTAGGAGAGACACCTGTCAATTAGGAGTGACTGCTGTCAATTAGGAGTGCTCCCTGACAACTAGGAGTGCCCCTGTCAGTTTGGACTGCGTCCTGTCAATCAAGAGTGCCCCCTGTCAATTAGGAGTGCTGTTGTCAATTAGGAGTGTTGTTGACAATGAGGAGTGACACGTGTCCATTTGGAGTGTTCCCTGTCAATTAGGAGTGAACCCCGTCAATTAGGAGTGTTCGTGTCAATTAGGAGTGTTCTTGTCAAATAGGAGTGACTCGTGCCCATTTGGAGTGCTCCCTGTCAATTACGAGCGCATCCTGCCTATAAGGAGTCTCCCCTGTCTATTAGGAGTGCGCCCTGTCAATTAGGACTGCCCCTATCAATTAGGAGTGCCCCCTGTCAAATGGAAGTGACTGCGGTCAATTTGGAGAGCTCCCTGTCAATTTGGAGTGCTCCCTGTCAATTAGGAACGTCCCGTGTCAATTAGGAGTGACCCCAGTCAATTAGGAGTGCCGGTGTCAATTAGAAGTGCACCCTGTCAGTGAGGAGTGCGAGGCTCAATTAGGAGTATCCCTGTCAATTCGGAGTGCCCTGTGTCAATTAGGAGTGCTCCCTGTCAATTAGGAGTGCCCCCTGTCAATTAGGAGTGCCCCCTGTCAATTTGGAGTGTTGTTGTCTATTAGGGATGACCCCTGTCCATTAGGAGTGCGCCCTGACAATTAGCAGTCACCCCCGTCAATTAGGAGTGTTCGTGTCAATTAGGAGTGTTCTTGTCAAATAGGAGTGACCCGTGCCCATTTGGAGTGCTCCCTGTCAAATACAAGCGCCTCCTGCCTATAAGGAGTCTCCCCTGTCAATTAGGAGTACCCCTGTCAATTAGGAGTGCCCCTTGTCAATTAGGAGTGTCAACTAAGAGTGACCTATGTCCATTTGGAGTTCCCACCGTCAATTTAGATTGCCCCCTGTCAATTAGGATGCTTCCTGTCAATTAGGAGTGTCCCATGTCAAATCTGGGGTGACCCCTGTCAATTAGGAGTGCCGGTGTCAATTAGAAGTGCCCCCTGTCATTGAGGAGTGCGAGGCTCAATTAGGAGTGTCCCTGTCAATTCCGAGTGCCCTGTGTCAATTAGGAGTGCCCCCTGTCAATTAGGAGTCAACCCCTGTCAATTAGGAGCGCCCCCTGTCAATTAGGAGTGCCCCCTGTCAACTAGGAGTGCTTGTGTCAATTAGAAGTGTTCTTGTCAAAGAGGAGTGATCCGTGCCCATTTGGAGTGCTCTCTGTCAATTAGGAGTGCCTCCTGTCTATTAGGAGTTTCCCCTGTCTATTAGGAGTGCGTCCTGTCAATTAGGAGTGCCCCCTGTCAATGAGGAGTCACGGCTCACAATTTGGAGTACGCCCTTTCAATTTGGATTGCGCCCTTTCAATTTGGAGTGCCCCTGTCAATTTGGAGTGACAGCTGTCAATTAGGAGTGCCCCTGTCAATTGGGAGTGTTGTTGTCAATTAGGAGTGACCCGTGTCCATTTAGAGTGCTCCCTGTCAATTAGAAGTGTTCCCTGTCAATTAGGACTAGCAGCTGTCGCTTAGGAGTGTTTGTGTCAATTAGAACTGTTCTTGTCAAATAGGAGTGACCCGTGCCCATTTGGAGTGCTCCCTGTCAATTAGGAGTGCCTCTTGTCTATTAGGAGTCTCCCCTGTCTATTAGGAGTGCGCCCTGTCAATTAGAAGTGTTCATAGAACATAGAACAGTACAGCACAGAACACGCCCTTCGGCCCACGATGTTGTGCCGAGCTTTATCTGAAACCAAGATCAAGCTATCCCACTCCCTATCATCCTGGTGTGCTCCATGTGCCTATCCAATAACCGCTTAAATGTTCCTAAAGTGTCTGACTCCACTATCACTGCAGGCAGTCCATTCCACACCCCAACCACTCTCTGCGTAAAGAACCTACCTCTGATATCCTTCCTATATCTCCCACCACGAACCCTATAGTTATGTCCCCTTGTAATAGCTCCAGCCACCCGAGGAAATAGTCTTTGAACGTTCACTCTATCTATCCCCTTCATCATTTTATAAACCTCTATTAAGTCTCCCCTCAGCCTCCTCCGCTCCAGAGACAACAGCCCTAGCTCCCTCAACCTTTCCTCATAAGACCTACTCTCCAAACCAGGCAGCATCCTGGTAAATCTCCTCTGTACTCTTTCCAGCGCTTCCACGTCCTTATAGTGAGGTGACCAGAACTGCACACAATATTCCAAATGTGGTCTCACCAAGGTCCTGTACAGTTGCAGCATAGCCCCACGGCTCTTAAACTCCAACCCCCCTGTTAATAAAAGCTAACACACTATAGGCCTTCTTCACAGCTCTATCCACTTGAGTGGCAACCTTTAGAGATCTGTGGATATGAACCCCAAGATCTCTCTGTTCCTCCAGTCTTCAGAACCCGACCTTTGACCCTGTAATCCACATTTAAATTAGTCCTACCAAAATAAATCACCTCACATTTATCAGGGTTAAACTCCATTTGCCATTTTTCAGCCCAGCTTTGCATCCTCTCTATGTCTCTTTGCAGCCTACAACATCGCTCCACCTCATCCACTGCTCCACCAATCTTGGTGTCATCAGCAAATTTACTGATCCACCCTTCAGCCCCCTCCTCTAAGTCATTAATAAACATCACAAAGAGCAGAGGACCAAGCACTGATCCCTGCGGCCCTCCGCAAGCAACCTGCCTCCAATCCGAAAATTTTCCATCGACCACCACCCTCTGTCTTCGATCAGACAGCCAGTTACCTATCCAATCGGCCAACTTTCCCTTTATCCCACACCTCCTCAGTTTCATCATAAGCCGACCATGGGGGACCTTATCAAATGCCTTACTAAAATCCATGTATATGACATCAACTGCCCTACCTTCATCAACACACTTAGTTACCGCCTCAAAAAATTCAATCAAATTTGTGAGGCACGACTTGCCCTTCACGAATCCGTGCTGACTATCCCGGATTAATCCGCATCTTTCTAAATGGTCGTAAATCCTATCTCTAAGGTCCTTTTCCATCAATTTACCAACCACCGAAGTAAGACTAACCAGTCTATAATTACCAGGGTCATTTCTATTCCCTTTCTTAAACAGAGGAACAACATTCGCCATTCTGCAGTCTTCTGGCACCATCCCCGTGGACAGCGAGGACCCAAAGATCAAAGCCAAAGGCTCTGCAAACTCATCCCTTGCCTCCCAAAGAATCCTAGGATACATTTCATCAGGCCCAGGGGACTTATCGACCTTCAGTTTATTCAAAACTGCCAGGATATCCTCCCTCCGAAAATCTATTTCCTCCAGCCTATTAGCCTGTAACACCTTCTCTTCCTCAAAAACATGGCCCCTCTCCTTGGTGAACACTAAAGAAAAGTATTCATTCATCACCTCGCCTATCTCTACTGACTCCATACACAAGTTCCCACTACTGTCCTTGACCGGCCCTAACCTCACCCTGTTCATTCTTTTATTCCTCACATAAGAGTAAAAAGACTTGGGGTTTTCCTTGATCCGACCCGCCAAGGACTTCTCGTGTCCCCTCCGAGCTCTCCTCAGCCCCTTTTTCAGCTCATTCCTTGCTAACTTGTAACCCTCAATCGAGCCATCTGAATCTTGTTTCCTCATCCCTACATAAGCTTCCCTCTTCCTTTTCACAAGACATTCCACCTCTTTCGTGAACCATGGTTCCCTCACTCGGCCATTTCTCCCTGCCTGACAGGGACATACCTATCAAGGACATCCAGTATTTGTTCCTTGAAAAAGTTCCACTTTTCATTAGTTCCTTTCTCTGACAGTTTCTGTTCCCAACGTATGCCCCCTAATTCTTGCCTAATCGCATCATAATTACCCCGCCCCCAATTTTAAACCTTGCCTTGCCGTACGGCCCTATCCCTCTCCATTGCAATAACAAAAGACACCGATTTGTGGTCCCTATTTCCAAAGTGCTCTCCCACAACCAAATCTAACCTCTTGTCGGCCTATCCACATATTGTGTCAGGAAACCCTCCTGCACACACTGCACAAAAACTGCCCCATCCGAACTATTTGACCTACAAAGGCTCCAATCAATATTTGGAAAGTTAAAGTCCCCCATGACAACGACCCTGTGACCCCCACACATATCCATAATCTGCTTAGCAATTTATTCCTCCACATCTCTATTACTATTTGGGGGCCTATAGTAAACTCCTAACAACGTGACTGCTCCTTTCCTATTCCTAACCTCAGACCATATTACCTCAGTGTGCAGATCCCCCTCGAAGTGCCTTTCCGCAGCCGTTAAACTATCCTTGATTAACAATGCCACTCCTCCACCTCTTTTACCAGCTTCCCTGCAGTTAGTGAAACATCTGTACCCCGGAACGTCCAACAACCATTCCTGTCCTTGTTCTACCCACGTCTTCGTAATGGCCACAACATCGTAGTCCCAAGTACCAATCCATGCCCCAAGTTCATCTACCTTGTTCCGGATGCTCCTTGCATTGAAGTAGACACACTTCAACCCACCTTCCTGTCTACCGGTACCCACCCTTGACCCTGATACCTTCCCCAATACCTCACCAACCTCACTGACTTCTGGACTACAGAATTTGTTCATGTCAATTAGGAGTGACCTGTGTCCATTTGGAGTTCCCACTGTCACTTAAGTGCGCGCCCTGTCAAATGAAAGTAACTGCTGTCAATTAGGAGGGCCCCGTGTCAATTAGGAGTGGCCCCAGTCAATTAGGAATGCCGGTGTCAATTAGAAGGACTGCCCGTCAATGAGGAGTGCGCGGCTCAATTAGTAGTGTCCCTGTCAATTAAGAGTGACCCCTGTCAATGTGGACTGCCCCCTGTCAATTTGAAGTGTCTGATGTCAATTAGGAGTGCCCCCTGTCAATTAGGAGTGTTGTTGTCAATTAGGAGTGCCCTGTCAATTAGGAGTCTCCCCTGTCAATTAGGAGTGCCCCCTGTCGATTCGGAGTGTTCCCTGACAATTAAGAGTGCCCCCTGTCAATGAGGAGTGACTGCTGTCAATTAGGAGTGCCACTTGACAATTATGAGTGCCCCCTGTCAATTTGGAGTGCGCCCTGCCAACTTGGAGTGCGCTCTGTCAGTTTGGAGTGCACCCTGCCAATTTGGAGCGCCCCCTGTCAACTTGGAGTGCGCCCTGTCAATTTGGAGTGCCCCTGTCAATTAGGAGTGCCCTGTGAATTAGGAGTGTTGTTGTCAATTAGGAGTGATCCGTGTCCATTTGGAGTGCTCCCTGTCAATTAGGAGTGCTCCCTGTTAATTAGGAGTGCCCCTGTCAATTAGGAATGCCCCCTGTCAATTAGGACTGCGAGCTGTCACTTATGAGTGTTCGTGTCAATTAGAAGCGGTCGTCTCGTATTGGAGTGACCCGTGCCTATTTGGAGTGCTCCCTGTCAATTTGGAGTGCCTCCTGTCTATTCGGAGTCTCCCCTGTCTATTAGGAGTACGCCCTGTCAATTAGGTGTGCCCCTGTCAATTAGGAGTGCCCCCGGTCAATTTGGAGTGTTCATGTCAATTAGGAGTAACCTGTGTCCATTCGGAGTTCCCACTGACAATTAAGAGTGCGCCCTGTCAAATGGAAGTGACTGCTGTCAGTTAGAAGTGCTCCCTGTCCATTAGGAGTGACCCCTGTTAATTTGGATTGCCCTCTGTCAATTAGGACTGCCAGCTGTCAATTAGGAGTCTACTTTTGTCAATTAGGAGTGACAATTAGGAGTGACCTGTGTCCATTTGGAGTTCCCACTGTCCATTAAGAGTGCGCCCAGTCACATGGAAGTGACTGCTGTCAATTTGGAGTCCTCCGTGTCAAGTAGGAGGGCTCTGTGTCAATTAGGAGGGCCCCCAGTCAATTAGGAGTGCCGGTGTCAATTAGAAGGGCCCCCCGTCAATGAGGAGTGCGCGGCTCAATTAGGAGTGTCCCTGTGAATTAGGAGTATCCCTGTCAATTAGGAGTGTCTCTGTGAATTAGGAGTATCCCTGTCAATTAAGAGTGACCCCTGTCAAATTGGAGTGATCCCTGTCAACTTGGAGTGTCCCCTGTCAATTTAGAGTACCCCTGTGAATTTGGAGGGACTGCTGTCAATCAGGAGTGCCCCCAGTCAATTTGGAGTGCCCCCTGCCAATTAGGAGTGCTGTTGTCAATTAGGAGTGCTTCCTGTCAATTAGGAGTGTTGTTGTCAATGAGGATTGATGCGTGTCCATTAGGAGTGCTCCCTGTCAATTAGGAGTGTTGTTGTCAATGAGGGGTGATGCGTGTCCATTAGGAGTGCTCCCTGTCAATTAGGAGTGTTGTTGTCAATGAGGGGTGACCCGTGCCCATTTGGAGTGCTCCCTGTCAATTAGGAGTGCACCCCGTCAATTAGGAGTGTTCGTGTCAATTAGGAGTGTTCTTGTCAAATAGGAGTGACTCGTGCCCATTTGGAGTGCTCCCTGACAATTAGGACTGCACCCCGTCAATTAAGAGTGTTCGTGTCAATTAGGAGAGTTCTTGTCAAATAGGAGTGAACCGTGCCCATTTGGAGTGCTCCCTGTCAATTACGAGCGCCTCCTGCCTATAAGGAGTCTCCCCTGTCTATTAGGAGTGCCCCCTGTCAATTAGGAGTGCGCCCTATCAATTAGGAGTGTTCGTGTCAATTAAGAGTGACCTATGTCCATTTGGAGTTCCCACCGTCAATTAAGAGTGACCCCTGTCAATTAGGTGTGCCCCCTGTCAAATGCAAGTGACTGCTGTCAATTTGGAGAGGTTCCTGTTCATCTGGAGTGCTCCCTGTCAATTAGGAGTGCTTCCTGTCAATTAGGAGTGTCCCGTGTCAAATTAGAAGTGCCCCCTGTCATTGAGGAGTGCGAAGCTCAATTCGGAGTGTTCCTGTCAATTCGAAGCGCCCTGTGTCAATTAGGGTTCCCCCTGTCAATTAGGAGTGCCCCATGTCAATTAGGAGTGTTGTTGTCTGTTGGGAGTGACCCGTGTCCATTTGGAGTGCTCCCTGCCAATTAAGAGTGTTGTTGTCAATGAGGAGTGACCCATGTCCATTAGGAGTGCGCCCTGACAATTAGGAGTGACCCCCGTCAATTAGGAGTGTTCGAGTCAATTAGGAGTGTTCTTGTCAAATAGGAGTGACCCGTGCCCATTTGGAGTGCTCCCTGTCAATTAGAACAAAGAACAAAGAACAGTACAGCACAGGAAACAGGCCCTTCGGCCCTCCAAGCCTGTGCCGCTCCTTGGTCCAACTTGACCAATCGTTTGTATCCCTCCACTGCTCATGTGACTATCCAGGTGAGTCTTAAACGATGTCAGCGTGCCTGCCTCCACCACCCTACTTGGCAGCGCATCCCCACCACCCTCTGTGAAAAAAAGTCCCTCTGATATCTGAGTTATACTTCGCCCCTCTCACCTTGAGCCCGTGACCCCTCATGATCGTCACCTCCGACCTGGGAAAAAGCTTCCCACTGTTCACCCTATCTATACTCTTCATAATCTTGTACACCTCTATTAGATCTCCCCTCATTCTCCGTCTTTCCAAGGAGAACAACCCCAGTCTACCAAATCTCTCCTCATAGCTAAGACCCTCCATACCAGGCAACATCCTGGTAAACCTTCTCTGCACTCTCTCTAACGCCTCCACGTCCTTCTGGTAGTGCGGCGACCAGAACTGGACGCAGTACTCCAAATGTGGCCTAACCAGCGTTCTATACAGCTGCATCATCAGACTCCAGCTTTTATACTCTATACCCCGTCCTATAAAGGCAAGCATACCATATGCCTTCTTCACCACCTTCTCCACCTGTGTTGCCACCTTCAAGGATTTGTGGACTTGCACACCTAGGTCCCTCTGTGTTTCTATACTCCTGATGACTCTGCCATTTATTGTATAACTCCTCCCTACATTATTTCTTCCAAAATGGATCACTTCGCATTTATCCGGATTAAACTCTATCTGCCACCTCTCCGCCCAATTTTCCAGCCTATCTATATCCTGCTGTATTGCCCGACAATGCACTTCGCTATCCGCAAGTCCAGCCATCTTCGTGTCATCCGCAAACTTGCTGATTACACCAGTTACACCTTCTTCCAAATCATTTATATATATCACAAATAGCAGAGGTCCCAGTACAGAGCCCTGCGGAACACCACTGGTCACAGACCTCCAGCCGGAAAAAGACCCTTCGACCACTACCCTCTGTCTCCTATGGCCAAGCCAGTTCTCCACCCATCTAGCCACCTCTCCTTGTATCCCATGAGCCTTAACCTTCTTAACCAACCTGCCATGTGGCACTTTGTCAAATGCCTTACTGAAATCCATATAGACGACATCCACGGCCCTTCCTTCATCAACCGTTTTTGTCACTTCCTCAAAAAACTCCACCAAATTTGTAAGGCACGACCTCCCTCTTACAAAACCATGCTGTCTGTCACTAATGAGATTGTTCCTTTCTAAATGCACATACATCCTGTCTCTAAGAATCCTCTCCAACAACTTCCCTACCACGGACATCAAGCTCACCGGCCTATAATTTCCTGGGTTATCCCTGCTACCCTTCTTAAACAACGGGACAACATTCGCTATCCTCCAATCCTCAGGGACCTCACCCGTGTCCAAAGAAACGATAGATTTCCGTCAGAGTCCCAGCAATTACGAGCGCCTCCTGCCTATAAGGAGTCTCCCCTGTCTATTAGGAGTGCGCCCTGTCAACTAGGAGTGCCCCTGTCAATTAGGAGTGTTCGTGTCAATTAAGAGTGACCTATGTCCATTTGGAGGTCCCACCGTCAATTAAGAGTGCCCCCTGTCAATTAGGTGTGCCCCCTGTCAAATGGAAGTGACTGCTGTCAATTTGGAGAGCTCCCTGTCAATTTGGAGTGCTCCCCCTATCAATTAGGAGTGTTCCCTGTCAATTAGGAGGGCGCCCTGACAATTAGGAGTGACCCCCGTCAATTAGAAGTTTTCGTGTCAATTAGGAGTGTTCTTGTCAAATAGGAGTGACCCGTGCCCATTTGGAGTGCTCCCTGTCAATTACGAGCGCCTCGTGCCTATAAGGAGTCTCCCCTGTCTATTAGGAGTGCGCCCTGTCAATCAGGAGTGCCCACCGTCAATTAGGAGTGCCCCCTGTCAAATGGAAGGGACTGCTGTCAATTTGAAGAGCTCCCTGTCAATTTGGAGTGCTCCCTGTCAATTAGGAGTGTCCCGTGTCAATTAGGAGCGACCCCAGTCAATTAGGAGTGCCGGTGTCAATTAGAAGTGACCCTGTCAGTGAGGAGTGCGAAGCTCAATTAGGAGTGTCCCTGTCAATTCAGAGTGCCCTGTGTCAATTAGGAGTGACCCCTGTCCATTAGGAGTGCCCCTGTCCATTAGGAGTGCCCCCTGTCAACTATGGGTGCCCCTGTCAATTAGGAGTGACCCCTGTCAATTAGGAGTGCCGCTGTCAATTAGGAGCTCCCCTGTCAATTGGGAGCTCCCCTGTCAATTAGGAGTGCCGCCTGTCAATTAGGAGTGCCCCCTGTCAATTCCGTGTGCCTGCTGTCAATTAGGAGCGACCCCTGTCAACTGTGAGCTCCCCTGTCAATTAGGAGTGCCTCCTATCTATTAGGAGTCCCCGATGTCAATTAAGAGTTTTCCCCTGTCAATTAGGAATGCCCCCTGTCAATTAGGAGTGACCCAGTGCCCCTGTCAATTAGGAGTGCCCCCTGACAATTAGGAGTGCGCCCTGTCAATTATGGTCCCCCTGTCAATTAGGAGTGCCCCTTGTCAATTTGGAGTGTTCGTGTCAATTAGGAGTGACCCGTGTCCAGTTGGAGTGCCCCCTGTCAATTAGGACTGACCCCTTGTCAATTAGAAGTGCTCCTTGTCAATTAGGAGCTACTGCTGTCAATTAGGAGACCTCCGTATCAATTAGCAGTGACCCCTGTCAATTAGGAGTGCCCCCTGACAATTAGGTGTGCCCCTGTCTATTTGCAGTGCCCCCTGTCATTCAGGAGTGTTCGTGTCAATTAGGAGTGACCTGTGTCCATTTGGAGTTCCCACTGTCAATTAAGAGTGCGCCCTCTCAAACGGAAGTGACTGCTGTCAATTTGGACTGCTCTGTGTCAATTAGAAGTGCCCCTCCCCCCGTCAATGAGGAGTGCGCAGCTCAATTAGGAGAGTCCCTGTCAATTAGGAGTGCCCTCTGTCAATTAGGAGTGACCTCTGTCAATGGGGAGAGCCCCCTGTCAATTAGGAGTGTTCTCTGTCAATTAGGATGTGCCCCCTGTCAATGAGGAGTCACGGCTGTCAACCAGGAGTGCTCCCTGAAAATTGGGAGTGCGCCCTGTCAAGTTGGAGTGCGCCCTGTCAATTTCGAGTGCCCCTGTCCATTAGGAGTGCTTGTGTCAATTAGAAGTGTTCTTGTCAAATAGGAGCGACCCGTGCCCATTTGGAGTGTTCCCTGTCAGTTAGGAGTGCCTCTTGTCTATTAGGAGTCTCCCCTGTCTATTAGGAGTGCCCCCTTTCAATTAGAAGTGTTCGTGTCAATTAGGAGTGACCTGTGTCTATTTGGAGTTCCCACTGTCAATTAAGTGTGCGCCCTGTCAAATGGAAGTAACTGCTGTCAATGAGGCGAGCCCCGTGTCAATTAGGAGTGTTCCCTGTCAATTAGGAGTGCCCCCTGATAATTAGGAGAACCCCCTGTCAATTAGGAGTGCCGCTGTAAATTAGGAGCTCCCCTGTCAATTGGGAGCTCCCCTATCAATTAGGAGTGCCTCCTGTCAATTAGGAGTGCTTCCTGCCTATTAGGTGTCCCCCCTGTCAATTAGGAGTTTCCCCTGTCAATTAGGAGTGCCCTCTGTCAATTAACAGTGCCCCCTGTCAATTAAGAGTGCCCCCTAACAATTAGGAGTGCTCCCTGTCAATTAGGAGTGCGCCCTGTCAATTAGGGGTTCCCCCTGTCAATTAGGAGTGCCCCTGCCAATTTGGAGTCTTCGTGTCAATTAGGATTGACCCGTGTCCAGTTGGAGTGCCCCCGTTCAATTAGGAGTGCCCCCGTTCAATTAGGAGTGCCCCTGTCAATTTGGTGTGCCCCTGCCAATTAGGAGTGTTCGTGTCAATTAGGAGTGTCCCCTGCCAATTAGGAGTGCCCCCTGTCAATTCGGTGTGCCCCCGTTCAATTAGGAGTGCCCCTGTCAATTTGGTGTGCCCCTGCCAATTAGGAGTGTTCGTGTCAATTAGGAGTGACCCGTGTCCAATTGGAGTACCCCCTGTCAATTAGGAGTGACCCCTTGTCAATTGGGAGAGCCACTTGTCAATTTAGAGTTACTTCTGTCAATTAGGAGAGCTCCGTATCAATTAGGAGTGTCCCCAGAGAATTAGGAGTTACTGCTGTCAATTCGGTGTGAACCCTGTCAATTAGGAGTGTCCCTGTCAATTTGGAGTGCCCAATGTCAATTTGGTGTGACTGCTGTCGATTAGGAGTGACTGCTGCCGATTAGGAGAGCCCCCTGTCAATTAGGAGTGCCCGCTGTCAGTTAGGAGTGCCACCTGTCAATTCGAAGTGTCCCCTATCTCAATTAGGAGTGCCCCCTGTCAATTAGGAGGGCCCTCTGTCGATCAGCAGTGCCCCCTGTCAATTAGCAGTGCTCCCTGTCAATTAGCAGTGTCCCCTGTCAATTAGGAGAGACCCTATCTCATTTGGTCGTACCCCCTCTCAATTAGAAGTACCCCCTCGCTCAATTAGACGTGACCTCTGTCAATTAGCAGTGCCCCTGTCAATTAGCAGTGCCCCTGGCAATTAGGAGTGCCCCCTGTCAATTTGGACTGCCCCCTGTCAATTAGGAGTGCCCCGGTAAATTAAGAGCGCCCCCTGTCAATTATGAATGTTGCCTATCTCGATTTGAAGTGCCTGCTGTCTTGTTTAGATATGCCCTCTATCTCGATTAGACGTGCCCACTATCCTAACTTGGAGCGCCACCATCTTGATTTGGAGTGCCCCCGATCTCGAATTGGAATGACCCATACCTCAAACTAGAGTGCATGTATAGGGGTTTGGAGTGCCGCCCATTTAGATTTAGAGCAGCACATCTTTCAGTTATGAGTGCATCTCTATTAGGAGAACCCCCCTGTCAATTTTTGGAGTGCCCCCTGTCAATTAGGAGTGCTCACTGTCAATTAGGCGTGCCCCCTGTCAATTACGAGTGCCTCATCGCAATTAGCAGTGCCCCCTGTCAGTTAGGAGTGCCCGTCAAGTAGGAGTGCACCCTATCAATTAGGTGTGCCTCCTGTCAATTACAAGTGCCCCCTATCTCAATTGGGAGTGCCCCCTGTCAATTGGGAATGCCCCCTGTCACTTAGGAGTCCCCCTGTCAATTAGGAGTGTCACCTGTCAAATAGGAGCACCCCCCCCCCCCCAGTCAATTAGCAGAACCCCCTGTCATTCCGGACTGCCCCCTGTCAATTAGGAGTGCTGCTGTCAACTGGGAGTTGCCCCTGTCAATTCGGAGCGCCCCCTGTCAATTCGAAGCGCCCCTCATCAATTAGGAGCACCCCTCCACCCCATAAATTAGCAGTGCCCCCTGTCAATCTGGAACGCCCCCTGTCAATTAGGAGGGACGATGTGGAGATGCCAGCGTTGGACTTGGGCAAACACAGTAAGAAGTTTCACAACACCAGGTTAAAGTCCAACAGGTTATTTTAGTAGCAAAAGCCACAAGCTTTCGGAGCCTTAAGCCCCTTCCTCAGATGAGTGGGAATTCTGTTCACAAACAGGGCATATAAAGACACAAACTCAATTTACAGAATAATTGTTGGAATGAGAATACTTACAGCGAATCAAGTCTTTAAGATACAAGTAATGTGAGTGGAGAGAGCATCCAGACAGGCTAAACAGATGTGTATTGTCTCCAGACAGGCTAGCCGGTGAGACTCTACAGTTCCAGGCAAGCTGTGGGGATTACAGACAGTGTGTCATGAACCCAATATCCCGGTTGAGGCCGTCCTCATGTGTGTGGAACTTGGCAATCAGTTTCTGCTGGATCATGCCGGATCATCATGCCGGATCATCGACACAGATGCCATCATCTCATGTGAGAACACCATCCACCAGGTACACGGTACATACTCTTGCAACTCGGCCAAAGTTGTCTACCTGATACGCTGCATAAAAGGATGTCCCAAGGCATGGTACACTGGGGAGGCCATGCAGACACTACAACAACGGGTGAAAGAACACCGCTCGACAATCACCAGGCAAGAGTGTTCTCTTCCTGTTGGGGAGCACTTCAGCGGTCTAGGGCATTCGGCCTCTGATATTCGGGTAAGCGTTCTCCAAGGCGGCCTTCACGACACATGATGGCGCAGAGTCGCTGAGCAGAAACTGATAGCCAAGTTCTGCACACATGAGGACGGCCTAAACTGGGATATTGGGTTCATGACAGACTGTCTGTAATCCCCACAGCTTGCCTGGACCTGTAGAGTCTCACTGGCAGTCCCGTCTGGAGCCAATACACATCACTTTAAACTGTCTTAATGCTCTCTCCACTCACATTGTTTGTATCTTAAAAACTTGATTAGCTGTAAGTATTCGCATTCCAACCATTATTCTGTAAATTGAGTTTGTGTCTTTATATGCCCTGTTTGTGTACAGAATTCCCACTCATCTGATGAAGGGGCTTAAGGCTCCGAAAGCTTGTGGCTTTTGCTACCAAATAAACCTGTTGGATTTTAACCTGGTGTTGTTAAACTTCTTACTGAATAAGGAGCGACCCCAGTCAATTAAGAGTTGCTCCTGTCAAATAGGAGTTTCCCCTGTCAATTAGCAGTGCCCCCTGTCAATTAGGAGTGCCCCCATCTCAATTAGGAGTGCCCCCTGTCATAGAAATCATAGAAATCATAGAAACCCTACAGTGCAGAAGGAGGCCATTCGGCCCATCGAGTCTGCACCGACCACAATCCCACCCAGGCCCTACCCCCACATATTTTACCCGCTTATCCCTCTAACCTACGCATCCCAGGACTCTAAGGGGCAATTTTTTTAACCTAGCCAATCAACCTAACCCGCACATCTTTGGACTGTGGGAGGAAACCGGAGCACCCGGAGGAAACCCACGCAGACACGAGGAGAACGTGCAAACTCCACACAGACAGTGACCCGAGCTGGGAATCGAACCCGGGACCCTGGAGCTATGAAGCAGCAGTGCTAACCACTGTGCTACCGTGCCGCTCCTGTCAATTAAGAGTGACCCCGTCAATTAGGAATGTTGCCCATCACGATTTGGAGTGCCTCCTGTCTTGTTTAGATTTGCCGTCTATCTTGATTTGAAGTGGCCGCATCTTAATTTGGAGTGCCCCCTTTCTCAATAACGAGTGCCCCCTGTCTCGATTTGGAGTGCCCCCCGTCTCGATTTGGAGTGCCCCCATCTCGATTTGGAGTGCCTCCCGTCTCGATTTGGAGTGCCCCCGTCTCGATTTGGAGTGCCCCCGTCTCGATTTGGAGTGCCCTCCATCCCGATTTGGAGTGCCCCCCAACTTGTTATGGACTGCCCTCTATCTCGATTTGGAATGTCCCCCTATCTCTATTTGGAGTGCCCACCATCTCGATTTGGAGTGCCCCCCATCTCGTTTAGGACTGCCCACCTATCTCGATGTGGAGTGCCCTCATCGCTATTTCGAGTGCCCCTTATCTCGCTTTGGACTGTCCCGAACCCGATTTCGAGTGCCCCCTATCACGATTTCGAGTGTCCCCTATCTCGATTTCGAGGTCGCCTAACTAACGGTGACCCCTGTCAATTAGGAGTGCCCCCTGTCAATTAGGAGTGCCCCGTATCAAGTAGGAGTGGCCCTATCTCATTTAGGAGTGACTCTGTCAATTAGGAGCACCCCCTGTCATTTGGGAGTGCCCCCTGTCAATTAGGAGTGCTCACACCGTCAATTAGCACTGCATCGTGTCAATTAGGAGTGCTTCCTATCTCAATTAGGAACGCACCTGTCAATTAGGACTGCCCTCTGTCAATTGGGAGTGCCCCCTGTCAATTAGGAGTACCCCCTGTCTCAATTGGCAGTGCCCCCTCTCAATTAGGTGTGCCTCTGTCAATTTGGAGTGCCCCCTGTCAATTAGGAGTGCTCCCTATCACAATAAGGAATGCCACCTGTCAATTAGGAGGGCCCTCTGCCGATTAACAGTGCCCCCTGTCAATTAGCAGTGCTCCCTGTCAACTGGGGGTGCCCCTGTCAATTAGGAGTGACACTACCTCAATTAGGAATGCCCCCTGTCAATTAGATTAGCTCCCTAGCTCAATTATGAGTGCCCCCTGCCAATTAAGATTGACCCTATCTCGATTAGGAGTGCCCCCTGTCAATTAGGAGTACCCCCTACCTCAATTTGGAGTGCCCCCTGTCATTTAGGAGTGCCCCCTGTCCATCAGCAGTGTCCCCTGCCAATTGCCAGGGCCCCCTGTCAATTATGAGTGCCCCCTGCCAATTAAGATTGACCCTATCTCAATTAGGAGTGCCCCCGATCTCGATTTGGAGTACCCCCGATCTCGATTTGGAGTGCCCCCTATCTCGGTTTGGAGTGTTCCATATCTCGATTTGGAGTGTTCCCTATTTCGATTTGGAGTGCCCCCCTATCACGGTTTGGACTGCCCCCTATCTCGATTTGGAGTGCCCCCCTATCTCGATTTGGGGTTCCCCCTATCTCGATTTGGAGTGCCCCCCTATCTCGATTTGGGGTGCCCCCCATCTCGTATTGGAGTCCACATATCGCGGTTTGGAGTGCCCCCTATTTAGTTTTGGAGCAGCGCATATTTCAGATACGAGTGCCGCATCTCAATTAGGAGTGACCCCTGTCAATAACGAGTGACCCCTGCCAGTTGGGAGTGCCCCCTGTCAATTAGGAATGCCCCCTATCTCAAATAGCAGTGGTCCCTGTCAATTAGGAGTGCACCCTGTCAATTAGGAGTGCCCCTTATCACAATATGGAGTGCCCCCTGTCAATTAGGAGCGCCCCCTGTCGGTTAACAGTGCGCCCTGTTAATTAGCAGTGCCCCCTGTCAATCAGGGGTGCCCCCTGTCAATTAGGAGTGATCCTATCTCAATTAGGAGTGCCCCCTTTCAATTACATTTGCCCCCTAGCTCAATTAGGAGTGCCCGCTTTCAATTAGAGGCGCCCCCTTCAAGTAGGAGCACCCACTGTAGATTAGAAGTGCCCCCTGTCAATTAGCAGTGCCCCCTGTCAATTACGAGTGCAATGTCAATTAGTAGTGCCCCTGTCAATTAGGAGTGCCCCTGTTAATTAGGAGTGCTCCCTGTCAATTAGCAGAGCCCCCTGTCAGTTAGGAGTGCCCCGGTAAATTAAGAGCGCTCGCTGTCAATGAGGAGCGCCCCCTGTCAATTAGACGTGACCTCTGTCAATTAGCAGTGCCCCTGTCAATTAGCAGTGCCCCTGGCAATTAGGAGTGCCCCCTGTCAATTTGGACTGCCCCCTGTCAATTAGGAGTGCCCCGGTAAATTAAGAGCGCCCCCTGTCAATTATGAATGTTGCCTATCTCGATTTGAAGTGCCTGCTGTCTTGTTTAGATATGCCCTCTATCTCGATTAGACGTGCCCACTATCTTAACTTGGAGCGCCACCATCTTGATTTGGAGTGCCCCCGATCTCGAATTGGAATGACCCATACCTCAAATTAGAGTGCATGTATAGGGGTTTGGAGTGCCGCCCATTTAGATTTAGAGCAGCACATATTTCAGTTATGAGTGCATCTCTATTAGGAGAACCCCCCTGTCAATTTTTGGAGTGCCCCCTGTCAATTAGGAGTGCTCACTGTCAATTAGGCGTGCCCCCTGTCAATTAGGAGTGCCTCATCGCAATTAGCAGTGCCCCCTGTCAGTTAGGAGTGCCCGTCAAGTAGGAGTGCACCCTATCAATTAGGTGTGCCTCCTGTCAATTACAAGTGCCCCCTATCTCAATTGGGAGTGCCCCCTGTCAATTGGGAATGCCCCCTGTCACTTAGGAGTCCCCCTGTCAATTAGGAGTGTCACCTGTCAAATAGGAGCACCCCCCCCCCCCCCCCCAGTCAATTAGCAGTACCCCCTGTCATTCTGGACTGCCCCCTGTCAATTAGGAGTGCTGCTGTCAACTGGGAGTTGCCCCTGTCAATTCGGAGCGCCCCCTGTCAATTCGAAGCGCCCCTCATCAATTAGGAGCACCCCTCCACCCCATAAATTAGCAGTGCCCCCTGTCAATCTGGAACGCCCCCTGTCAATTAGGAGTGACGATGTGGAGATGCCAGCGTTGGACTTGGGCAAACACAGTAAGAAGTTTCACAACACCAGGTTAAAGTCCAACAGGTTATTTTAGTAGCAAAAGCCACAAGCTTTCGGAGCCTTAAGCCCCTTCCTCAGATGAGTGGGAATTCTGTTCACAAACAGGGCATATAAAGACACAAACTCAATTTACAGAATAATTGTTGGAATGAGAATACTTACAGCGAATCAAGTCTTTAAGATACAAGTAATGTGAGTGGAGAGAGCATCCAGACAGGCTAAACAGATGTGTATTGTCTCCAGACAGGCTAGCTGGTGAGACTCTACAGTTCCAGGCAAGCTGTGGGGATTACAGACAGTGTGTCATGAACCCAATATCCCGGTTGAGGCCGTCCTCATGTGTGTGGAACTTGGCTATCAGTTTCTGCTGGATCATGCCGGATCATCGTGCCGGATCATCGACACAGATGCCATCATCTCATGTGAGAGCACCATCCACCAGGTACACGGTACATACTCTTGCAACTCGGCCAAGGTTGTCTACCTGATACGCTGCATAAAAGGATGTCCCAAGGCATGGTACACTGGGGAGGCCATGCAGACACTACAACAACGGGTGAAAGAATACCGCTCGACAATCACCAGGCAAGAGTGTTCTCTTCCTGTTGGGGAGCACTTCAGCGGTCTAGGGCATTCGGCCTCTGATATTCGGGTAAGCATTCTCCAAGGCGGCCTTCACGACACATGATGGCGCAGAGTCGCTGAGCAGAAACTGATAGCCAAGTTCTGCACACATGAGGACGGCCTCATCTGGGATATTGGGTTCATGACAGACTGTCTGTAATCCCCACAGCTTGCCTGGACCTGTAGAGTCTCACTGGCAGTCCCGTCTGGAGACAATACACATCACTTTAAACTGTCTTAATGCTCTCTCCACTCACATTGTTTGTATCTTAAAAACTTGATTAGCTGTAAGTTTTCGCATTCCAACCATTATTCTGTAAATTGAGTTTGTGTCTTTATATGCCCTGTTTGTGTACAGAATTCCCACTCATCTGATGAAGGGGCTTAAGGCTCCGAAAGCTTGTGGCTTTTGCTACCAAATAAACCTGTTGGATTTTAACCTGGTGTTGTTAAACTTCTTACTGAATAAGCAGCGACCCCAGTCAATTAAGAGTTGCTCCTGTCAAATAGGAGTTTCCCCTGTCAATTAGCAGTGCCCCCTGTCAATTAGGAGTGCCCCCATCTCAATTAGGAGTGCCCCCTGTCATAGAAATCATAGAAATCATAGAAACCCTACAGTGCAGAAGGAGGCCATTCGGCCCATCGAGTCTGCACCGACCACAATCCCACCCAGGCCCTACCCCCACATATTTTACCCGCTAATCCCTCTAACCTACGCATCCCAGGACTCTAAGGGGCAATTTTTTTAACCTAGCCAATCAACCTAACCCGCACATCTTTGGACTGTGGGAGGAAACCGGAGCACCCGGAGGAAACCCACGCAGACACGAGGAGAACGTGCAAACTCCACACAGACAGTGACCCGAGCTGGGAATCGAACCCGGGACCCTGGAGCTATGAAGCAGCAGTGCTAACCACTGTGCTACCGTGCCGCTCCTGTCAATTAAGAGTGACCCCGTCAATTAGGAATGTTGCCCATCACGATTTGGAGTGCCTCCTGTCTTGTTTAGATTTGCCGTCTATCTTGATTTGAAGTGCCCGCATCTTAATTTGGAGTGCCCCCTTTCTCAATAACGAGTGCCCTCCGTCTCGATTTGGAGTGCCCCCATCTCGATTTGGAGTGCCTCCCGTCTCGATTTGGAGTGCCCCCGTCTCGATTTGGAGTGCCCCCGTCTCGATTTGGAGTGCCCTCCATCCCGATTTGGAGTGCCCCCCAATTTGTTATGGACTGCCCTCTATCTCGATTTGGAATGTCCCCCTATCTCTATTTGGAGTGCCCACCATCTCGATTTGGAGTGCCCCCCATCTCGTTTAGGACTGCCCCTATCTCGATGTGGAGTGCCCTCATCGCTATTTCGAGTGCCCCTTATCTCGCTTTGGACTGTCCCGAACCCGATTTCGAGTGCCCCCTATCACGATTTCGAGTGTCCCCTATCTCGATTTCGAGGTCGCCTAACTAACGGTGACCCCTGTCAATTAGGAGTGCCCCCTGTCAATTAGGAGTGCCCCGTATCAAGTAGGAGTGGCCCTATCTCATTTAGGAGTGACTCTGTCAATTAGGAGCACCCCCTGTCATTTGGGAGTGCCCCCTGTCAATTAGGAGTGCTCACACCGTCAATTAGCACTGCATCGTGTCAATTAGGAGTGCTTCCTATCTCAATTAGGAACGCACCTGTCAATTAGGACTGCCCTCTGTCAATTGGGAGTGCCCCCTGTCAATTAGGAGTACCCCCTGTCTCAATTGGCAGTGCCCCCTCTCAATTAGGTGTGCCTCTGTCAATTTGGAGTGCCCCCTGTCAATTAGGAGTGCTCCCTATCACAATAAGGAATGCCACCTGTCAATTAGGAGGGCCCTCTGCCGATTAACAGTGCCCCCTGTCAATTAGCAGTGCTCCCTGTCAACTGGGGGTGCCCCTGTCAATTAGGAGTGACACTACCTCAATTAGGAATGCCCCCTGTCAATTAGATTAGCTCCCTAGCTCAATTATGAGTGCCCCCTGCCAATTAAGATTGACCCTATCTCGATTAGGAGTGCCCCCTGTCAATTAGGAGTACCCCCTACCTCAATTTGGAGTGCCCCCTGTCATTTAGGAGTGCCCCCTGTCCATCAGCAGTGTCCCCTGCCAATTGCCAGGGCCCCCTGTCAATTATGAGTGCCCCCTGCCAATTAAGATTGACCCTATCTCAATTAGGAGTGCCCCCGATCTCGATTTGGAGTACCCCCGATCTCGATTTGGAGTGCCCCCTATCTCGGTTTGGAGTGTTCCATATCTCGATTTGGAGTGTTCCCTATTTCGATTTGGAGTGCCCCCCTATCACGGTTTGGACTGCCCCCTATCTCGATTTGGAGTGCCCCCCTATCTCGATTTGGGGTTCCCCCTATCTCGATTTGGAGTGCCCCCCTATCTCGATTTGGGGTGCCCCCCATCTCGTATTGGAGTCCACATATCGCGGTTTGGAGTGCCCCCTATTTAGTTTTGGAGCAGCGCATATTTCAGATACGAGTGCCGCATCTCAATTAGGAGTGACCCCTGTCAATAACGAGTGACCCCTGCCAGTTGGGAGTGCCCCCTGTCAATTAGGAATGCCCCCTATCTCAAATAGCAGTGGTCCCTGTCAATTAGGAGTGCACCCTGTCAATTAGGAGTGCCCCTTATCACAATATGGAGTGCCCCCTGTCAATTAGGAGCGCCCCCTGTCGGTTAACAGTGCGCCCTGTTAATTAGCAGTGCCCCCTGTCAATCAGGGGTGCCCCCTGTCAATTAGGAGTGATCCTATCTCAATTAGGAGTGCCCCCTTTCAATTACATTTGCCCCCTAGCTCAATTAGGAGTGCCCGCTTTCAATTAGAGGCGCCCCCTTCAAGTAGGAGCACCCACTGTAGATTAGAAGTGCCCCCTGTCAATTAGCAGTGCCCCCTGTCAATTACGAGTGCAATGTCAATTAGTAGTGCCCCTGTCAATTAGGAGTGCCCCTGTTAATTAGGAGTGCTCCCTGTCAATTAGCAGAGCCCCCTGTCAGTTAGGAGTGCCCCGGTAAATTAAGAGCGCTCGCTGTCAATGAGGAGCGCCCCCTGTCAATTAGACGTGACCTCTGTCAATTAGCAGTGCCCCTGTCAATTAGCAGTGCCCCTGGCAATTAGGAGTGCCCCCTGTCAATTTGGACTGCCCCCTGTCAATTAGGAGTGCCCCGGTAAATTAAGAGCGCCCCCTGTCAATTATGAATGTTGCCTATCTCGATTTGAAGTGCCTGCTGTCTTGTTTAGATATGCCCTCTATCTCGATTAGACGTGCCCACTATCTTAACTTGGAGCGCCACCATCTTGATTTGGAGTGCCCCCGATCTCGAATTGGAATGACCCATACCTCAAATTAGAGTGCATGTATAGGGGTTTGGAGTGCCGCCTATTTAGATTTAGAGCAGCACATATTTCAGTTATGAGTGCATCTCTATTAGGAGAACACCCCTGTCAATTTTTGGAGTGCCCCCTGTCAATTAGGAGTGCTCACTGTCAATTAGGCGTGCCCCCTGTCAATTAGGAGTGCCTCATCGCAATTAGCAGTGCCCCCTGTCAGTTAGGAGTGCCCGTCAAGTAGGAGTGCACCCTATCAATGAGGTGTGCCTCCTGTCAATTACAAGTGCCCCCTATCTCAATTGGGAGTGGCCCCTGTCAATTGGGAATGCCCCCTGTCACTTAGGAGTCCCCCTGTCAATTAGGAGTGTCACCTGTCAAATAGGAGCACCCCCCCCCCAGTCAATTAGCAGTACCCCCTGTCATTCTGGACTGCCCCCTGTCAATTAGGAGTGCTGCTGTCAACTGGGAGTTGCCCCTGTCAATTCGGAGCGCCCCCTGTCAATTCGAAGCGCCCCTCATCAATTAGGAGCACCCCTCCACCCCATAAATTAGCAGTGCCCCCTGTCAATCTGGAACGCCCCCTGTCAATTAGGAGTGATGATGTGGAGATGCCAGCGTTGGACTTGGGCAAACACAGTAAGAAGTTTCACAACACCAGGTTAAAGTCCAACAGGTTATTTTAGTAGCAAAAGCCACAAGCTTTCGGAGCCTTAAGCCCCTTCCTCAGATGAGTGGGAATTCTGTTCACAAACAGGGCATATAAAGACACAAACTCAATTTACAGAATAATTGTTGGAATGAGAATACTTACAGCGAATCAAGTCTTTAAGATACAAGTAATGTGAGTGGAGAGAGCATCCAGACAGGCTAAACAGATGTGTATTGTCTCAAGACAGGCTAGCTGGTGAGACTCTACAGTTCCAGGCAAGCTGTGGGGATTACAGACAGTGTGTCATGAACCCAATATCCCGGTTAAGGCCGTCCTCATGTGTGTGGAACTTGGCTATCAGTTTCTGCTGGATCATGCCGGATCATCGTGCCGGATCATCGACACAGATGCCATCATCTCATGTGAGAGCACCATCCACCAGGTACACGGTACATACTCTTGCAACTCGGCCAAGGTTGTCTACCTGATACGCTGCATAAAAGGATGTCCCAAGGCATGGTACACTGGGGAGGCCATGCAGACACTACAACAACGGGTGAAAGAATACCGCTCGACAATCACCAGGCAAGAGTGTTCTCTTCCTGTTGGGGAGCACTTCAGCGGTCTAGGGCATTCGGCCTCTGATATTCGGGTAAGCGTTCTCCAAGGCGGCCTTCACGACACATGATGGCGCAGAGTCGCTGAGCAGAAACTGATAGCCAAGTTCTGCACACATGAGGACGGCCTCATCTGGGATATTGGGTTCATGACAGACTGTCTGTAATCCCCACAGCTTGCCTGGACCTGTAGAGTCTCACTGGCAGTCCCGTCTGGAGACAATACACATCACTTTAAACTGTCTTAATGCTCTCTCCACTCACATTGTTTGTATCTTAAAAACTTGATTAGCTGTAAGTATTCGCATTCCAACCATTATTCTGTAAATTGAGTTTGTGTCTTTATATGCCCTGTTTGTGTACAGAATTCCCACTCATCTGATGAAGGGGCTTAAGGCTCCGAAAGCTTGTGGCTTTTGCTACCAAATAAACCTGTTGGATTTTAACCTGGTGTTGTTAAACTTCTTACTGAATAAGCAGCGACCCCAGTCAATTAAGAGTTGCTCCTGTCAAATAGGAGTTTCCCCTGTCAATTAGCAGTGCCCCCTGTCAATTAGGAGTGCCCCCATCTCAATTAGGAGTGCCCCCTGTCATAGAAATCATAGAAATCATAGAAACCCTACAGTGCAGAAGGAGGCCATTCGGCCCATCGAGTCTGCACCGACCACAATCCCACCCAGGCCCTACCCCCACATATTTTACCCGCTAATCCCTCTAACCTACGCATCCCAGGACTCTAAGGGGCAATTTTTTTAACCTAGCCAATCAACCTAACCCGCACATCTTTGGACTGTGGGAGGAAACCGGAGCACCCGGAGGAAACCCACGCAGACACGAGGAGAACGTGCAAACTCCACACAGACAGTGACCCGAGCTGGGAATCGAACCCGGGACCCTGGAGCTATGAAGCAGCAGTGCTAACCACTGTGCTACCGTGCCGCTCCTGTCAATTAAGAGTGACCCCGTCAATTAGGAATGTTGCCCATCACGATTTGGAGTGCCTCCTGTCTTGTTTAGATTTGCCGTCTATCTTGATTTGAAGTGCCCGCATCTTAATTTGGAGTGCCCCCTTTCTCAATAACGAGTGCCCCCCGTCTCGATTTGGAGTGCCCCCATCTCGATTTGGAGTGCCTCCCGTCTCGATTTGGAGTGCCCCCGTCTCGATTTGGAGTGCCCCCGTCTCGATTTGGAGTGCCCTCCATCCCGATTTGGAGTGCCCCCCAATTTGTTATGGACTGCCCTCTATCTCGATTTGGAATGTCCCCCTATCTCTATTTGGAGTGCCCACCATCTCGATTTGGAGTGCCCCCCATCTCGTTTAGGACTGCCCCTATCTCGATGTGGAGTGCCCTCATCGCTATTTCGAGTGCCCCTTATCTCGCTTTGGACTGTCCCGAACCCGATTTCGAGTGCCCCCTATCACGATTTCGAGTGTCCCCTATCTCGATTTCGAGGTCGCCTAACTAACGGTGACCCCTGTCAATTAGGAGTGCCCCCTGTCAATTAGGAGTGCCCCGTATCAAGTAGGAGTGGCCCTATCTCATTTAGGAGTGACTCTGTCAATTAGGAGCACCCCCTGTCATTTGGGAGTGCCCCCTGTCAATTAGGAGTGCTCACACCGTCAATTAGCACTGCATCGTGTCAATTAGGAGTGCTTCCTATCTCAATTAGGAACGCACCTGTCAATTAGGACTGCCCTCTGTCAATTGGGAGTGCCCCCTGTCAATTAGGAGTACCCCCTGTCTCAATTGGCAGTGCCCCCTCTCAATTAGGTGTGCCTCTGTCAATTTGGAGTGCCCCCTGTCAATTAGGAGTGCTCCCTATCACAATAAGGAATGCCACCTGTCAATTAGGAGGGCCCTCTGCCGATTAACAGTGCCCCCTGTCAATTAGCAGTGCTCCCTGTCAACTGGGGGTGCCCCTGTCAATTAGGAGTGACACTACCTCAATTAGGAATGCCCCCTGTCAATTAGATTAGCTCCCTAGCTCAATTATGAGTGCCCCCTGCCAATTAAGATTGACCCTATCTCGATTAGGAGTGCCCCCTGTCAATTAGGAGTACCCCCTACCTCAATTTGGAGTGCCCCCTGTCATTTAGGAGTGCCCCCTGTCCATCAGCAGTGTCCCCTGCCAATTGCCAGGGCCCCCTGTCAATTATGAGTGCCCCCTGCCAATTAAGATTAACCCTATCTCAATTAGGAGTGCCCCCGATCTCGATTTGGAGTACCCCCGATCTCGATTTGGAGTGCCCCCTATCTCGGTTTGGAGTGTTCCATATCTCGATTTGGAGTGTTCCCTATTTCGATTTGGAGTGCCCCCCTATCACGGTTTGGACTGCCCCCTATCTCGATTTGGAGTGCCCCCCTATCTCGATTTGGGGTTCCCCCTATCTCGATTTGGAGTGCCCCCCTATCTCGATTTGGGGTGCCCCCCATCTCGTATTGGAGTCCACATATCGCGGTTTGGAGTGCCCCCTATTTAGTTTTGGAGCAGCGCATATTTCAGATACGAGTGCCGCATCTCAATTAGGAGTGACCCCTGTCAATAACGAGTGACCCCTGCCAGTTGGGAGTGCCCCCTGTCAATTAGGAATGCCCCCTATCTCAAATAGCAGTGCTCCCTGTCAATTAGGAGTGCACCCTGTCAATTAGGAGTGCCCCTTATCACAATATGGAGTGCCCCCTGTCAATTAGGAGCGCCCCCTGTCGGTTAACAGTGCGCCCTGTTAATTAGCAGTGCCCCCTGTCAATCAGGGGTGCCCCCTGTCAATTAGGAGTGATCCTATCTCAATTAGGAGTGCCCCCTTTCAATTACATTTGCCCCCTAGCTCAATTAGGAGTGCCCGCTTTCAATTAGAGGCGCCCCCTTCAAGTAGGAGCACCCACTGTAGATTAGAAGTGCCCCCTGTCAATTAGCAGTGCCCCCTGTCAATTACGAGTGCAATGTCAATTAGTAGTGCCCCTGTCAATTAGGAGTGCCCCTGTTAATTAGGAGTGCTCCCTGTCAATTAGCAGAGCCCCCTGTCAGTTAGGAGTGCCCCGGTAAATTAAGAGCGCTCGCTGTCAATGAGGAGCGCCCCCTGTCAATTAGACGTGACCTCTGTCAATTAGCAGTGCCCCTGTCAATTAGCAGTGCCCCTGGCAATTAGGAGTGCCCCCTGTCAATTTGGACTGCCCCCTGTCAATTAGGAGTGCCCCGGTAAATTAAGAGCGCCCCCTGTCAATTATGAATGTTGCCTATCTCGATTTGAAGTGCCTGCTGTCTTGTTTAGATATGCCCTCTATCTCGATTAGACGTGCCCACTATCTTAACTTGGAGCGCCACCATCTTGATTTGGAGTGCCCCCGATCTCGAATTGGAATGACCCATACCTCAAATTAGAGTGCATGTATAGGGGTTTGGAGTGCCGCCTATTTAGATTTAGAGCAGCACATATTTCAGTTATGAGTGCATCTCTATTAGGAGAACCCCCCTGTCAATTTTTGGAGTGCCCCCTGTCAATTAGGAGTGCTCACTGTCAATTAGGCGTGCCCCCTGTCAATTAGGAGTGCCTCATCGCAATTAGCAGTGCCCCCTGTCAGTTAGGAGTGCCCGTCAAGTAGGAGTGCACCCTATCAATGAGGTGTGCCTCCTGTCAATTACAAGTGCCCCCTATCTCAATTGGGAGTGCCCCCTGTCAATTGGGAATGCCCCCTGTCACTTAGGAGTCCCCCTGTCAATTAGGAGTGTCACCTGTCAAATAGGAGCACCCCCCCCCCCCAGTCAATTAGCAGTACCCCCTGTCATTCTGGACTGCCCCCTGTCAATTAGGAGTGCTGCTGTCAACTGGGAGTTGCCCCTGTCAATTCGGAGCGCCCCCTGTCAATTCGAAGCGCCCCTCATCAATTAGGAGCACCCCTCCACCCCATAAATTAGCAGTGCCCCCTGTCAATCTGGAACGCCCCCTGTCAATTAGGAGTGACGATGTGGAGATGCCAGCGTTGGACTTGGGCAAACACAGTAAGAAGTTTCACAACACCAGGTTAAAGTCCAACAGGTTATTTTAGTAGCAAAAGCCACAAGCTTTCGGAGCCTTAAGCCCCTTCCTCAGATGAGTGGGAATTCTGTTCACAAACAGGGCATATAAAGACACAAACTCAATTTACAGAATAATTGTTGGAATGAGAATACTTACAGCGAATCAAGTCTTTAAGATACAAGTAATGTGAGTGGAGAGAGCATCCAGACAGGCTAAACAGATGTGTATTGTCTCAAGACAGGCTAGCTGGTGAGACTCTACAGTTCCAGGCAAGCTGTGGGGATTACAGACAGTGTGTCATGAACCCAATATCCCGGTTGAGGCCGTCCTCATGTGTGTGGAACTTGGCTATCAGTTTCTGCTGGATCATGCCGGATCATCGTGCCGGATCATCGACACAGATGCCATCATCTCATGTGAGAGCACCATCCACCAGGTACACGGTACATACTCTTGCAACTCGGCCAAGGTTGTCTACCTGATACGCTGCATAAAAGGATGTCCCAAGGCATGGTACACTGGGGAGGCCATGCAGACACTACAACAACGGGTGAAAGAATACCGCTCGACAATCACCAGGCAAGAGTGTTCTCTTCCTGTTGGGGAGCACTTCAGCGGTCTAGGGCATTCGGCCTCTGATATTCGGGTAAGCGTTCTCCAAGGCGGCCTTCACGACACATGATGGCGCAGAGTCGCTGAGCAGAAACTGATAGCCAAGTTCTGCACACATGAGGACGGCCTCATCTGGGATATTGGGTTCATGACAGACTGTCTGTAATCCCCACAGCTTGCCTGGACCTGTAGAGTCTCACTGGCAGTCCCGTCTGGAGACAATACACATCACTTTAAACTGTCTTAATGCTCTCTCCACTCACATTGTTTGTATCTTAAAAACTTGATTAGCTGTAAGTATTCGCATTCCAACCATTATTCTGTAAATTGAGTTTGTGTCTTTATATGCCCTGTTTGTGTACAGAATTCCCACTCATCTGATGAAGGGGCTTAAGGCTCCGAAAGCTTGTGGCTTTTGCTACCAAATAAACCTGTTGGATTTTAACCTGGTGTTGTTAAAATTCTTACTGAATAAGGAGCGACCCCAGTCAATTAAGAGTTGCTCCTGTCAAATAGGAGTTTCCCCTGTCAATTAGCAGTGCCCCCTGTCAATTAGGAGTGCCCCCATCTCAATTAGGAGTGCCCCCTGTCATAGAAATCATAGAAATCATAGAAACCCTACAGTGCAGAAGGAGGCCATTCGGCCCATCGAGTCTGCACCGACCACAATCCCACCCAGGCCCTACCCCCACATATTTTACCCGCTAATCCCTCTAACCTACGCATCCCAGGACTCTAAGGGGCAATTTTTTTAACCTAGCCAATCAACCTAACCCGCACATCTTTGGACTGTGGGAGGAAACCGGAGCACCCGGAGGAAACCCACGCAGACACGAGGAGAACGTGCAAACTCCACACAGACAGTGACCCGAGCTGGGAATCGAACCCGGGACCCTGGAGCTATGAAGCAGCAGTGCTAACCACTGTGCTACCGTGCCGCTCCTGTCAATTAAGAGTGACCCCGTCAATTAGGAATGTTGCCCATCACGATTTGGAGTGCCTCCTGTCTTGTTTAGATTTGCCGTCTATCTTGATTTGAAGTGCCCGCATCTTAATTTGGAGTGCCCCCTTTCTCAATAACGAGTGCCCCCCGTCTCGATTTGGAGTGCCCCCATCTCGATTTGGAGTGCCTCCCGTCTCGATTTGGAGTGCCCCCGTCTCGATTTGGAGTGCCCCCGTCTCGATTTGGAGTGCCCTCCATCCCGATTTGGAGTGCCCCCCAACTTGTTATGGACTGCCCTCTATCTCGATTTGGAATGTCCCCCTATCTCTATTTGGAGTGCCCACCATCTCGATTTGGAGTGCCCCCCATCTCGTTTAGGACTGCCCCTATCTCGATGTGGAGTGCCCTCATCGCTATTTCGAGTGCCCCTTATCTCGCTTTGGACTGTCCCGAACCCGATTTCGAGTGCCCCCTATCACGATTTCGAGTGTCCCCTATCTCGATTTCGAGGTCGCCTAACTAACGGTGACCCCTGTCAATTAGGAGTGCCCCCTGTCAATTAGGAGTGCCCCGTATCAAGTAGGAGTGGCCCTATCTCATTTAGGAGTGACTCTGTCAATTAGGAGCACCCCCTGTCATTTGGGAGTGCCCCCTGTCAATTAGGAGTGCTCACACCGTCAATTAGCACTGCATCGTGTCAATTAGGAGTGCTTCCTATCTCAATTAGGAACGCACCTGTCAATTAGGACTGCCCTCTGTCAATTGGGAGTGCCCCCTGTCAATTAGGAGTACCCCCTGTCTCAATTGGCAGTGCCCCCTCTCAATTAGGTGTGCCTCTGTCAATTTGGAGTGCCCCCTGTCAATTAGGAGTGCTCCCTATCACAATAAGGAATGCCACCTGTCAATTAGGAGGGCCCTCTGCCGATTAACAGTGCCCCCTGTCAATTAGCAGTGCTCCCTGTCAACTGGGGGTGCCCCTGTCAATTAGGAGTGACACTACCTCAATTAGGAATGCCCCCTGTCAATTAGATTAGCTCCCTAGCTCAATTATGAGTGCCCCCTGCCAATTAAGATTGACCCTATCTCGATTAGGAGTGCCCCCTGTCAATTAGGAGTACCCCCTACCTCAATTTGGAGTGCCCCCTGTCATTTAGGAGTGCCCCCTGTCCATCAGCAGTGTCCCCTGCCAATTGCCAGGGCCCCCTGTCAATTATGAGTGCCCCCTGCCAATTAAGATTGACCCTATCTCAATTAGGAGTGCCCCCGATCTCGATTTGGAGTACCCCCGATCTCGATTTGGAGTGCCCCCTATCTCGGTTTGGAGTGTTCCATATCTCGATTTGGAGTGTTCCCTATTTCGATTTGGAGTGCCCCCCTATCACGGTTTGGACTGCCCCCTATCTCGATTTGGAGTGCCCCCCTATCTCGATTTGGGGTTCCCCCTATCTCGATTTGGAGTGCCCCCCTATCTCGATTTGGGGTGCCCCCCATCTCGTATTGGAGTCCACATATCGCGGTTTGGAGTGCCCCCTATTTAGTTTTGGAGCAGCGCATATTTCAGATACGAGTGCCGCATCTCAATTAGGAGTGACCCCTGTCAATAACGAGTGACCCCTGCCAGTTGGGAGTGCCCCCTGTCAATTAGGAATGCCCCCTATCTCAAATAGCAGTGGTCCCTGTCAATTAGGAGTGCACCCTGTCAATTAGGAGTGCCCCTTATCACAATATGGAGTGCCCCCTGTCAATTAGGAGCGCCCCCTGTCGGTTAACAGTGCGCCCTGTTAATTAGCAGTGCCCCCTGTCAATCAGGGGTGCCCCCTGTCAATTAGGAGTGATCCTATCTCAATTAGGAGTGCCCCCTTTCAATTACATTTGCCCCCTAGCTCAATTAGGAGTGCCCGCTTTCAATTAGAGGCGCCCCCTTCAAGTAGGAGCACCCACTGTAGATTAGAAGTGCCCCCTGTCAATTAGCAGTGCCCCCTGTCAATTACGAGTGCAATGTCAATTAGTAGTTCCCCTGTCAATTAGGAGTGCCCCTGTTAATTAGGAGTGCTCCCTGTCAATTAGCAGAGCCCCCTGTCAGTTAGGAGTGCCCCGGTAAATTAAGAGCGCTCGCTGTCAATGAGGAGCGCCCCCTGTCAATTAGACGTGACCTCTGTCAATTAGCAGTGCCCCTGTCAATTAGCAGTGCCCCTGGCAATTAGGAGTGCCCCCTGTCAATTTGGACTGCCCCCTGTCAATTAGGAGTGCCCCGGTAAATTAAGAGCGCCCCCTGTCAATTATGAATGTTGCCTATCTCGATTTGAAGTGCCTGCTGTCTTGTTTAGATATGCCCTCTATCTCGATTAGACGTGCCCACTATCTTAACTTGGAGCGCCACCATCTTGATTTGGAGTGCCCCCGATCTCGAATTGGAATGACCCATACCTCAAATTAGAGTGCATGTATAGGGGTTTGGAGTGCCGCCCATTTAGATTTAGAGCAGCACATCTTTCAGTTATGAGTGCATCTCTATTAGGAGAACCCCCCTGTCAATTTTTGGAGTGCCCCCTGTCAATTAGGAGTGCTCACTGTCAATTAGGCGTGCCCCCTGTCAATTAGGAGTGCCTCATCGCAATTAGCAGTGCCCCCTGTCAGTTAGGAGTGCCCGTCAAGTAGGAGTGCACCCTATCAATTAGGTGTGCCTCCTGTCAATTACAAGTGCCCCCTATCTCAATTGGGAGTGCCCCCTGTCAATTGGGAATGCCCCCTGTCACTCAGGAGTCCCCCTGTCAATTAGGAGTGTCACCTGTCAAATAGGAGCACCCCCCCCCCCCCCAGTCAATTAGCAGTACCCCCTGTCATTCTGGACTGCCCCCTGTCAATTAGGAGTGCTGCTGCCAACTGGGAGTTGCCCCTGTCAATTCGGAGCGCCCCCTGTCAATTCGAAGCGCCCCTCATCAATTAGGAGCACCCCTCCACCCCATAAATTAGCAGTGCCCCCTGTCAATCTGGAACGCCCCCTGTCAATTAGGAGTGACGATGTGGAGATGCCAGCGTTGGACTTGGGCAAACACAGTAAGAAGTTTCACAACACCAGGTTAAAGTCCAACAGGTTATTTTAGTAGCAAAAGCCACAAGCTTTCGGAGCCTTAAGCCCCTTCCTCAGATGAGTGGGAATTCTGTTCACAAACAGGGCATATAAAGACACAAACTCAATTTACAGAATAATTGTTGGAATGAGAATACTTACAGCGAATCAAGTCTTTAAGATACAAGTAATGTGAGTGGAGAGAGCATCCAGACAGGCTAAACAGATGTGTATTGTCTCCAGACAGGCTAGCCGGTGAGACTCTACAGTTCCAGGCAAGCTGTGGGGATTATAGACAGTGTGTCATGAACCCAATATCCCGGTTGAGGCCGTCCTCATGTGTGTGGAACTTGGCTATCAGTTTCTGCTGGATCATGCCGGATCATCGTGCCGGATCATCGACACAGATGCCATCATCTCATGTGAGAACACCATCCACCAGGTACACGGTACATACTCTTGCAACTCGGCCAAAGTTGTCTACCTGATACGCTGCATAAAAGGATGTCCCAAGGCATGGTACACTGGGGAGGCCATGCAGACACTACAACAACGGGTGAAAGAATACCGCTCGACAATCACCAGGCAAGAGTGTTCTCTTCCTGTTGGGGAGCACTTCAGCGGTCTAGGGCATTCGGCCTCTGATATTCGGGTAAGCGTTCTCCAAGGCGGCCTTCACGACACATGATGGCGCAGAGTCGCTGAGCAGAAACTGATAGCCAAGTTCTGCACACATGAGGACGGCCTCATCTGGGATATTGGGTTCATGACAGACTGTCTGTAATCCCCACAGCTTGCCTGGACCTGTAGAGTCTCACTGGCAGTCCCGTCTGGAGACAATACACATCACTTTAAACTGTCTTAATGCTCTCTCCACTCACATTGTTTGTATCTTAAAAACTTGATTAGCTGTAAGTATTCGCATTCCAACCATTATTCTGTAAATTGAGTTTGTGTCTTTATATGCCCTGTTTGTGTACAGAATTCCCACTCATCTGATGAAGGGGCTTAAGGCTCCGAAAGCTTGTGGCTTTTGCTACCAAATAAACCTGTTGGATTTTAACCTGGTGTTGTTAAACTTCTTACTGAATAAGGAGCGACCCCAGTCAATTAAGAGTTGCTCCTGTCAAATAGGAGTTTCCCCTGTCAATTAGCAGTGCCCCCTGTCAATTAGGAGTGCCCCCATCTCAATTAGGAGTGCCCCCTGTCATAGAAATCATAGAAATCATAGAAACCCTACAGTGCAGAAGGAGGCCATTCGGCCCATCGAGTCTGCACCGACCACAATCCCACCCAGGCCCTACCCCCACATATTTTACCCGCTAATCCCTCTAACCTACGCATCCCAGGACTCTAAGGGGCAATTTTTTTAACCTAGCCAATCAACCTAACCCGCACATCTTTGGACTGTGGGAGGAAACCGGAGCACCCGGAGGAAACCCACGCAGACACGAGGAGAACGTGCAAACTCCACACAGACAGTGACCCGAGCTGGGAATCGAACCCGGGACCCTGGAGCTATGAAGCAGCAGTGCTAACCACTGTGCTACCGTGCCGCTCCTGTCAATTAAGAGTGACCCCGTCAATTAGGAATGTTGCCCATCACGATTTGGAGTGCTTCCTGTCTTGTTTAGATTTGCCGTCTATCTTGATTTGAAGTGCCCGCATCTTAATTTGGAGTGCCCCCTTTCTCAATAACGAGTGCCCCCCGTCTCGATTTGGAGTGCCCCCATCTCGATTTGGAGTGCCTCCCGTCTCGATTTGGAGTGCCCCCGTCTCGATTTGGAGTGCCCCCGTCTCGATTTGGAGTGCCCTCCATCCCGATTTGGAGTGCCCCCCAACTTGTTATGGACTGCCCTCTATCTCGATTTGGAATGTCCCCCTATCTCTATTTGGAGTGCCCACCATCTCGATTTGGAGTGCCCCCCATCTCGTTTAGGACTGCCCCTATCTCGATGTGGAGTGCCCTCATCGCTATTTCGAGTGCCCCTTATCTCGCTTTGGACTGTCCCGAACCCGATTTCGAGTGCCCCCTATCACGATTTCGAGTGTCCCCTATCTCGATTTCGAGGTCGCCTAACTAACGGTGACCCCTGTCAATTAGGAGTGCCCCCTGTCAATTAGGAGTGCCCCGTATCAAGTAGGAGTGGCCCTATCTCATTTAGGAGTGACTCTGTCAATTAGGAGCACCCCCTGTCATTTGGGAGTGCCCCCTGTCAATTAGGAGTGCTCACACCGTCAATTAGCACTGCATCGTGTCAATTAGGAGTGCTTCCTATCTCAATTAGGAACGCACCTGTCAATTAGGACTGCCCTCTGTCAATTGGGAGTGCCCCCTGTCAATTAGGAGTACCCCCTGTCTCAATTGGCAGTGCCCCCTCTCAATTAGGTGTGCCTCTGTCAATTTGGAGTGCCCCCTGTCAATTAGGAGTGCTCCCTATCACAATAAGGAATGCCACCTGTCAATTAGGAGGGCCCTCTGCCGATTAACAGTGCCCCCTGTCAATTAGCAGTGCTCCCTGTCAACTGGGGGTGCCCCTGTCAATTAGGAGTGACACTACCTCAATTAGGAATGCCCCCTGTCAATTAGATTAGCTCCCTAGCTCAATTATGAGTGCCCCCTGCCAATTAAGATTGACCCTATCTCGATTAGGAGTGCCCCCTGTCAATTAGGAGTACCCCCTACCTCAATTTGGAGTGCCCCCTGTCATTTAGGAGTGCCCCCTGTCCATCAGCAGTGTCCCCTGCCAATTGCCAGGGCCCCCTGTCAATTATGAGTGCCCCCTGCCAATTAAGATTGACCCTATCTCAATTAGGAGTGCCCCCGATCTCGATTTGGAGTACCCCCGATCTCGATTTGGAGTGCCCCCTATCTCGGTTTGGAGTGTTCCATATCTCGATTTGGAGTGTTCCCTATTTCGATTTGGAGTGTACCCCTATCATGGTTTGGACTGCCCCCTATCTCGATTTGGAGTGCCCCCCTATCTCGATTTGGGGTTCCCCCTATCTCGATTTGGAGTGCCCCCCTATCTCGATTTGGGGTGCCCCCCATCTCGTATTGGAGTCCACATATCGCGGTTTGGAGTGCCCCCTATTTAGTTTTGGAGCAGCGCATATTTCAGATACGAGTGCCGCATCTCAATTAGGAGTGACCCCTGTCAATAACGAGTGACCCCTGCCAGTTGGGAGTGCCCCCTGTCAATTAGGAATGCCCCCTATCTCAAATAGCAGTGCTCCCTGTCAATTAGGAGTGCCCCTTATCACAATATGGAGTGCCCCCTGTCAATTAGGAGCGCCCCCTGTCGGTTAACAGTGCGCCCTGTTAATTAGCAGTGCCCCTGTCAATCAGGGGTGCCCCCTGTCAATTAGGAGTGATCCTATCTCAATTAGGAGTGCCCCCTTTCAATTACATTTGCCCCCTAGCTCAATTAGGAGTGCCCGCTTTCAATTAGAGGCGCCCCCTTCAAGTAGGAGCACCCACTGTAGATTAGAAGTGCCCCCTGTCAATTAGCAGTGCCCCCTGTCAATTACGAGTGCAATGTCAATTAGTAGTGCCCCTGTCAATTAGGAGTGCCCCCTGTCAATTGAGAGTGACCCTATCTCAATTAGGAGTGCCCTCTGTCAATTTGGAGTGCCCCCTATCTCAATTAGGTGTGCTCCCTGTCGCTTAGGAGTGCCCCCTGTCATTTAGGAGTGCCCCCTGTCAATTAGCAGTGTCCCCTGTCAATTAGGAGAGCTCCTGTCAAGTAGCAGTGCCACCTGCCAATTGGGAGTGACCCAATCTCAATTTGGAGCGCCCCCTTTCGATTAGGAGTGCCCATGTCAATTGGGAGTGCCCCCTGTCAATTGAGAGAGCCCCCTGTCAATTAGGAGCGCCCCTGTCAATTAGAACATGGAAACATAGAAACATAGAAAAACTACAGCACAAAATAGGCCCTTCGGCCCCACAAGTTGTGCTGAACATATCCCTACCTTTTAGGCCTACCTATAACCCTCCATCCTATTAAGTCCCATGTACGCATCAAGGAGTCTCTTAAAAGACCCTATTGAGTTTGCCTCCACCACCACTGACGGCAGCCGATTCCACTCGCATACCACCCTCTGTGTGAAAAACTTCCCCCTTACATTTCCCCTTACATACCCCCCCCCCCCAGCACCTTAAACCTGTGTCCTCTCGTAGTAGCCACTTCCACCCTGGGAAAAAGCCTCTGAGAGTCCACCCGATCTATGCCTCTCAACATTTTATATAATTCTATTAGGTCTCTTCTCATCCTACGTCTCTCCAAGGAGTGACCCTATCTCAAATAGGAGTGGCCCCTGTCAATTAGGAGCACCCCCCGTCGATTAGGAGCACCCCCCGTCGATTAGCAGTGCCCGCTGTCAGTTGGGAGCGCCCATATCAATTATCAGCGCCCCCTGTCAATTTGGAATGCCCCGTGTCAATAGAAGTGCCCCTGGCAAGTAGGAGTGCCCCCTGGCAGATAGGACCGCCCATGTCAATTAGGAGCTCCCCCTGTCCATTAGGAGTGCCGCCTGTCAATTAGGAGTGAACCCTGTCAATTCGGTATTTTGCCTATCACGATTTGGTGTGCTACTGTCTTGATTAGATATGCCCTCTATCTCGATTAGAAGTGCCCGCTATCTTAATTTGGAATGCCCTCGTTCTCAATAACGAGTGTCCCCTATCTCGATTTGGAGTGCCCATATCACGACTTGGAGTGCTCCCATGTCGATTTGGAGTGCCCCCTATCTCGATTTGGAGTGCCCCCTATCTCGATTTGGAGTGCCCCCTATCTCGATTTGGAGTGCCCCCTATCTCAATTTGGAGGGCCCCTTATCTCGATTTGAAGTGCCCCCTATCTCGATTTGGAGTGCCCCCTATCTCGATTTGGAGTGCCCCCTATCTCGATTTGGAGTGCCCCCTCTCTCGATTTGGAGTGGCCCCATATCTCGATTTGGAGTGCACCCTATCTCAATTTGGAATCCTCCTAGCACAATTTGGAATGCCCCCTACTCGATTTGGAGTGCCCCCCATGTCGATGTGGAGTGTCGCCTAACTCGGTTTGGAATGCTCCTTATCTCGATTTGGGGTGCCCCCATCTCGATTTGGAGTGCTCCATATCTCGATTTGGAGTGCCCCCCATCTCGATTTGGAGTGCCCCCCATCTCGATTTGGCATGCCCCCCATCTCGATTTGGAGTGCTCCATATCTCGATTTGGAATGCCCCCCATCTCGGTTTGGAGTGCCCCCTATCTCGATTTGGGGTGCACCCCATCTCCATTTGGAGTGCCCTCTATTTAGTTTTGGATCAGTGCATATTTCAGTTACGACTGCCACATCTCAATTAGGAGTGACCCCTGTCAATTATAGAATCATTGAAACCCTACAGTGCCGAAAGAGGCCATTTGGCCCATCGAGTCGGCACCGACCATAATCCCACCCAAGCCCTACCCCCATATCCCTACACATTTCACCCGCTAATCCCACTAACCTACGCATCTCAGGACACTGAGGGGCAATTTTTAGCATGGCCAATCAACCTAGCCCGCACATCTTTGGACTGTGGGAGGAAACCGGAGCACCCGGAGGAAACGCACGCAGACACGAGGAGAATGTGCAAACTCCACACAGACAGTGCCCCAAGCCGGGAACCCAGGTCCCTGGTGCTGTGAAGCAGCAGTGCTAACCACTGTGCTACGGTGCCGCCCTAATTAGGAGTGACCCCTGTCAATTAGGAGTGCCCCCTGACAAGTAGGTGTGGTTCCTGTCAATTCGTAGTGCCCCCTGTCAATTAGGAGAGCCCTTGTCAATTAGGATTGCTCCCTCCGTCGATTAGCAATGCCCCCTGTCAATTAGGAGTGCTTCCTATCTCAATTAGGAACGCCCCTGTCAATTAGGAGTGCCGCCTGTCAATTGGGAGTGCTCTCTATTAATTGGGAGTGCCCCCTGTCAATTAGCAGTGCCCCCTGTCAATTAGGAGTGCCCCCTGTCAATTAGGAGTGACCCTATCTCAATTAGGAGTGCCCCCTGTCAATTAGAAGTACCGCGTAGCTCTATTAGGAGTGCCCCCTTTCTCAAATAGGAGTGCCCCCTGCCAATTAGAAATCATAGAAACCCTACAGTGCAGAAGGAGGCCATTCGGCCCATCGAGTCTGCACCGACGACAATCCCACCCAGGCCCTACCCCCACATATTTTACCCACTAATCCCTCTAACCTACGCATCCCAGGACTCTCAGGGGCAATTTTTTTAACCTGGCCAATCAACCTAACCCGCACATCTTTGGACTGTGGGAGGAAACCGGAGCACCCGGAGGAAACCCACGCAGACACGAGGAGAATGTGCAAACTCCACACAGACAGTGACCCGAGCCGGGAATCGAACCTGGGACCCTGGAGCTGTGAAGCAGCAGTGCTAACCACTGTGCTACCGTGCCGCCTCCTGTCGATTAGGAGTGCCCCCTGTCAATTAGGAATGCCCCTGTCAATTAGGTGTGCCCCCTGTCAATTAGCAGTGCCCCCTGTCAATTACGAGTGACCCTATCTCAATTAGGAGTGCCCCCTGTCAATTAGGAGTGCCCCATCTCAATTTGGAGTGACCATGTCAATTGGCAATGCCCCCTGTCAATTGGGAGCGCCCCCTGTCAATTAGGAGTGCTCCTCTCAGGTAGGAGTCTCCCTGTCAATTAGGAGTGCCCCCTGTCAGTTGGGAGCGCCAATGTTAGCAATAGTTTTGTGAAGGAGAGGTCGTGCCTCACTAACCTGATCGTGTTTTTCTGTATGTGGATGGTCCAACTAGAGAGGGGGCACAACCTGATCGCCTCTTGGAAATATGGAAGGGCAGGTGACAGACATGTTAGTGAGGGATCACTTTGGGAGCAGTGACCATAATTCCATTAGATTTAAGATAGCTATAGAGAATGATAGTCTGGCCCAAAAGATAAAATTCCAAATTGGATCAAGGCCAATTTTGATGGCATTAAACAGGAACTTTCAAAAGTTGGTTGGGGGAGTCTGTTGACAGACAAAGGGATGTCTGGTAAGTGGGGGACCTTCAAAAGTGTGTTAACCAAGGTTCAGTGTAAGTACATTCCTCTGACAGTGAAGGGCAAGGCTGGTAGAAGTAGGGACCCCTGGATGACTCAGGATATTGAGGCCCTGGTCAAGAAGAAGACGGAGGCACATGACATGCATAGGCAGCTGGGATCAAGTGGATCCCTTGAAGAGTATAGAGGGTGTACAATTTGAGTTAAGAGTGGGGATCAAAAAATTATGTCTACAAATGTAGAGGCTGGGGACGAGCTTGGGGCCAGGACAAGGCTGGCAAAGAAGAAGAACACTCTGGGGGAGGATGACCTCACTGGGCCTGGAGGTCTGGAGTGCATCTACTTTAATGCAAGGAGCGTAGCAGGTAAGACAGACGAACTTAGGGCCTTAATGCTTACGAGGTATTTGGATGTGGTTGCGGTGACAGAGACTTGGTTGAAAGAGGGACAGGACTGGCAACTTAATATTCCGGGGTACAAGTGTTTTAGGCGAGACAGAGGAGGGGCCAAAAGAGGTGGGAGAGTAGCAGTATTAGTTAGAGAGCATATTACAGAGGTGCAGAGGGAGGACAATTCAGAGGGGTTGTGTAACGAGTCACTGTGGGCGGAGCTCAGAAACAGGAAGGGCGCAGTCACTATGTTGAGGGTATAATACAGACCCCCCAACAGCCCAAGGGAAGTGGAAGAACGGATATGTCAGGAGATAATGGATAGGTGCAGGAAAAGTAGGGTTGTTGTAGTGGGAGACTTCAATTTCCCTGCTATGGACTGGAAATTGCGTAGGGCTGGGAGTCTGAATGGGGAGGAATTTGTAAAATGCATACAGGAAGGTTCTTTGGAACGATATGTAGATAGCCCGACTAGAGAGGGGGCTATACTGGACCTAGTACTGGGGAATGAGCCCGGTCAGGACTTCAAAGTTTCGGTAGGGGAACGTGTGGCAAATAGTGACCACAAGCCTGTTAGCTTTAGCATAGTGATGGAAAAGGATGAGTGGTGTCCCAAGGGTAAGGTTTTGGATTGGGGGAAGGCTAACTTTAGTGGGAGTAGGCAGAAATTGGCAGCTGTTGATTGGGAGAGGCTGTTTGAGACTAAATCCACATCTGGCATGTGGGAGTCATTTAAGGAACAGTTGTTAGGGCTGCAGGATGTGCCTGTAAAAAAGAAGGATAGGAAGGGTAGGATTCGAGAACCGTGGATAACCAGGGAAATTGAGGGATTGGTCAAAAAGAAAAGAGAGGCGTACGTTAGGTTCAGGCAGCTAAAAACGGAGGGAGCTCTGGAGGAATACAAAGAAAGTAGGAAAGAACTCAAATGAGGAATTTGAAGGGCAAAGAGGGGTCACGAAATGTCCTTGGCAGACAGGATTAAGGAGAATTCCAAGGCATTTTATTCATATGTTAGGAACAAAACGGTTGTCAGGGAAAAAGTCGGACCTCTCAGGCACAAAAGTGGGGAATTGTACTTAGAGCCCAAAGAAGTCGGGGAAATCCTAAATTAACACTTTGCATTGGTATTCACAAAGGAGAGGGATGTGTTCACTGGGAGTGTCTCGGAGGGGAGTGTTGACCCATTAGCAAAAATCTCCATTACAAGGGAGGAAGTGTTTGATTTTTTAGGGAATATAAAGACTGACAAATCCCCAGGGCCTGATGGAATCTATCCAAGGCTGCTCAGGGAGACGAGAGACGAAATCGCTGTGCCTCTGACGCAAATCTTTGTCTCGTCACTGGACACAGGTGAGGTCCCAGAGGATTGGAGGATAGCTAATGTTATCCCGTTATTTAAGAAGGGTAGGAAGGATAACGCGGGAAATTATAGGCCAGTGAGCTTGACGTCCGTGGTAGGGAAGTTGTTGGAGAGGATTCTTAGTTTTAGGATGTATGCGCATTTAGAAAGGAACAAACTCATTAACGATACTCAGCATGGTTTTGTGAGCGGGAGGTCATGCCTCACTAACCTGGTGGAGTTTTTTGAAGAAGTGACTAGAATGGTTGACGAGGGAAGGGCCGTGGATGTCGTCTATATGGACTTTAGCAAAGCGTTTGACAAAGTCACTCATGGTAGGTTGGTGCAAAAGGTTAGGTCTCATGGGCTAAACGGGGAGGTGACTAGATGGGTGGAGAACTGGCTTGGTCACAGAAGACAGGGTGGTCGTGGAAGGGTCTTTTTCCAGCTGGATGCCTGTGACTAGTGGTGTTCCGCAGGGCTCTGTATTGGGACCTCTGCTGTTTGTGATTTATATAAACGATCTGGAAGAAGGTGTAACTGGGGTGATCAGTAAGTTTGCGGACGACACGAACATGACTGGACTTGCAGATAGTGAGGAACATTTTCAGAAGCTACAGAAGGATATAGATAGGCTGGAAATTTGGGCAAAGAAATGGCAGTTGGAGTTCAATCCAGATAAACGCGAAGTAATGCATTTTGGTAGAACGAACGTAGGAGGGAGCTATACGATAAATGGCAGAACCATAAAGGGTGTAGATACGCAGAGGGACCTGGGTGTGCAAGTCCACATATCCTTGAAGGTGACGTCACAGATGGAGAAGGTAATGAATAAGGCATATGGCATGCTTGCCTTTATAGGACGGGGCATAGAATAGAAAAGTTGGGATCTGATGTTGCAGTTGTATAGAACGTTGGTTCGGCCGCATTTGGAATACTGCTCCCAGTTCTGGGAGCCACACTACCAGAGAGTGCAGAGGAGGTTTACCAGGATGTTGCCTGGTAAGGAAGGGCTTAGTTGTGAGGAGAGATTGGGTAAACTGGGATTGTTCTCTCTGGAAAGACGGAGTATGAAGGGTGACCTAATAGAGGTGTATAAAATTATGAAAGGCATGGATAGGGTGAACGGTGGGAAGCTTTTTCCCAGATCGGTGGTGACGTTCACGAGGAGTCATAGGTTCAAGGTGAGGGGTGGGGGGGCGGGGAGGTTTAACACGGATATCAGGAGGACGTATTTTATGCAGAGGGTGGTGGGGGCCTGGAATGCGCTGCCGGGCAAGGTGGTGGAGGCGGACACACTGGGAATGTTTAAGATTTATCTAGATAGCCACATGAACGGAGTGGGAATGGAGGGATACAAAAGACCAGGGAGCGGCGCGGGCTTGGAGGGCCGAAGGGCCTGATCCTGTACTGTATTGTTCTTTGTCCTATAAATCAGGAGGGCAAAATGGGGACACAAGATTGCTTTGGCAGATAAGGCAAAGGAGAATCCAAAGAGATTCTACAAATACAAAAAGGGCAAAAGAGTAACTAGGGAGAGGGTAGGGCCTCTTAAGGATCAACAAGGCCATCTATGTGCGGATCCACAGAGATGTCTGAGATCCTAAATGAATATTTCTCATCGGTATTTACTGTTGAGAAAAGCATGGATGTTAGGGAACTTGGGAAAAATAAATAGTGATATCTTGGGGAGTGTACACATAACAGAGAAGGAGGTGTTGGAAGTCTTAAAGCGAATCAAGGTTGATAAATCCCCGGGACCTGTTGAAGTGTATCGCAGGACACTGTCGGAGGCTAGGGAGGAAATTGCGAAATTGCAGAGATATTTGAATCATCGATAGTCACGGTTGAGGTGCCTGAAGATTGAAGGGTGGCAAATGTTGTGCCTTTGTTTAAAAAGGGCTGCAGGGAAAAGCCTGGGAAACTACAGGCCAGTGAGCCTCACATCTGTGCTGGGTAAGTTGTTGGAAGGCATTTTGAGAGATAGGATCAATAGGCATTTAGAGACATAAGGACTGATCAGGGACAGTCAACATGGCTTTGTGAGTGGAAAACCATGTCTCACAAATTTGATTGAGTTTCTTGAAGCTAAGAAGGTAGACCAGGGCAGTGCAGCTGATGTTGTCTAAATGGACTTTCGCAAGGCCTTTGGCACATGATAAGCTGTTGCATAAGGTTAAATCTCATGGGATCCAGGGTGAGGTAGCCAAATGGAAACAATATTAGCTTGATGCGAGAACACAGTAAGAAGTTTCACAACACCAGGTTAAAGTCCAACAGGTTTATTTGGTGGCAAAAGCCACTAGCTTTCGGAGCGCTCGCTGCTCCTTCGTCAGGTGAGTGGGAGTTCCGTTCACAAACAGGGCATATAAAGACACAAACTCAATTTACAAACTAATGGTTGGAATGCGAGTCTTTACAGGTCATCAAGTCTCAAAGGTGCAGACAATGTGAGTGGAGAGAGCATTAAGCACAGGTTAAAGAGATGTGTCTTGTCGTCGGACAGGACAGTTTGTGAGATTTTGCAAGCTCAGGCAAGTCGCGGGGGTTACAGATAGTATGACATGAACACAAGATTCCGGTTGAAGCCATCCTCATGTTTGCGGAACATGGCTATCAGTCTCTGCTCAGCGTCTCTCTGTTGTCGTCTGGCGGGAAGGCCGCCTTAGAGAACCCTTACCTGAAGATCAGAGGCTGAATGCCCGTGAGCGCTGAAGTGTTCCCCAACAGGAATTACCTTTGAGTCTTGATTACCTGTCAAGACTCGCATTCCAACCATTATGTTGTAACTTGCGTTTGTGTCTTTATATGCCCTGTTTGTGAACAGAACTCCCACTCAACTGACGAAGGAGCACTGAGCGCTCCGAAAGCTAGTGGCTTTTGCTACCAAATAAACCTGTTGGACTTTAACCTGGTGTTGTGAGACTTCTTACTGTGTTTACCCCAGTTCAACAACGGCATCTCCACAACATTGATGCCAGAATGTGGAATGTGGAGAGCTGGCTTGGCCATAGGAGACAGAGGGTAGTGGTCGAAGGGTCTTTTTCCGGCTGGAGGTCTGTGACCAGTGGTGTTCCGCAGGGCTCTGTACTGGGACCTCTGCTATTTGTGATATATGTAAATGACTTGGAAGAAAGTGTAACTGGTGTAATCAGCAAGTTTGCGGATGACACGAAGATGGCTGGACTTGCGGATAGCGACGAGCATTGTCGGGCAATACAGCAGGATATAGATAGGCTGGAAAATTGGGCGGAGAGGTGGCAGATGGAGTTTAATCTGGATAAATGCGAAGTGATCCATTTTGGAAGAAATAATGTAGGGAGGAGTTATACAATAAATGGCAGAGTCATCAGGAGTATAGAAACACAGAGGGACCTAGGTGTGCAAGTCCACAAATCCTTGAAGGTGGCAACACAGGTGGAGAAGGTGGTGAAGAAGGCATATGGTATGCTTGCCTTTATAGGACGGGGTATAGAGTATAAATGCTGGAGTCTGATGATGCAGCTGTATAGAACGCTGGTTAGGCCACATTTGGAGTACTGCGTTCAGTTCTAGTCGCCGCACTACCAGAAGGACATGGAGGCGTTAGAGAGAGTGCAGAGAAGGTTTACCAGGATGTTGCCTGGTATGGAGGGTCTTAGCTATGAGGAGAGATTGGGTAAACTGGGGTTGTTCTCCCTGGAAAGACGGAGAATGAGGGGAGATCTAATAGAGGTGTACAAGATTATGAAGGGGATAGATAGGATGAACGGTGGGAAGCTTTTTCCCAGATCAGAAGTGACGATCACGAGGGGTCACGGGCTCAAGGTGAGAGGGGCGAAGTATAACTCAGATATTAGAGGGATGTTTTTTACACAGAGGGTGGTGGGGGCATGGAATGAGCTGTCAAGCAGGGTGGTGGAGGCAGGCACGTTGACATCGTTTAAGGCTTACCTGGATAGTCACATGAGCAGCCTGGGAATGGAGGGATGCAAACGATTGGTCTAGTTTGACCAAGGAGCGGCACAGGCTTGGAGGGCCGAAGGGCCTGTTTCCTGTGCTGTACTGTTCTTTGATCTTTGTTCTTTGTACCTTGCTGAACTCCTGGATGTCACCTACGGAATGCCAGGATTCCATGGAACCCAGTTTGGGAAATGATGCTCTGAATGGTTAGAAAAAGTGGGGAAGAAGAAGTGGGAAATAGTGTAATCACTGCAAGCTCTATCTCTACAGCTTTCTCACTGGTAAACAATGAATCTCACTGACAAGAAATCATCTGACTTGAGAACAATTCAATCAACACCCACTTGTTCATTCCTTTTTCATGAATCATTTTAATTGGGCATTCCTGGTAAACTTATTCAAAATGCCCGTCTCGTCACAGCCTTTGTAGCACATTCAGTATGCCTGCTGCTCCTTCCTAAGTTAACCAGAATGTTTTTTGTGCACCGTTTCAAAACGAATCACAGAAGACAGAGGGTAGCTGTCGAGGGTTGTTTTTCAAACTGGAGGCCTATGACCAGCTGTGTGCCTCAGACATCCGTGCTGGGTCCACTATTATTTGTCATTTATATTGATGATTCGGGATATTGAGGCCCTGGTCAAGAAGAAGACGGAGGCATATGACATGCATAGGCAGCTGGGATCAAGTGGATCCCTTGAAGAGTATAGAGGGTGTACAAGTTGAGTTAAGAGATAAATCAGGAGGGCAAAATGGGGACACAAGTTTGCTTTGGTAGATAAGGCAAATGAGAATCCACAGAGATTCTACAAATACAAAAAGGGCGAAAGAGTAAATAGGGAGAGGATAGGGCCTCTTAAGGATCAACAACGCCATCTATGTGCTGGAGGCCTGTGACCAGCTGTGTGCCTCAGAGATCCGTGCTGGGTCCACTATTATTTGTCATTTATATTGATGATTTGGATGATAATTTAGTAGGCATGGTTAGTAAGTTTGCAGATGCCACCAAGACTCGTGAAGAGGGTTATCTCGGATTGCAGCAGGATCTTCATGAATTGGGCCAGTGGGCTGACGAATGGCAGAAGGATTTAAATTCAGATACATGCGAGGTGATGCATTTTGGTAGATCAAACCAAGGCAGCACTTACTCAGTTAATGGTAGGGCGTTGGGGAGAGTTATAGAAAAAAGCGATCTCGGGGTACATGTTCATGGCTCCTTGAAAGTAGAGTCACAGGTGGACAGAATGGTGAAGAAGGCAATCGGCATGCTTGGTTTTATTGGTCAGAACATTGAATACCGGAGTTGGGACGTCTTGTTGAAGTTGTTCAAGACATTGCGAAGGCCACACTTGGAATGCTGTGTACAGTTCTGGTCACCCTATTATGTAAAGGATTTTATTAAAGTAGAAAGAGTGCAGAAAATATTTACTAGGATGCTCCTGGGACTTGATCGTTTGAGGCTGGATAGGCTGGGAACTTTTTCTCTGGAGCATAGAAGGCTCAGGGGTGATCTTATAGAGGTCTATAAAATAATGAGGGCCACAGATCAGCGAGATAGTCAATATATTTTCCCAAAGGTCGATGAGTCTAAAACTAAAGGACACATGTTTAAGTTGAGAGGGAAGAGATACAACATGGTCCAGAGGGGCAATTCTTTTCGCACAGAGGGTGAGGAGTGTCTGAAACAAGCTACCAGATGCAGCAGTAGAGGCGGTACAATTTTATCTTTTAAATATCGTTTAGACATGGGTAAGTTACATGGGTAAGATGGGTATAGAGGGATATGGGCCAACCACGGGCAATTGGGACGAGCTTAGGAGTTTAAAAAGGGGCAGTATGGACAAGTTGGGCCGAAGGGCCTGTTTCCATGGTGTAAACCTCTGTGAACCTATGAAATAAATAGATGAAGACATTAGCCTTCATTTTTCTTTCTTCCAAACTGTAATCAACCTCAGAGACACGGATAAATTCAAGACATTTTAGACTTAGATCTTAACAGGTTTAACATTTTCTCAGTCCCTTTGATGTTAAACCAAATTGTAAAGCATTGCATTTCTCACCCACAATAAATCCTCTACAAGAACAAACAAATGGCTTTTAACAACTCCTGTTCTTAATCTAATGCAACAACAACCACCTACATTTAACAAGCAACCAGACCACACATACTGAAATACAAAAACTACTCAAATTATCAACTCAACTTCAGGTTTTCTCGAAACAATTATTTTGGCATCTCGCCAATTAATTTACAATATTTCCGTGCTTAAATGAGAGGCCAGAGTTCCTTTCCCTGCCCATTCTGTGCCACCACATTTCTCACTAGCACACTTTTGTTTAAAAGCAAATGGCCCCTTGGGGTTCTTTGCATTTCGAACGAACGTTTGAGCTCCTTATCTGCTTTACTGGGGTTCATGCGCACAGCATTTATTAGTAACACAAGACTATCCATGAGGCTGCATTTGGAAATGCATACGGTGGTGGCGTTCTTTAAGACATTTATTCCTTCCCAATCAACAACATCTCCTGATAATTCCGTGCCCTCCTTGCAACTAATAGTCACAGGATTCATCGGACCAGGGGCATGTTCGAAGGGTGCTGAAGGAATTGGGTGCCCCCCGGAAAAGGAAGTGGAGTCAACACAACGTGCAAACAGACTTTCTCTTCCTGATAGAATCCACAACCCACTCCATAATCAGCATCTCGCTCAGACTCAACTGTCCCAAATACAGGCATCATCCCAATCTGCAATGGCAACTGAGATTTTAGTTTATTAATCTCCTGATGGCACTTGGATTAATCAGGACTTCCATTCACTTCACCAGTTTGATGTACTTTCTCAAGTTGAATTTTAAACTGACTCATATACAAGATATTTACCTCATTCTTTCGTTCCTGCTTTCCTAATTTTCCACATAACTGCTCATGCTCTTCTCTTCACTTCACAACTAACTCTCAAAATTTCTGACTCATCTTTTAACTCCATTTTCTCTGATTTCTCACTTCGCAACTCTTCTAACAAACTAGCAATCGTGATAACTTGTCTCATTTTCAACAAACGTTTTCTTTGATCTCTGTTCCTCTCATTGCAACAACTCTGACTCACGGGCACCAGACCTGATGAAACTGACTGCTGTATTCTGGCCACTTGGGATTCTCTCACATCTCTTGGCTTAGTCCCAGGGGCACGAGATGCGACTGGATGGGCGCGGCTACTGCTAATTTACCAATCAAAGAACAAAGAATAAAGAACAATACAGCACAGGAACAGGACCTTCGGTCCTCCAAGCCCGTGCCGCTCCCTGGTCCAAACTAGACCATACTTTTGTATCCCTCCATTCCCACTCCATTCATGTGGCTATCTAGATAAGTCTTAAACGTTCCCAGTGTGTCTGCCTCCACCACCTTGCCCGGCAGCGCATTCCAGGCCCCCACCACCCTCTGTGTAAAATACGTCCTTCTGATATCCATGTTAAACCTCCCCCCCCCCCCCTCACCTTGAACCTATGACCCCTCGTGAACGTCACCACCGACCTGGGGAAAAGCTTCCCACTGTTCACCCTATCTATGCCTTTCAGAATTTTATATGCCTCTATTGGGCAACCCCTTACCCTCCATCTTTCCAGTGAGAACAACCCCAGTTTACACAATCTCTCCTCATAACTAAGCCCTTCCATACCAGGCAACATCCTGGTAAACCTCCTCTGCACTCTCTCTAAAGCCTCCACGTCTTTCTGGTAGTGTGGCGACCAGAACTGGGTGCAGTATTCCAAATACGGCCGAACCAAAGTTCTATACAACCGCAACATCAGGCCCCAACTTTCATACTCTACGCCCCGTCCTATAAAGGCAAGCATGCCATAAGCCTTATTCATTACCTTCTCCACCTGTGACGTCACCTTCAAGGATCTATGGACTTGCACACCCAGGTCCCTCTGCATATCTACACCCTTTATGGTTCTGCCATTTATCGTATAGCTCCCCCTACGTTAGTTCTACCAAAATGCATTACTTCGCATTTATCTGGATTGAACTCCATCTGCCATTTCTTTGTCCAAATTCCCAGCCTATCTATATCCTTCTGTAGCCTCTGAAACTGTTCCTCAACATCTGCAAGTCCAGTCATGTTCGTGTCGTCCGCAAACGTACTGATCACCCCAGTTACACCTTCTTCCAGATACTTTATATAGATCACGATCAGCAGAGGTCCCAATACAGAGCCCTGCGGAACACCACTAGTCACAGGCATCCAGCTGGAAAAAGACCCTTCCACTACCACCCTCTGTCTTCTGTGACCAAGCCAGTTCTCCACCCATCTAGCCACCTCCCCCTTTATCAGTCCCACTAAGTCTGTTGATATTGAGAGCGCGATGAACACCCTGCCCCACCCTCGCTACTCCAAGAGTTGGGTGTTAGCCTTGCCTCATGGTCAACAATAGAGTTGCCCCTTCACCTTAACTAACTTCAAAATCTCAATTCTAGATTAACTAAGGAAGAAAGACAGGTGCTTAACCCAGGAACAATGCTCACACTAAAAGATTAGTTCCTACTCCCCCTGCTGTGGGATCGTGAAGGGTCGTGAATGAAGCCCAGTCCATCACGCAAAACAGCCTCCCATCCATTGACTCTGTCTACCATTCCTACTGCCTCAGAAAAGCAGCCAGCATAAATCAAGGACCCTATGCATCCTAGACATACTCTCTTCCACCCTCTTCCACTCGGAAAAAGATACAAATGTCTGAGGTCACATACCTACCCGCTCAAGAACAGCTTCTTCCTAGTTGCCATCAGACTTTTGAATGGACCTACCTCGCATTATATTGATCTTCCTCTACACCCTAGGTATGACTGCAAACTACATTCTTCACTCACTCTTTTCCTTCTCTATGTACTGTATGCTTTGTTTGTATAGCGCGCAAGAAACAATACTTTTAACTGTATACTGTTGCATATGGCAATCATAAATCAATTCAAGTCAAATAAATTAAATCAAAGATGTGCTGGTTAGGTGGATTGGCCGTGCTAAATTCTCCCTCAGCGTAGCTAAACAGGCGCTGGAGTGTGGTGACTCGGGGATTTTCACAGTGACTTCATTGCAGTGTTAATGTAAGCCTACCTGTGACTAATAAATAAACTTTAAACTGAACAAATAATCTGATTCAGGGACTGAGTCACTGTGCAGTGCATATTAATGATTTTCTGCTGCGTGGTTGAATTTGGAAAGAACATTTTGCAACATGTAAAAGAATGCTTAAAAGAAGCTAATCTCGTCATGAATTTGGCAAAGAGTGAATTTTGTTCAAGTCCAAATTTCACATTTAGAACAAATGTGGACATGGTCAAATAGCACCATGAGGTGTGAAAACACAAACCATTTGGGATTTTCCAGAATCAACAACAAGAATGGAGATTTTAACATTCCTACGAATGTGCAGATTTTATTGTCAATGTTTAATAAATTGTACCAGTGTGGTAGAACCACAAAAAATTAGGAGCAGAAGTCGGCAAATTTAGCCCTTCGAACCTGCTCCGCCATTCAATCAGATCATGGCTGATCTCTCCCTGGTCTCAAATCCACCTCTCCATCTGGTCCCCATATCCCCTGATACCTTTTTTATTAGAAATATATCTATCTCCTTCTTGAAACCATTCAATGATTCAGACTCCACCGCGCTATGGGGCAGCGAGTTCCACAAATTCACCACCCTCTGCGAGAAATAATTCCTCCTCATCTCAGTTTTAAATCTACCTGCTCTCAACCTATACAAAGAACAAAGAAAATTGCAGCACAGGAACAGGCCCTTCGGCCCTCCAAGCCTGCACCAACCATGCTGCCCGACTTAACTAAAACCCCTTCCCTTCCGGGGATCATATCCCTCTATTCCCATCCTATTCAGGTATTTGTCAAGACACCTCTTAAAATCACTACTGTACCCGCTTCCACTACCTCCGCCGGCAACGAGTTCCAGGCACCCACCAGTCTCTGTGTAAAAAATCTGCCTCGTCCATCTCCTTTAAACCTTGCCCCTCACACCTTAAACGTATACCCCTAGTAATTGACTCTTCCACCCTGGGAAAAACCTTCTGACTATCCACTCTGTCCATGCCTCTCATTATCTTGTAGACTTCTATCAGGTCGCCCCTCAACCTCCGTCATCCCAGTGAGAACAAACCAAGTTTCTCCAACCTCTCCTCATAGCTAATGCCCTCCATAACAGGCAACATCCTGGTAAAACCTTTCTGTACCCTCTCCAAAGCCTCCACATCCTTCTGGTAGTGTGGTGACCAGAATTGAACACTATATTCCAAATGCGGCCTAACTAAGGTTCTATAAAGCTGTAACATGACTTGCCAATTTTTAAACTCAATGCCTGGGCCAATGAAGGCAAGCAAGCCTTCTTGACTACCTTCTCCACCTGCATTCAGTGACCTGTGTACCTGTACACCCAGATCCCTTTGCCCATCAATACTCTTAAGGGTTCTGCCATTTAAAAACATGCATTAACATCAAATATACCCAAAATATTTACAAGCAAGTTTCCCAAAAGCCTCCTTTGAACTCGTGACAGTCAATCAACAATATTCCAAATGGGGTCTGACCAGAGCCTTATACCACCTCAGCAATACATCCCCGCTCTTGTATTCTAGCCCTCTCGAAATGAATACTGACATTAAGTTTGCTATTGAACCCTTCCTTGTCAAATTACTCCTTCCAAAGTGTATCACCTCACACTTCTCAGAGTTAAATTCCATCTGCCAATCATATATACAGTCCAAAATCCCATAACAAATCTGGAGAGATTTTGAAAGCCGAGCACAAGGGTTGAGCTTGTTACAACTGTTGAATTTTAAAATCGCATAGCTGGGAAAGTAAATATATTTGTTGATGGTCTGACACGGGTTCAAAGGAGATTATTGGGAAACTTGCTTGTAAATATTTTGGGTATATCTGATGTCAATGCGTGTTTTTAAATCTTTGTCCCCTTCAGTTTAAAGGTTGTTTATTAGGCTTGTGAAAATCCCCCAGTCGCCACACTCCAGCGTATGTTTGGATACACTGAGGGAGAAGTTACCATAGCAAATCCACCTAACAAGCAGATCGTTCAGACTGGGGGAGGAAACCGGAGCATCCGGAGGAAAGCCACGCAGACACGGGGAGAACGTACAGACTCCACACAGACAGTCACCCGAGGCCAGAATTGAACCTCGGTCTCTGTCGCTGTGAGGCAGCAGTGTTAACCACTGTGTCACCATGCTGCCCTTCTTCTGGAAACAACTTAACACGGATTAGGCCTTTGCTGAAACTAAACACTGTGTTCCCAAATGTAGGGAAATAACCTTTTCATGGTGACTGCGTATTGGATTTAGCTCAGAGTTACATAATATTGGACGTTAGTTCAGAACAAGGGGCATCTCAGAGTACAGAAAAAGTAGGTAGTTGAGAACAAAGAGATAATCTGATGTAGAACTGTGTGTGTTTAGCCATCAGTGTTGTGAAATGCACTGTTGTCGTGTGTTATAGTTTTTTTTTTCTTGTGTTTTTCAGTTTGGATAATAAATATTCTTTTCTCACAGCATACCTGATTGAAAACATACACCGCTAAGAACCAGTCTGTTCCCCGTTACCCTGTTGGGTTTTGCAAAACCCTCACATTTAATAACAGCGCAGTATTTAACACTCCCTGTGTTATTTCGTACAAAATGCATCACCTGACACTTTTCCACATTGAACTTCACAGAAACACAGAAATTAGAAGCAAGGGTAGGCCACTAGGCCCTTCCAGCCTGCTCTGCCATTCATTGTGATCATTCATGGCTTATCATCGAATTAAATATCCTAATCTCCCCTTCCCCCATATCCCTTGATCCCTTTATAGCCCCAAGAGCTCTATCAAATTTCTTCTTGAAATCACACAAGGTTTTGGCCTCAGCTACTTTCTGTGGTCGTGAATTCCACACATTTACCACCCTCTGGATGAAGAAATTTCTCCTCACCTCAGTTCTAAAAGGTTTACGCCTTATCCTCAATCTATCACCCCCTAGATCTTGACTCCCCCACAATTGGGAACATTCTTTCTTAATCTACCCTGTCTAACAATAGTAGAATTTTATAAGTTTCTGTGAGATCCCCTCGCTTTTCTGAACTCCAATGAATGTAATCCTAACCGACTTAGTCTCTCATTTGACGGCGCTGTCATCCCAGGAATAAAGTTTGTCCAAGACCACAAGAAACTACAAAGGGTCGTGAACGAAGCCCAGTCCATCATGCAAACCACCCTCCCATCCATTGACTCTGTCTACACTTCCCGCTGCCTCGGAAAAGCAGCCAGCATAATCAAAGACGCCACGCACCCCAGACATTTTCTCTTCCACCTTCTCCCATCGGGAAAATGATAAAAAAGTCTGAGATCATGTAGCAGCCAACTCAAGAACAGCTTCTTCCCTGCTGCCACCAGGCTTTTGAATGGACCTATCTCATACTAAGATCTTTTCTACACCGTAGCTGTGACTGTAACACTGCATTCTGCACCTTCTCCTTTCCTTCCTTATGTACGGTATTTTTTGTCTGTATGGTGCACAAGAAACAATACTCTATACAGTATCATAATACACACAATACGGCAAATTGTCATTAGCAGAGCGGCCTCACAGCACCAGAGACCGGGGTTCAATTCCCGGCTTGGGTGACTGTCTGTGCGGAGTCTGCACGTTCTCCCCGTGCCTGCGTGGGTTTCCTCTGGGTGCTCCAGTTTCCTCCCAAACTCCAAAGATGTGCGAGTTAGGCGGATCGGCAATGATAAATCGCCACTTAGTGTCAGGGGGACTAGCAGGGTAAATATGTGGAGTTACAAGAATAGGGCCTGGGTGAGATCCTGGTGCAGGCTTGATGGACCGAATGGCCTCCTTCTGCACTGTGGGGGTTCTATGGAATTCTATGAAATGTGACAATAATAAATCAAATCAAATGATTGGATGAGGCTCACCTGGTCCCAGGGGCTTGTCAACTTTCAGTCTGGGAAGAAATTGTGAATGTTTTTCTGAATTTCACTGTTGTCATTGTATCCAGTTGACTAATGCACACTCTGCATTTTCTTACAAGCAGATGCACTGCAACTAAATGATGTATGTGTTATAGTCAGCCAGTTTCTCAAGAAATGAGTCATGCCTCTTGCCGTGACATCCATTTTTATTGTGCACGTGGAACAGAACCATTGACATAGGAACAAGTTGGATCTCAGATCAAACACCTCAACACAAAATCATCAGCATTAAACCCATCTCATTTCTCTAGCTTCCAACTTGAGGGAATCGTCCAAAGTAAGAACAATGGATCGAACTATGTTTGTAGCAAGCAGTCAATGAATAGGAATTGGACTGCATTGACGTTTCAAACGTAGACATGTGTGCGAAGTAGCCCTTGCATTGTTACAGACAAGGCCAGCGTTCATTCCATTTTGGCCCAATCTCTAACAGAGCAGTGAGTTCCATCTGACGGCTGAAAGTCACGGGGGTGCAGGGGGGCGGTGGGGGTTCACCAGCGCAGAGGATGTTGAGTTGGAATTCTCCGCTCGAATCTGGGAGAGACGAGGGGGATCGGGAGGGTTGGAATGGCAAGAAAGCTCGTGTAAGCATTATGACTCATCGGGTGCTGCCATGAGTAAAGAGCTTCAGGGATAGGCCGAGAAGGAAAATGATGGAGGCCACCAGTTGGGGAGAATGGGTTGGATAGAACAGAGAGGAGTGGGTGAGCTGGATACCAGGTGTACCGTCTGATAGGTTATGTGTCCAGGACAGAGGTTCAGTGATTGGAGCAAGATAGAAGGAAGCAATGGTGATAGGGATAAAGCTGAAATCTGGCAGGATTATTGAGCCTGCAGTGGTGATCGGAGGAGCAGTCCTGTTCACCAGGCTCAATTGAGATAAGCTCTTGGCGACAGTAGGCTTGTGTAGTGTCCATTCATTCCTTTGAATAGAGGAGGACAACACTGGTACGATGAATTTCCTTTATTGAACAGAACTTAAAGAAAATTAAATCATTACAGAAGTGAAAAGGAAGAGAAAATCTATAGAGAGACTGGCTTCTTCTGCCAGGCCTGTACAGAACTCAGAAACAAAAGCTGAATGGCAAACACAGAGCTGAGACTACAATACATGGCATTCAGTATCTTTGCCGTTGAAATTGTTTTGCACATGCTGTCTCCAACTCGCAGAAACAGGCCTTGCAGATGTTGTTTATGAAAAACTTGTTTGGTTTATGAAAAGCTTGTTTTGCTTGCATTGTACCCTTCAAAAATGCAGTCACTTTCTGGCTAACCCAGCATACTTCCTGAGTTTTAAAATGTAGCCAAGTGTTAATTTTAGCTTAGAGAATTAGTTACGGAGGCAGAATTATCTTAAGATGAAGTCTTTTGATCAATGAAGCAAAGCACACACGGGATCCCTCAACAGCTGGGAGGCTATTTAGATCATACACATGGAAATCAGAAGAGCCAGCACATTTCAGAGGAGCACAGTCTAGGATTGGCTAAAAACCGGCTGTAGAATGTCCTCTTGAAATTACTGATGGAACGCCCGAATACTTCAAAAAAATTCCCATTCTGTTTCTTTGCAGCCTCCCTAAATATAGCAGGCTGGCACATCATGACTTTGCACACAAATAAACATGCAATTCTGCATCTGAAAATAATTGTCAAATTCCAGTCGTTGAGCAAATTCATGGCTTTGAAGTCATTCGGGAACCTTTGAGGACAGATTTCCTCTGAAGATGAACATTTATTACTGGCAGATGTCACGCGGACACCAAAGGTCAGGCTGACGTGATGTTATTTCTCAGTCGGGGTGATGCTATATGCGGTTCCTGTGCCCAATACAGCTTAGTTCACAATGACCACTGATGGTGATACATGGCCATCCATTCTCCCGGAGGTGCTGGAATTCCATTGGAAGAATCTACTGAATTGGTATTGGATCAATTACTGAAGCAGGTTGGGAGCAGGAACAACAATTATGTCTGCAATTTTCTGAATCACGAAGAAGGGATCACCTGAAAATCAGGAAATAAAGATGAGTAAACTTATTTTTATGGTTACACCTCAACTTAATGATTAGTGTCACAAAAGACTTACATTAACATTGCAATGAAGCTACTGTGAAAATCCCCCAGTCGCCACACTGTCCGGGACACTGAGGGAGAACTAACATTAACTTACATTAACACTGCAATGAAGTCACTGTGAAAATCCAGTAGTTGCCGCACTCTGGTGCCTGTTGGGATGCACTGAGGGAGAATTTAACATCGGCAATGCACCTAACTAGTACGTCTTTCGTACCGTGGGAGGAAACCGGAGCACCTGGAGGAAACCCACGCAGACACGGGGAGAACGTGCAGACTCCACACAGACTGTGACCCAAGTCGAGAATTGGACACAGGTCCCTGGCGCTTCGAGGCAACAGTGCTAACCATTGTATCACCGTGCCATCCTACGTAAAAGCATTGTATTTTTGCATTGATAAGTTCAAGTTGTGAAAAGGACCGAGCCTCCAATATCTATAATTACCCTTGAGAGAGATATATTTTTCAAAAAAAATGTTTTTTAAGTTTATGTATTAAGGTCACGAGTAGGCTTGCATTAACACTGCAATGAAGTTACTGTGAAAATGCCCCAGTCGCCACACTCCGGCACCTGCGCGGGTGCACTGAGGGCGAATTTGGCACGGCCAATGCACCTAAGCAGCACATCTGTGGACTGTGGGAGGAAACCGGAGCACCCGGAGGAAACCCACACAGACACGGGGGACAATATGCGGACTCTGTTCAGAAAGTAACACAAGTCTGGATCCCTGACGCAGCAGTGCTAACCACTGTGCCATCGTGCCGCCCCTGAGTATTTAGTCTGCTAATGCTTAAACACTCTTTCAACTTTTTCCCGTGATATCGTGCACCATGAAACACAACCCATTTTCCCTCCCAGTAACTCCCTGCTAGCTTCAATTATGCAGCTTTGCTTTTGATTAATTAAATATATTCTCTGTCTACACCAAATGGTAAATGGCCCAATTAATGGAAGGCGGTGTTTTTATTTATAACAGTAAGGGTAGGATGCACAAGTTCCATAGTACCATGTTGCACCGCAGTGACGATCGATGTCATGGTGGCACATGGCACTTGTGAATAGGGCACGGGCAGAATGGTTAATTCATAAAACATTTTGAAAATGTGTGCATTGATTTCGCACTTCATTGATCAAGACTTCACAAATAAGTGTCACCAACGGGGCAGCATGGTGACACAGTGGTTTGCACTGCTGCCTCGCAGCGCCAGGGAACTGGATTCGATTCCAGGCTTGGGTCGCAGTCTGTGCAGAGTCTGCACGTTCTCCCCGTGTCTGTGTGGGTTTCCTCCAGGTGCTCCCGGTTTCTTCCCACACACCAAAAATGTGCGGGTTCATAGAATCATAGAATCCCTTCAGTGCAGATGGAGGCCATTCAGCCCATCAGGTCTGCACCGACCACAATCCCACCCAGCTCTTATATCCCCGTAGGCCCACATACTTACGCTGGCTAGTCCCCCGACGTTAAGTGGCAATTTGGATGGCTAATCCACTTATTGCGGACATCTTTGGACTGTGGGAGGAAACCGGAGCACCCAGGGTAACCCACGCAGACACGAGGAGAATGTGCAAACTTCACACAGACAGTGACTGAAGGAGGGTACTATAAAACATACAGTATAAAATCTCTAGCTCACGTTTCACGATCAAGCATTCTCCAACAAAACAATATCAATTCATCAACTTTGGTTCCAATTGGTGAATCAGACCTCCAGTGATTCCATACCCTACATTAGTTCCAACCTACTGAGAGAATGTTAAGTGGACACTTTCTGACATTCCATATATGCACTAGCTATGACTTCTTCGCATTTGTACATTTTCCAAAAGAACAGCTGACTACAGATTAATTCTGAAATTAACTTCCCTTTGGAACAGTTATGGTTCATACTTGCCAATAAAGTTGCAATGCATGATCTAAATAGGAACAGTCAACATAGGAACACGGGAATTAGTAGTGAGATTAGGCAATTCAGCCCTTCGAGCCCGCTCTGCCATTCTATTTGATCATGGCTGATCTCCATCTCACCCAAACTCCACTTCCCTGCCTTTTCCCCATCGCCCTTTATCCCACATTTGATCAAATATTTATCTATCCCTTTCTAGAATCCATTGATTGATTCTGCACCCACTGCAGTCTGGAGCAGTGAGTTCCACAGACTCACAACCTTCTGTGAGAAATAGCTGCTCCTTATCTCTGTCTCAAACCTTCCTCTTTTTACTCTATAACTGTGACATGTTGTCCCAGACTGTTCCAGAAGGGGGACTATTTGGTTAACATTTAGTTTATCAATCCTGTTGTGTATTTTTTATACCTCAATCAAATCCCCCTCCCTCATTCTTCTGCACTCCAGCGAGTACAAGCCCAAGCTACTCAACTGTTCCTCATCCGACAGCCCCTTCAAACCTGCAATCAATCTAGTGAACCTCTCCTGAACCGCCGCCACTCCCACCACATCCTTCCTCCAAAACGGTGACCAAAACTGAACACAGTACTCCAAGTGCGGTCTCACCAATACCTTAAACAATTGTAACAACACTTCTCTACTTTTATACTCTACACCCTTTGCAATAAATGCCATGGTACTATTTGCCTTCCTTATAACGTTCTGCACCTGCCTACCCACTTTCTGAGACTCATGCACAAGGACACCCAGTTCCCGCTGCACAGATGCCTTTTGAATCTGTTTCCCATTTAAATAGTAATTTGCACTCTTATTCTTTTCCAGCCAGAATGGATAACCTCGCATTTATCCACATTAAACTCCATTTGCCAGATTTTGGCCCATTCCCTTAGCCTGTCAATATCCATTTTTAAACATTTTATCTCTTCATCACAGCCTGCCTTCCCACCTATTTTTGTGTTGTCAGCAAATTTTGCTAATGTAACTGTAAGCCCACTTGTGGCACCAATAAATAAACCTTAAACTGTAAACTATTTTAACTATTATAAACGAGTCCAAAGATGTGCGGGTTAGGTTGATTGGCCGTGCTAAATTGCTCTAGTATCAGGGGATTAGCAGGATAAATATGTGGGGTGACGGGAATAAGGGCTGGGTGGGATTGTGGTCGATGCAGAGTTAATGGGCTGAATGGCCTCCTTCTGCACTGTAGGATTCTATGATTCTATGGAGATTCTATTTCATGAATCGCAGAAAGTCGGTGTGAAGGTGCAGCCTGTAATTAAAAAGGCAAATGGGATGTTGGCATTTATTGCAAAGGGACTGGAGTACAAAAGTAGAAAAGTGCTGTTGTAATTGTGTAGAGTGTTCATGAGACCCACATAGAAACATAGAAACATAGAAAACTACAGCACAAAACAGGCCCTTCGGCCCAACAAGTTGTGCCGAACATATCCCTACCTTTTAGGCCTAGCTATAACCCTCCATCCTATTAAGTCCCATGTACTCATCCAGGAGTCTCTTGAAAGACCCTATTGGGTTTGCCTCAACCACCAAAGACGGCAGTCGATTCCACTCGCCAACCACCCTCTGTGTGAAAAACCTCCCCCTCAATTTCCCCTGTACCTACCCCCCAGCACCTTAAACCTGTGTCCTCTCGTAGCAGCCATTTCTACCCTGGGAAAAAGCCTCTGAGAGTCCACCTGATCCATGCCTCTCAACATCTTATATACCTCTATTAGGTCTCCTCTCATCCTACGTCTCTCCAAGGAGAAAAGACTGAGCTCCCTCAGCCTATCCTCATAAGGCATGCCACTCAATCCAGGCAACATCCTTGTAAATCTCCTCTGCACCCTTTCAATCTTTTCCACATCCTTCCTGTAATGAGGCGACCAGAACTGAGCACAGTACTCCAAGTGGGGTCTGACGAGGGTCTTATATAGCTGCATCATTATCCCCGGACTCCTAAACTCAATCCCTCGATTGATAACGGCCAGCACACCATACGCCTTCTTAACCACCTCCTCCAGCTGTGGGGCCGATTTTAGAGTACTATGGACCCAGACCCCAAGATCCTTCTGATCCTCTACAGTACTAAGAGTCTTTCCCTTTATATTGGACTCCTTCATCCCATTTGACCTGCCAAAATGGACCACTACGCATTTACCTGGGTTGAAGTCCATCTGCCACTTCTCCGCCCAGTCTTGCATCCTATCTATGTCCCTCTGTAACTTCTGACATCCCTCCAGACTATCCACAACCCCACCAACCTTCATGTCATCGGCAAACTTACCAACCCGTCCCTCCACTTCCTCACCCAGGTCATTTATGAAAATGACAAACAGCAAGGGTCCCAGAACAGATCCCTGGGTAACACCACTGGTGACCGACCTCCAAGTAGAAAAAGACCCATCTATACACACTCTCTGCCTCCTTCGGGCAAGCCAGATCTGGATCGACAGGGCAGCAGCCCCTTGGATCCCATGCCCTCTCACTTTTTCGAGAAGCCTTGCATGGGGGACCTTATCGAACACCTTGCTAAAATCCATATAAACCACATCTACCGCTTTCCCTTCGTCAATGTGTTTATCACATTTTCGAAGAATTCCACCAGGCTCGTGAGGCATGATCTGCCTTTGACAAAGCCATGCTGAGTATTCTTGAGCACACTAAACCTCTCTAAATGCTCATAAATCTTGTCCCTCAGGATCTTCTCCATCAGCTTACCAACCACCGAGGTTAGACTCACCGGCCGGAAATTTCCTGGGCTATCCCTATTCTCCTTCTTGAAAATAGGAACCACATCCGCAATTCTCCAATCCTCCAGCACCACTTGCATCTGCATCGACGATGCAAAGATCATCGCCAGAGGCTCTGCAATCTCTTGCCTCGCCTCCCACAATAACCTGGGGTACATCCCATCTGGACCTGGCGACCTATCTATCTTGATGCCATTCAAAGATTCCAGCACAACCTCTTTGTTAAAGTCCACATACTCAATCTTTTCAGTCCACCACAAGCCCACAGTACATCCACCCATGTCCTTCTCCTCTGTGAAAACTGACAAAATACTCATTAAGCACCTCTGCCATTTCTACTGGTTCCGTACTGATTTTCCAGCCTTCACCTTTTATAGGCCCTATTCCTTCACGTCTCATCCTTTTACTCTTCACATAATTATAGAACACCGTAGGGTTTTCCTTAATTCTACTTGCCAAGGCCTTCTCGTGACCCCTTCTCGCTCTCCTAATTTCCTTCTTTAGTCCCTACCTACAAGCTGTATACTCATCTAGATCCCTACCTTCGCCAAGCTTTCCTTTTCTTCTCGACTCAATCCCGCACAGCTTTCGTGCACCATGGTTCCTTTAACCTGAATCCCTGCCCCCTGCACCAGTCCCTCAGCCACACATTCATCCTCCACCTCACTCCATTCCTGCCCTCACCCTCCCGTGGCACAGGCAGCAATCCTGAGATTACTACCTTTGCTTTCCTCCTTCTCAGCTGTCTCCCTAATTCCCTATATTCTCTTTTCATGACCCCTTCCCCCTTCCTTCCCACATCAGCGGTACCAATATGTACCGCTACCTCTGGCTCCTCTCCCTCTCCCCTCAGGATTTCCGGGAGTCGACCAGCGACATCCTGGATACAATATTTTACATCTGGAGTATTGCGTCCAGTTTTGGTCTCCTTATTTGAGGAAGGATGTGTGGCATTGGAGGCAGTTCAGTGGAGATTCACCAGATTGATTCGGGGGGTGAAAGTGTTGACGTATGTGGAGAGATTAAACAGTTGGGGCTTGTACTCGCTGGAGTTTAGAAAGATGAGAGCGTATCTGATCGCGGTATATAAAATTTTTAAAGGGATTGAGAAAGTAAATGTCCATCAAATGTTTCCTCTTATGTGGCAATCTCGAACAAGAGGTCACAGGTATAGATTGAGAGATTTAAAACAGATGAGGAGGAACTACTTCTCACAGAGGGTGGTGAATTTGTGGAACTCGCTGCCCCATAGCGCGGTGGAGTCTGATTCGTTGAATGGTCTCAAGAAGGAAATAGATATATTTCTAATAATAAAAAGGGATAAGGGGATATGGGGAATAGGTGAGGAGGTGGAATTGAGACCAAGGAGAGATCAGTCTTGATCTGATTGAATGGCGGAGCAGGCTCGAAGGGCTGAATTTGCCGACTCCTGCTCCTAATTCCTATATGTCTATGTCTTCAGTAAGTACTCCCTGATCTAAGCCAAAAAGTATACGGTTTATTTTGTATCTTTGGCTCTTTTTCCCTCTAACTTCTTTCAGCCCTATTAATTCACTGTGATATTTCTGTTTTGGCATCATCCCCAAGCTCCTGAGGAACCGACGGCATCTAGTATTCAACACAATACTCTGGATTGACATGACCACTATGAAGAACTGTGTGAGGAACATCACATCATCTGTGACGCTTATTTCTATTAAGCCGAAAATCCAGTTTGTTTTTCTCAGCTTCACCAATCTTTGCTATCCCGGTCAAAAATCATAGAATCATAGAAACTTTACAGTGCAGAAGGGACCATTCGGCCCATCGAGTCTGCACCGACAATCCCATCCAGGCCCTAGCCTCCTAACCCCACGTACTTACCCTGCTAGTCCCCTTGACACTAAGGAGCAAGTTAGCATGGTCAATCCACCGAACCAGCACGTCTTGCGGACGATCGGAGGAAACTGGAGCACTCGGAGGAAACCCACGCAGACACGAGGAGAATGTGCAAACTCCACACAGACAGTGACTGAAGGAGGGTAATGTAAAACGTATAGTATAAAGCCCCTCATTTTAAATTTACGTACTAAGTAAATTAGGTTAGGGGAAAGATTGCAAGGTGCTTATAGAATAAGGATTCACCATGTGCCGAATACAATATGAAAAGGTAATGTCTGTATAACCATCATTAATCAAGTATTCTGAAATTAAACTGTATTCTCAATGTTTTTTTGCAAACCTTGACCATTGGATGATCTAACTGCTCAGCATGATGGGAAATAGACAGTAATAGATAGACTAAATGACTGTGAGACAGAGGAGTATCAAGAGAGCAGTTCTTATCAGCTTGAGTCAGGCAGTTGCAAGTTAGTCAAGATTTTGGAAGGTACGGGAGTGCTTTAGCTCATGGTTAACAAGGTTGGTAACGCTTCACATGCTGAAAATGGAATTGGACATTAGCAATAAACTTGACACCCCCTTACCAGTGAAAATTTTCAGCTGATAGCAGTATCCTTGAATCTACCGGATTTATGTAGTTAGGTTTCCTAGTAACGAGAGAAGAACTTTCAGGTGTAATGGACTAAAGAGCTCCTAATCCTGCTGATAGATGGAGCGTTATTGGCAAAGGTAATAACGTATAATATTGTAATTGCATCCTCCAGTTTGGGTGAAAGTTAAAGTTAACTTAATAGTCGCAAGTAAGGCTTACATGAACCCTGCAATGGAGTTACTGTGAAATTCTCCCGGTCGCCACACTCTGGCGCCTGTTCGATTTAATGCCCCAACCAGCATGTCTTTCAGACTGTTGGAGGAAACCGGAGTACCCGGAGGAAACCCAAGCAGAAACGGGGAGAATGTGCAGACTCCACATAGACAGTGACCCGAGGCCGGAATCAAACCCAGGTCCGTGCCTCTCTGTGAAGACGTCAATGAACTTTTAAAAACAAATCCCATTACCATAAGGATAGGGAGCGGGATAGCCGCCATGGTATCGACCGAATGTGAAACAAGAAGACTTGTGTTTTAATTTCTTGAAGATATACAATTGAAAAGCCACAATATTGTAACTATTACACAATGTAACGGGAGCTTAAAGTAATTTATGCATTTTCAACTGTCTTGGGAACTGGAGAAAGTAAATTAATTGCGAATTGAGAGTTGCTTCATTCCCACTTATCCACCAAATATGCTGCAAGTTCTTGAATGATTCCCATATATTTAACACCGTACGTGACCATCTGCATTTCATCCAGTATTTCCTCAAATTCAATCTTGCCTATCAATTGGCCAACCAAAGAGGCTACATAAGTTGGCAGGGGTCTGGTACATAAAAACATGCGGGTGACATGGTGGCCCAGTGGTTAGCACTGCTGCCTCGCAGCTCCAGAGACCGGGGTTCGATTCCAGCCTTGGGTAAGTGTGTGTGGGGAGTTTGCACATTCTCCCTGTGTCTGTGTGGGTTTCCTCCGGACGCTCCATTTTCCGTCCAAAGATGTGCAGGTTAGGTGCATTGGCCATTCCAAAATGCCCCTTAGTGACCCGGGATGTTCACTTATGATCACAACAAGGTGAAGAACGGGACCTTGGCGTGTTTGTCCATAGCTCTCTGCAGGCAGATCAATAAGGTGGTGAAAAAAGCATATGGCACACTCGCCTTTATCAATCGGAGTATAGATTACAAAAGCAGAGAGTTGTATAGAACTTCGGTGAGGCCACAGCTGGAGCACTGTGTGCAGTTCTGGTCACCACATTATAAGAAGAATGTGATTGCACTGGAGGGGGTGCAGAGGAGATTCACCAGGATGCTGCCTGGGATGGAACACTTAAGTTACAAAGAGAGGTTGGATAGGCTTGGGTTGTTTTCTCTGGAGCAGAGAAGCTTGAGGGGCGACCTGACTGAGGTATTCAAGATTATGGTGAGTGGTGGAGGCGGTATGCCTAACATCCTTTAAAAATAGCTGGATAAGTAATTGGCATGTCATAACATTGAGGGCTATGGGCCAGGTGGGATTAGGTGGGCAGGTCGGGGCATTTCATGTGTCGGTGTAGACTCAATGGGCCGAAGGCCTTCTTCTGCACTGTCGTATTCTGTGATTCTATGAAAGTGTCATTGTATAGATGTTATCTGTACCAGCTTTTTAGAAGTGCCACCCATCTATCCCAATGTATTTGCTTTTACACCATAGGTAGACATGGCCAATCCTTCCAACGTGCATATCGCTAGACGCTGAGAGGCAATTTAACAGGACCAATCCTCTTAATCTGAACATCTTTGGACATGAATGGGCAATTTAGCAAGGCCAATCCACCTAACCTGCACATCTTTGGAATGTGGGAGGAAACCCGAGCGCCTGGAGGAAACCCACGTCGACAGTGCGGACACTGCAAACTCCGCACAGACCCGAGGCTGGAATTGAACCCGGGTCCCTGGAGCTGTGAGACAGCAGTGCTAACCACGGTGTCACCATGCCACGCACGCTACTTGTGACACTAATAAATAAACTTTAAACTGATGTGTAATTTAACCTTTCCTTGATATTTCTCTGATTCATTCACAAGCAGTGAATGAGGCTCGGATTACAAAGATTTACAAAGATTATTTTCTAACTGCACGGCACTGGATCTGAAGCTTCGAGCTAAAAGAATCAACAAGTTGTTCTGCGACCTTGGATGATTATGCCAAAAAAATAAATACTTGCCATAATTCACTTGCGAGCCTTCTGCTGTTAATGACACAGATTTGCTTTAATATTATTTGAAAAGAATCACTTTGAAATCATCATTTGTCTCAATAATTGATTTGCTCAGGGCACTCACATCATTATTACCATCAATCTGGGCATTTCATTGAGCAAGAATGTTTTCATGATTTGTAATTATTACTCAACGTTGATCCATTCATTCAAAATCATACAATCATAGACTCATAGGATCCGTACAGTGCAGAAGGAGGCCATTCAGTCCATCGAACCTACACCAACGGCAACCCCACCCAGGCCCTATCCCCGGAACCCCAAATATTTACCCCACTAATCCCACTGAATGAAGGGTCATGAACGAAGCCCAGTCCATCACACAAACCAGCCTCCCGTCCATTTACTCTGTCCATACTTCCCGTTGCGTAATCAAGGATTATGTTCTTTGGAACAGTATGTAGATAGCCCAACGAGAGAGGGGACTATACTGGATCTAGTTCTGGGAAATGAGCCCGGAGGTCGTCAATGTTTCGGTCGGGGAACATGTGGCAAATAGTGACCACAACTCTGTTAACGTAGGATAGTAATGGAAAAGGACGAGTGTTGTCTTAAGGGCAGGGTGCTAAATTAGGGGAAGGCTAACTAATCCTGCCGGATTAGGCAGGAATTGGTGGCCGTTGATTGGGAGAGGCTGTTCGGGGGTAAGTCCACGTCTGGCATGTGGGAGTATTTTAAGGAACAGTTGATAAGGCTGCAGGACAGGCATGTGCCTGTAAAAAGGAAGGATAGCAAAGATAGATTCGAGAGCCATGGATAACCAGGGAAATTGAGGATCTGATCAAAAAGAAAAGAGAGGCGTACGTTAGGCCCAGGCAACTGAAAACAAATGGAGCTCTTAAGGAATACAGAGAGAGTAGGAAAGAACTCAAACGGGGAGTTAGAAGGGCAAAAAGAGGTCACGAAATGTTCTTGGCAGACAGGATTATGGAGAATCCTAAGGCATTTTATTCATTTGTTAAGAACAAAAGAGTTGTCAGGGAAAATGTCGGACCTCTCAGGGACAAAGGAGGGGAATTATGCTTGGAACCCGAGGGAATAGGGGAGGTCCTAAATGACTACTTTGCATCGGTATTCACAAAGGAGAGGGACTTGCTGACTGGCAGTGTCTCAGAGGGAGGTGTTGACGCGTTAGAGAGAATCTCCATTACAAGGGAGGAAGTGTTAGGTTTTTTAGGTAACAGTAAAACTGACAAATCCCCAGGGCCTGATGGTATCTATCCTAGACTGCTCAGGGAGACAAGAGATGTAATTGCTGGGCCTCTGGCGGAAATCTTTGTCTCTTCATTGGATACAGGTGAGGTCCCTGAGGATTGGAGGACAGCGAATCTGGTACCGTTATCTAAGAAGGGTAGCAGGGATAACCCGCGTTATTATAGGCCAGTGAGCTTAACGTCCATGGTAGGGAAGTTGTTGGAGAGGATTCTTAGAGACAGAATGTATGCGCATTTAGAACGGAACAATCGCATTAGTGACAGACAGCATGGTTTTGTAAGCATGACAGCATGGTCGTGCCTTTCAAATTTGGTGGAGTTTTTTGAGGAAGTGACAAAAATGGTTGACGAAGGAAGGGCCGTGGATGTCATCGATATGGATTGCAGTAAAGCATTTCACAAAGTCCCTCATGGCAGGTTGGTTAAGAAGGCTAAGGCTCATGGGGTACAAGGAAAGGTGGCTAGATGGGTAGAAAACTGGCTTGGCCACAGGAGACAGAGGGTAACAGTCGAAGGGTCTTTTTCTGGCAGGAGGTCTGTGACCAGTGGTGTTCCGCAGGGCTCTGTACTGGGACCTCTGCTATTTGTGATATATATAAATGATTTGGAAGAAGGTGTAACTGGTGTAATCAGCAAGTTTGCGGATGACACGAAGATGGCTGGACTTGCGGATAGCGATGAACATTGTCGGACAATGCACCAGGATATAGATAGGCTGGAAAATTGGGCGGAGAGGTGGCAGATGGAATTTAATCCAGATAAATGCGAAGTGATGCATTTTGGAAGAACTAATTCAGGGGGGAGTTATACAATAAATGGCAGAGCCATCAAGAGTATAGAAACACAGAGGGACCTAGGTGTGCAAGTCCACAAATCCTTGAAGGTGGCAGCACAGGTGGAGAAGGTGGTGAAGAAGGCATATGGTTTGCTTGCCTTTATAGGACGGGGTATAGAATATAAAAGCTGGAGTCTGATGATGCAGCTGTACAGAACGCTGGTTAGGCCACATTTGGATTACTGCGTCCAGTTCTGGTCGCCGCACTACCAGAAGGACGTGGACGCTTTCGGGAGAGTGCAGAGAAGGTTTACCAGGATGTTGCCTGATATGGAGGGTCTTAGCTATGAGGAGAGATTGGGTAAACTGGGCTTGTTCTCCCTGGAAAGACGGAGAATGAGGGGAGTCCTAATACAGGTGTACAAAATTGTGAAGGGCTTAGATAGGGTGAACAGTGGGAAGCTTTTTCCAGGGTCGGAGGTGGTGATCACGAGGGGTCACGGGCTCAAGGTGAGAGGGGCAAGGTATAACTCAGATATCAGAGGGACGTTTTTTGCACAGAGAGTGGTGGGGGCCTCGAATGCGCTGCCAAGTAGGGTGGTGGAGGCAGACACGCTGACATCGTTTAAGACTTACTTGGATAGTCACATGAGCAGCCTGGGAATGGAGGGATACAAACGAATGGGTTAGTTGGACCAATGAGCGGCACAGGCTTGGAGGGCCGAAGGGCCTGTTTCCTGTGCTGTACTGTTCTTTGTTCTTTGATCCCACGTGCCCCAGACATTCTCTCTTCCACCTTCTGCCGTCGGGAAAAAGATACAAAAGTCTGAGGTCACGTACCAACCGATTCAGAAACAGCTTCTTCCCTGCTGCTATCAGACTTTCGAATGGACCTCCCTCATATTAAATTGATCTTTCTCTACACCCTCGCTATGACTGTAACACTACGGTCTGCATCCTCTCCTTTCCTTCTCTGTGTACGATATGCTTTGTCTGTAAAACGTTCAAGAAACAATGCTTTTCATTGTACACTAATACATGTGACAATAATAAATAAAATCAATCCACCTCATTTTTTGATCTGTGACAAAGTAGCCTCTTGGTGACATTCACAAAGAATGGTCTTCTGTTTAAAATTCTGCTCCTTTGCATTTACATGATTCAAAATAATGAAATCCCGAATTCTAAACATTCTTTCTGTGTTAAGGGTCTTGAGTCGGTGCTTTAAAGACATGGGGTTAAGACATAAATGTTATTTGATAAATTACATTTAAATAACACGATTTGTACACAGTGGTATCTGTACTGCTCAATAATGCGACATTTCATACCGCGTATCTATTGAAGTTAGGCATAGAGTCATAGAGGTTTACAGCATGGAAACAGGCCCTTCAGCCCAACTTGCCATCCTTTTTTAAAATCAATAAGCTAGTTCCAATTGTTTGCATTTGGCCCATATCCCTCTATACCCATCTTACCCATGTAACTATCTAAATGCTTTTTTAAAAGACAAAATTGCACCCACCTCTGCTATTGCCTCTGGCAACTTGTTCCAGACACTCATCAGTCTCTGTGTGAAAAGATTGCCTCTCTGGATCCTTTTGTATCTCTCCCCTCTCAGCCTAAACCTATGCCTCTAGTTTTAGACTCCCCTACCTTTGGGAAAAGATGTTGACTATCCAGCTGATAAAAGACCCAGGGAGCGATTCTCCCAAAAATATTCGAAGTGCTGAATTGGCTGGAAGTCTGCTGTAAATCATGCTGGTTTTCTTCAGTGGGAGTTCAGACTCGAATCTCCCACAGTCTGTGCAATGCAGAGTCCACAATAATGAATATCATTAAAAGCTCGGTGGGCGGGCCTATTCATGCCACAGTTTGACAGTTTCAGAACTCTGCGCATGTGCAGTGGCCCCGATCTGTCGGCCTGCAGTTTGCCGGCCAGCTCAATCGCTGGCCAGCGCATTGCCGATGAGCTGGGTCTGTGCGACTCCCCCCATTAGTGATGGGCTGGGTATTTAATTTAAACATTTTCTTGTATTTAATTAATTATGTTTCTCTATTTCTTCTCCCCAGGAATTTCAATTTTGAAGACTGAAATGTGACTCAGAACCCTTGGACCAGAGCTTTTCTCCAGAGGAGGATGATAGACCGAGGCCTGTTCCACAGGCCACACTGATGTGTGCTGTTGTCTCTTTATTTCCCCGAACGAGGTGGGAGGGGGGGGGACTGGAGTTTGAAGTCTGTGGTTAAAATAGCCAAGTTTTGCAATTCGTCACAAATATGTTACCCGTTGGTGGATGACAAAGAGACAATTAATTCTGTAATATGAAATAGTCTATTGGTTTGCTGTATATCCAAAATATCTGGGGTGTGAGACAGAGCAATGAACCTAATTATTAAATAAAATGCAGAGGCCTTTACAATTCAGACTTTCGTCACTCTAATTCCGAGGAGGGGGTGAGTGTGGATTTCACTGTTTCTGCCCCTCTCTCTGTCACTCTGTCACTCTCTCTCTCTGTCAATCTCTCGCCCTCACTTTCTCTCTCGCACTCTCGCTCTCACATTTGCTCTGGCCCTGTCTCTCGCTCTCACTCTCTCTCGCTCTCTCTTGCTCTCACTCTCTCTTTCACTCTCTCGCTCGCTCTCTCTCTATCTATCTATCCAGCTGCCTCTCTCCGACTGCCTCCCTCTCTGAGTGTATCAGCGACCGTAATATCTCTGTGCGTCAATGGATTATGTTTTTAAAAGGATCAAAGCAAATTACTGCTGATGCTGGAATCTGAAACCAAAAGAGAAAACGCTGGAAAATCTCAGCAGGTCTGGCAACATCTGTCAGGAGAGAGAACAGCTGACATTTCAAGTCCAGATGACGCTTTGCCAAAGCTCAAAGTTTTGACAAAGGGTCATCTGGAATTCAAACCTCAGCTCTTTTCTCTCCTTACAGATGCTGCCGTGTTTGTAAAAGGGTTCGACTGAGCTTTAAGAGGGAGTTTAACCCCTCAGAAGACTGGAGGCAAATCTCCAGATTTGGGACAACACACACACACACACACACATGCGCACACATGCACATGTAGATTATACATATATAAGGGCGGCACGGTAGCCCAGTGGTTAGCACTGCTGCTTCACAGCTCCAGGGTCCCGGGTTCGATTCCCTGCTCGGGTCACTGTCTGTGTGGAGTTTGCACATTCTCCTCGTGTCTGCGTGGGTTTCCTCCGGGTGCTCCGGTTTCCTCCCACAGTCCAAAGATGTGTGGGTTAGGTTGATTGGCCAGGTTAAAAATTGCCCCTTAGAGTTCTGGGATGTGTAGGTTAGAGGGATTAGCGGGTAAATATGTGGGGGTAGGGCCTGGGTGGGATTGTGGTCGGTGCAGACTCGATGGGCCGAATGGCCTCCTTCTGCACTGTAGGGTTTCTATGATAGACTACGATACACACAAACACTGACACAAACACACACCAGCTTCCTGATTGGTTGATGCGTCTGTCGCTCAGCGAATTGAGCTCCCGGATTTGTTTTGGGGGGTGTCCATTAGCTGCTGGGGTTCTGATTGGGTGACACGGTTGTCAGTCAGAATGCCCAGTCTCTGATTGGCTCATCCAATGTCAATCAAAGTGCCGAGACCAGTCATTGGCGGACTTGGCTGTCAGGAGGCGAGCGGCAATTCCGATTGGCTGATTCGGGCAGTAGTCAGTCTAGCCCCTGATTGGCTGAGGTGGTCAGTTAGCAATCCAATCCCTTATTGGCGGAGGCGGTCAGTTAGCAATCCACTCCCTGATTGGCTCAGGAAGTCAGTTAGCAATCCAGTCTCTGAATGGCTGGTGTGGTTAGTTCGCAGTCCAGTCTCTGATTGGCTGAGGTTCTCAGTTAGCAATCCAGTCTCTGGTTGGCTGAGGCGTTTCGTTGGTGATCCTGCTCTGTGATTGTCTGAAGCAATAAATTAGCAATCCAGTCTCTGATTGGCTGAGGTGGTCAGTTAGTGATTCCACTCTATGATTCGCTGTCAGTCAGTTTTGTTTCTTCATTAATTGAATAATTGATGTAACCGGATATTTCACCACAATTCTGATCTGCTCCCTGAATTTGGATTGAGTCACCATGTAAATAAATGTGTTTGTGCAGCAACTTATAGTCCGCAGCACATACCCAACTTGTTGAAATGTATATTCAGGAGGAGTGAGGTAAATTAGTCCTGTCAAATAGATAAAACATATAACAGGCACCGACCAGAGGAGAATGAAAGCTCCGGATACGCTGAAGAGTAAAATCATTGACTTCCTTCTGCTCTCCATCTCGGGGTCTCTGTGATTCTCTCTCTTACTCTGAGCCCTCAGTCCCTTCCGGACTCGGCTGGTGACCAAAATGTGTCTGACTGTCAGAGCGTTAATCAACAGGATTAAACCGAATGGGAGCAATGGAGTTAAAACCTGATCAAACCAGGAAAACCCAACCCAGCCAGGATCAGTCCAAAAGCTTGTCTTTGTCTTACAACCCCACTGAACATTGCCAATTATCCATTTATGTTCCCTTGTAAAGTACCGGGGCATGTTTTTCACAGAGAGCAGTATGCCGGTTGTTGCCAGAACCACAGCCGCAGTTTTCCCGGTGCAATATTTAGTTTTCAGTTTCTGACAGCCAATGGCCACAAATCGATCAAAGGAGAAAGTGACAGTGAACCAGACAGAACAGTCTCTGGCTGCAAAAATCAGGACAGCTTTAACACGACACACAGAGGTGAGGGACAGGAAATTCAGGGGAAAATAATAACCATTTATGTAGCCAAGAATGAGGTGAATGATGATGAACAGTAGATCTGCCGCTGCCATGGCCACCAGGTAGCGAGTGGTGCAGGTGGTGAGGCCACACTTTCCCCGACTGAGGATCATAATTCCCAGTAAATTAACTGTCAGAGAAAAAGAGATAAGAGCCAGGAAATTAGCGAGTAAAATTTCTCCATCTCTGAACCGACGGTAAGGGCTGGATTTCCGCATCAATCCAATGGACCGGAGTTCCCGGGGTGGCGGTGTTGTTGGAGGAGTTGTGTTAGAGATTGACATTGCAGCTTGGAAAATAGGAGGGACTGGGGGACAGAGAGCTCCGAAATACACTTCTCTCACTTCGATGGAGCAAATTTGCAAATTCTGATTATTCAAATATTTCAGAGATTGGATTTCTCATCTGATCTGTTTTACAGGATTAATTCAGATTGGATCGATTTCCCAATTAGACCTAAAATGGACAGAGATATAACAGAGATTGGCAATAGAATCTGCAATCCCTTCCTGCACCCAATTATCAGAGCCCATCCCGGATTGAACACTTCCCTGCACAGCTGATGGAGTTGGATGTCAATTCGGGATTATGCTCTTTATCTTTCTGCCTCCAAATTTCTTCCCCATTCTCACTCTCCCCCACAGCTTTTCTGCTTCTAATTTCCAGATTATTTCCTGTCTGTCTCTTTTTTCCTTTCTCCTCTCCCTCTCTCTATGCCTTCTCCTGTGCTTCCCTTTCTATCTATCTCTTGCTAAACTCTTCTCTCGACCAGCTTTATTCCTCTATATCTGGATTTCTCTCCTATCCAGTGCGTTTCCATTCTTCATTTTCATTGTAGCTTTCTCTCGTATCTCCCTATCGCTCTCCAATAGTTCTCTCTCTCCTACTGTTTCCTCCCCATATCTCTCTATCCCTCCCCAGTATTGCTCTCTCTATCTCGCTTTCTCCCCACTTCCGTTCACCTCTCTCCAGAATTTCTCCCTCTTTCCAGCTTTCTTTGTGTGCTTTTAAGCACAGCACGATCCCATGGCCAGCACTGTCACCATATCCAGGGAGGGCAAAGCGGAAGGAGATATTTCATTCCCCCAGCTTCGAGCCTGGTGTAATCCTCCGCCCAGCCACTGAGCTGGGTGAATTCTGAGTTTGGATACATATCCCCTCAGTGACAGAAAGAGATCAACTCCCCTCTTTAAACTGGGAACAAGCTGTGTCCAGTTGGTAGACCTTTTGAAACGAGCCTCACAGTAGTTATTCATTAACAAATTAATCAAATTATTGATTTATTGATCTATTGATTGATTTCTCAAAATAAGGAATTCCAGGGGGCTCTGACTGAGGCTATTCTCCAGAGACAAGGAGTGACCCCTAACTGGAGACCCCCAGATAATATGGTTCTTCCCACCCCCTCACAGCAATATGATTTGTGGTTATTGGCAGTGTGGGTCAGAAATATTGCATCGCTCCTTTCAACACAGTGCACATGAAAGAGAGGGAAAGAAGCAGAGATATTGACAGAAATAAGAAGTGAGAAGGAGGGATGGAGTAAGAGGTGGTGAGTGTGGTTGCAAAGACCTGGACGTAGATAAGAACATCCATCTTTACAATGAGTAAGAGCGATAGTAGCAGGAGGAGAAAAGAGAAGGTGGGGCTGGAATAGAGACAGAGGGAGGCCCGAGGGGAGTGGAAGGTCAAAGCAGAGGAAGTGATGGAGGCAGAGCATTTGAGGCAGAGAGACAGGATGTGAGATTCTCCATTGTACAGTCGCTAGCTGCAGCTCCACTCAAACGCTGTCAGGTATTCTGACTTGTGCAGAAACATCCTGGGAGGATTTAAAAAGTGACCTGAAGGAATCAGCTCCCAAACTGAAAGAGGGAGTTGAGCAGCTTCTCGAGACTGAGAGGGGACAGGTGGTGGGCAGGGTGGAGCAAGGCTGGCACTTTAATTCAGGTTTAGAATATTCTCTTTGTGGATCTCTCTCTTTCTCCATTTCAATGTTTGCCTGGCTGGAAGAAATAGAGGGAAGGAAAGAGTGAGAGAGACTGAGGAGAATCAAGAATGAGAGGTATAGAATAATAGAATCACATCGTGCAGAAGAGGCACTTCGACCCATCGAGTCCACACGGACAAATTAGAAGTACCTGAAATCCCACCTAACCCCATCAGCCAGCACTTGGTCCAGCGCCCTGAATGTAATGATGTGGTAAGTGCTCATACAGATACTTTTTAAAGGATGTGAGCAACCCGCCTCCACCGCCCTCCCAGGCAGCACATTCTAGACCATCATCACCCTCTGGGTAAAATGGTTTTTCCTCACATACCCCCCAAACTTCCTTGCCCTCACCGTGAACCTATGTCTCTTTGTGACTGACATTTCAGATAAGGGGAACAGCTGCTCCTTATCCAGTCTGTCCATGCCCCTCATAATCTTGTACACCTCGATCAGGTCGCCCCTCAGTCCTCTCTGCTAAAACGTTAATAACCCAAGCCTACACAACCTTTTTTCATAATGTAGATATTCCATCCAAAGCAGCATCTTGGTGAATCTCCTTTGCATCCCCTCCAGTGCAATCACATTCTTCCCATAATGTGGGGACCGGAACTGCACACAGTACTCTAGCTGGGACCTCACCGAAGTTCTCTACAACTCCAACATTACTTCCCTGCTTTTGTAATCTACGCCTTGATTGATAAAGCTAAATGCCCCATATGCCATGTTCACCCCCCTACTAACATGCACTTCTGCTTTCAAAGATCTGTGGTCAAATACGCCAAGGTCACATACTGCCATCTATCCTACTTGAGTCTGAACATTCATTGAGTACTTCCTTGTCAAATTACTCCTTCCAAAGCGTATCAGCTCACACTTTTCAGGGTTACAAGTATCTGGATGAGTACTTAACATTAAACAGTGTAAAAGACACTCCACACTGCTAACTGCACCTTGTGCGATCTTGCTGCAGAACTTGTCTTAAAATGTTGTCTTAGTGTTAAGAGAGTTTCCTCTTTTAAGGGAAGTGAAGGGAGTTCTCCAAACTTGGTACAATGCACACACAGAGTGTTAGGTACGTTGGACTTTTTGTTGGGTGCAGTGGGAGAAGGGGCTCACAGCAGATGTGAGGATGGGGGCAGCGGAATGTCTGTGTCTCATTCGATTAGTTTCACAGTGCAGCTGCTGTGGGATCTTGCTGTGCATGCACTGTCCTGGGCCCTTTGCTTGTTTTGTAACAATGACCATCCTCTTTGAAAATAGTTCACTAACTGTAAAGAAGGTTCCAAGTCCCTGAATATAAAAAAGCTTAAACTTGAACAATGGGACTGAGGGAGTTCATGAACACTTTCTGCAGAGGACTGAGGGGACATTCAGCCAATATCACATTGCTGCCTGTGGGATCTTACTGTGCGACCAATATTCCAGCCTCAGTTTGTACGTTAAAACAAGAACCACACACGCACAGAAGACAATTATCATAAACTTTGAACTGAATTTTGAAACTGCCACTGTGCTTTGGATCTTCTTGTGCACAAGTTGCATCAGAAATCTCTAAATTAACAGCAGTGAGGTCAGATTAAAGATTAATCTCATCACTGTAAATAATTTTGATGGCCTGGAAGGAAAATTCTTTAACTAGAAGCGGGTGTAAATGTGGAATAAAAAATGTGTCTGAGGCACAGAGATAAACGTGAGGGTGAAATGAAATGCACAGGGTTCCATTTGAATACAGTTTGCTGTGGTGGTGATTGTCGGCGTTCTCGCTCAATGCCTGTTGTTGCGAAGCTGAGTTTGTGAAGTGTCGTCCCTTTAAAAGCTGGTTTTGTATCCCTTTAAAGCTGTGTCAATGCTTGGTGGCTTAAAATGCAGATGCAGGCAGGGTACACAGACTGCAACATTTGTAACAAAGACCAAGCATCAGCGTCACCATGGTAACAGGCTTTTCAGGCATTTGAATTTTGAGTTCAGGCTATCAGTTTAAGGAAGACACTCAGCTATCAGGAAACCCAAATTTTAAATTTGTTGTTGTTGACAAAAGTCGACGAATCCTGGTGTAGGTAAATTCATAAGTCATCAGTTATAAAAACAGGCGATCAACTGCCTGCCTGCAGAGGTGAGAAGATAAATTGTCATGGGAGGGATGGGGGGGGGGAGAGGGGACGTGGTGAGGGCTTCCTCCACTGTTTAATTCCAGCCTAGCCCTCCAGTCAGAGAAACATAGAAACTAGAAGCATGAGTTGGAGCCATTCATTTTCATCGTGGCTGATCATCGAATTTATATCTTGATTCCCCCTCACCCCATATCCTTTGATCCCTTTAGACCCTAGAGCTATATCTAATTTATTTTTGAAATCACAGAACGCCTGTGAATTCCACACATTAACCACTCTCTGACTGAAGAAAGTTCTCCTCCCCTCAGTATTAAAAAGGCTTGTCCTTTATCATCAAACTATGACAGCTGGTTGTGGACTCCCCCCACCATTGGTAACATTCTTTTTGAATCGACCCTGTCTAATCCTGTCAGAATTGTATAAGATTCTATGAGATTCCCTCTCACTATTCTGAATGTGTTTGTCTTAACAACATTCGGTGGTGGTGAATTCCACACATTCACCAGCCTCTGGCTGAAGAAATTTCTCCTCATCTCAGTTCGGAAAGGTTTGTCCCAAATCCTAAAACAATGACCCCTAGTTCTCGACTCCTCCACGATTGGTAACATTCTTTCTGAATCGACCCTGCCTCATTCTGTCAGAATTTAATAAGTTTTTATGAGGTCCCCTCTCACTCGACAAATTTCCATTGAATATAATCCTAACCGATCTCATCTCTCCTCATATGACAGACGTGCCATCCCAGGAATCAGCCTGGTAAACCGTTGCTGTACTCCCTCTATAGCAGGGACATCCTTCCTCAGATAAGGACACCAAAACTGTACAGAAATCTCTAGGCGTCACCTCACCAATGCTTTATAAATTGCAGCAAATCATCCATATCCCTAAATAGGAATCATCTCGCTTTGAAAGCCAACAGACCATTTAGCTCCATTACTGCCTGCTCTACCTGCCTGGTTACTTGCAGTGAATGATGCACGAGGAGACCAAGGTTTTGATGAGTATCCACCTCCCTCAATTTACACCCATTCAAGTAATAACTTGTCTTCCGAATATTCCTACGAAAGTCGATATCCTCTCAGTGATCCACATTAAACTGCATCTGCCATGCTTAGGACCACATACTCAACCTGTCCAAATCACGCTGAATATGCTCTGCATCCTCCTCACAGCTCACCCTCCCACCCAGCTTTGTATCATCTGAAAATTTGGAGATGATGCATTCAGTTCCCCCGTCTGGAAGTCTAAATAAACCACATCCACTGATTGTCCTCAATCAACTCTACTAGTTCCATCCTCAGATATTCCAATCATGATTTCCTTTTTGTAAATCCATGCGGACTTTGTCTGATAATGCCATTGCCTTCCAAATGCCAAGTTATGAAATCCGAGAAATTTGACTCTTGCAACTTCCCCAGCACCGACGTTAGGCTCACTGGTCTATAGTTCACTGTTTTCTCTCTATTGCCCTATTTGAATACCGGGCTTGTATTAGCTACCCTCCAATCTGTAGGAACCAGCCCAGAGACCATTAACATTGGAAAATAACTACCATTGGATCTGCTATTCCCAGGAACACTTCCTCAAGTACTCTGGGATGAAGATTATCAGGACCTAGAGATTTATCCACCTTCAATCCCATCAATTTCTCGAAAACCTTTTCCCTACAAATTCAAATTTCCTTCAGCTTCTCTCTAAAACTTGTTTCTCAGAACATTTGGTACGTTATTCATGCCTTCCTTTCTGAAGATCGAAGCAACGTACGATTTAATTCCTTGGCTATTACCTTGTTCCTAGTTATGGGATCTCCCATTTCTGACTGCAAAGGTCCAAATGTTGTAAATCCTTTTCTCTTTACACACCGATTGACATTTTTGAAAGTCAGTTATTATTTGTTCCACGTTAGATTACTTTCATACTCAATTTTCCTTTCCTTAATCATTCCCTGCTCCTCCTTTGCTGAATTTGGGCAAAGACCCTCTCTCACATCCTCCCAAAAGGTTGGATTTGTAAACAGTGATTGCGTTCCTGAGGGTGAATCTGTGATGATGTGTTTTAGCTTTTCATCAATTCACACCTACACTTGTGTTTTAAATCTGGCTGCTGCTACATTGCAGTGTGATTGTGGGATCTGGCTTTGCAGGATACCAGTAGGATTTCTGAAATGACCCAGGAACATTTTATTTTCCTCACAGCACCTCTAACCCTCTTGCTGCTGACTTTAATCTACACACCTTGGACATTGACCCCTCTGCTAAGGGGATTAAGCTTCTTCTTAACTATCCTATCTATGTTCCTCCTACTTTTGTACACGTCAGTAGCGACCGTAGCCTAGCCAGGCTGTCTTCACTGCAGAAAAACTGCTGCCCAGGTAACATCCTGATGATTCTCCTTTGCGTTGCTTCCGGAGGAATAACATCTTCCTTCTAGTGAGGCCACCAGAATTCTCCACAGTGCTCTCGCTGAAGAGCGTTTCATACATCTCCATCATGACCTCCCTACTTCTATCTTCTACACATCAGCTAATGAAGAAAATTGTCATGCCTGCCTTCTTAAGCATCTGATCATCAGAAATTATCCACTGGAATGGAAAACAATAGAAGGTTTATGTTTTTTCTTGTGTTTAGGCAGAAATTAAAATTAAAAACATCCAAAGAACAGTTGTCCAGTCACAGCCTCAACATAAATAAATAAATGAACTAACTTCAAAAGAGTAAAAAAAAACAGGTTATGATAAAGAGCATTCAGCACATATTCCAAAATTAAGATCATTCTTGACAGATTTCATTGAATAATTTTAGCAATTATCAGGAATGATATGGTCGATGTCCAACACATGGCATTTCTAGATGCCTTCAGTAAGTTAAAGTTGAACAGACTCATGAGTAATCTCAGAGCAAGTGGATTTAGAGGACCAGCAGCAGAATGAATAGAAGCTGGTTACAAAGACAAAACACTGGGACGAGGAGTTAAAGGGATTTTCTCTGATTGCTGGAAGGTGGGAAGTGGTTTTCCACAAGGATCAGCGCTGGAATCATTGTCCTTCACCATTTACATCAACAACATGGAATAGGGAAGCAAAATTATAGTTTCAAAATTTACAAAATCCAAACTGAGAATGAGAATGACCAGAGTGGAAGAATACAACTCAACACAGTGACACATTAATAATAAATTATAAACTTGCAAATTGGGTATTCGAATTGGAAATTAATTTTACCACAGCTCAGTGTCAGGTTCTGCATTCTGATCGGAACAATAAGTTTCCCAATCACTCTATAGAATTCAAGTATCTTTCGAGGAGTTTAGGGGTTTAGGTGATCAGATTCACGAATCGCTTGCAGCAGCAACACAGTTTAGACAGAACCACAACAACCTGGAAAAAAAACATTGGAGTTAATTTCCAGATTAATGGAAATGTGAACAAATCATAAAATATTTGACAAACACAGAATACTGCACGGTTTGTAATTGGGTTTTTTAAATATCAGGAACTAGCTGGAACCTGTTTCTTTTCAATACAAAGCCGAGGTATGGAGAAATTTCACATCACACGCTGACCACAAACATCATTAAAGCAAAGCCAAACTCTGTCAGCATAATCCAAAGATAAAAGACTCAGACAGCTCCATAGAATGGGCATCTCACTCATCAAATTATAATAGCATATATTTAAAATTGAAACAACTTATTTCATTCCAATTCTTTTCCTAAACACAATGCAATTCTACATGGACAGATAGTGCCAGATATTAATGGAGACTTTGATCAGATATTCCACTCAGGTGAAAGAACTACAATCAGTACAATTTTACACTGACAAATATACCCTGCAATATTTGTTCACTGGGTGTCAGGTATTTCGCTCTGGTTAGTGATCCATACTCAAATTTCGATTATATTCTTACTCTCACGAAACATTTCAGAGAGATCATCTTCACTGAGGTCCAATTTTACAATAAACAGGATTCCACTCAATACATTAATTTCATTGAGTAGCGAGCCTGTGAGTAACATACAGAGGCCCATTGTCAGTTGATGAAAATGATTAATAACACAGACATATTTCCAGACGTTTGATTTAAATGAATTGCAACTCTCATCTGGTGTCTGTATAACAGTGAGCAGGAGATCAGCATGGAGCATTTTCAGTCAGAGTTTAAAATCAGGGAGCCACTCACACACAGATTTTCACATCAATGGTTAGATGCACTTACCAGGAACACCAACAATGGCAATGATTGGGTAGAATATTTTTTCAGCCAGGTCAGTATGCATCTCCAGTGTGAAGTGATGTGTCCCTTCAAGCTGCTAGTAGTCTTTCTGTCTTTAACACCTGACGTTATATACTCCCAAAGCCTTTAATTTATACACTGTAACGTCACCTTAGGGACGTTGTGGCAGCAATCTGGTTTGAAGTTTTATTTTAAATACAGGAACAAACAGATTACGACATTGCGTTCAGTGATGGATAATATTTATTTTTAGGATTGACTTATTTCTTTCCAAACACAGGATTCTGTTGATCACATTTATCAACTAAGATGCTGTCCACTCAAACAGCATCAGTCCCATCTCTAGATCTCACATTGTTTCAGTGATATCTGTCACTGGACTGTGACATTCAGTAATTGAGTTTCAATTGTTACCGTGTCTCTCAAGATGTGATCTTTAACTGTGGACATTCAGTGATGTGATTTAAGTGGGTTAGAGTTTAGCAGAAATTACAAAATTCTGTTGATCAATAATTTGGAACTATTTAGTCTGCAAAGAAATTTGTTTTTTATCCCGAAATCTAATGCAGTTTCTCAAACTGAGAAAATATTCAGAAACAATGGGACATCTCAGAAAATTCAGGCACTGCAGCAGATACAAACACATCACCTCTTAGAGCAGTAAAATAACAGATTTAACTGTGACCAGCAATGCACAGGCTCCAAATGACACTGGACCCACATCTGATACAGTGTTCAGAAACGTGCCCAGATGTGGAAGGAGAGAGATGATCACGAGAGAGAGGGACGGCTTGTGGGATGGGCTGAATCTAGAAAGGGTGCGAGGCTGGGAAAATGAATGGATAAGAGTGAGAGAGGAAGACTCTGAGCGAATGAAAGTGAAAAAGAGGAAGAGAGAATGATAAATTGGGCAAGATTGAGGGCGTGATGACGGGGGAGCGTTATTGTGAGAGGAATGGTGTTCATAACAGTAACTTAACTTAGGCAGAAGTCAGCTCTGTTGGCTATGAGGAGAGGTTGAATAAACCAGGATTGTTTTCACTGGAAAGACGGAGGCTGAGGGGAGACCTGATAGAGGTCTACAAAATTATGAGAGGCACAGATAGGGTGGATAGTCAGAGGCTTTTCTCCAATGGTGGAAGTGTCAATGACAAGGGGGCAGTGGTTTCAAATGCAGGAGGAAATATTAAGGGAGATGTGCGGGGGATGTTTTTCACACAGAGAGTCGTGGGTGCCTGGAACGCGCTGCCAGGGGAGGTGGTGGAATCAGGCACATTAGCAACATTTAAGAGACATCTGGATTGATACATTAATCGGAGGTCAGAGGGATACGGACTGAGTAAGCGCAGAAGGTTTTATTTTTGTAAGGGACTGAGGAAAATTTGTGGGGAAGACAGTTACCAGTGTTCTTTGTCCCTGGTGGGCTTCAGTGTCCTGTTTGCCGGGTGGGTGCTGTGAACAGGATGCTGTTGGTTGAGTGATGTGGGCTGGGCCAATGGGATTGCTCTGGGGGCGGGAGGAAAAAAAAAGGGCGCCAGGAAGTGAAGAGTGCAGAGAGAGAGGCAGAGTTGGAGAGGCAGAGAGAGAGCTTTTTCCAGGCAGGGAGAAATCGGTTTGGAGGGAGAGGCAGCCAGGCGTTCCCCTGCCTGTTCTTTTCATTACTGCCGAGGAGGACAGCATTCAGCGCACTCGACCTACGTTGCTGCACGGATAGCTCGCAGCACCTCTGCCTCCTGCGGCATCATCTTCCACACGTGTGTCTCTCCTGGACTGTGTGTGGGTGTCGTGAGTAACTGGTGGGGACTATACAGTCCAACTGGATCAGTATCTACGAATGTGTTACGGAGGATGAGTTTCCCTATATGTGCACCAACGGAGGGTCCCCAACGATTATAGATCAGAGCTCACTGTTTTATGTCTGTTAATTATATGTGTTGTTAAATTTATTTTTGATATCCCGATTACAGTACTGACATTTATGGGTAAACAGGGAATTAGTCAAATCAACATCAACCGCTAGGAATTCGGGATCCTGTTGATTGAATATTTAAATAGTAGCCCCATATAGTGGTCAGCAGGGGGTTACATTTTAAAATAGGGCATCATGATCAGCACAGGTTTGGAGGGTCGAAGGGCCTGTTCCCGTGATATTCATTCCTTTGCCCTTTGTTCTTTGAGAGTGTGCATCAGGAAACATGCAACTGGGGTAAGAGAGAGTTAGACAAAGCAGACCACAAGGCTGTGCTCCTGCTACAGGCTTACAAGCAAAGGCCAAAGCGGGAGACTCCGTCAAGTAAAGTCCTGAAATGCTGGTCTGAGGAATCAAAAGATCTCCTACGTGACGGCTTAGAGTCCGTGGACTGGTCAGTATTTAAAACCTCTGCGACCAGCCTGAACGAGAACGCTATTACAACTGACTTCTTTAGGAAGTGTGTAGAAGACTGTGCCCAGAAGATATTGCATGTGTTTCCCAACGACAAACCATGGATGAACAGGAATATCCACTACTTACTGAAGTCCAGGTCTGAGGCATTCAACCCTGACCTATACAGAAAGCCAGATATGATCTACACAGATCCACCAAAGATGCCAAAAGCCAGTGCCGGACCAAGCTAGTGCCCCATGCTAGCCACACGGACCCCCACCGACTATACAAAGAACAAAGAACAATACAGCACAGGAACAGGCCCTTCAGCCCTCCAAGCCCGCGCCGCTCCCTGGTCCAAACTAGACCATTCTTTTGTATCCCTCCATTCCCACTCCGTTCATGTGGCCATCTAGATAAGTCTTAAACGTTCCCAGTGTGTCCGCCTCCACCACCTTGCCCGGCAGCGCATTCCAGGCCCGCACCACCCTCTGCGTAAAATACGTCCTTCTGATATCTGTGTTAAACCTCCCCCCCGCCCCCCTCACCTTGAACCTATGACCCCTCGTGAACGTCACCACCGACCTGGGAAAAAGCTTCCCACTGTTCACCCTGTCTATGCCTTTCATAATTTTATACACCTCTATTAGGTCACCCCTCATCCTCCGTCTTTCCAGTGAGAACAACCCCAGTTTAGCCAATCTCTCCTCATAACTAAGCCCCTCCATACCAGGCAACATTCTGGTAAACCTCCTCTGTACTCTCTCTAAAGCCTCCACGTCCTTCTGGTAGTGTGGCGACCAGAACTGGGCGCAGTATTCCAAATGCGGCCGAGCCAATGTTCTATACAACTGCAACATCAGACCCCAACTTTTAAATTCTATGCCCCGTCCTATAAAGGCAAGCATGCCATGTGCCTTATTCACTACTTTCTCCACCTGTGACGTCACCTTCAAGGATCTGTGAACTTGCACACCCAGGTCCCTCTGCGTATCTACACACTTTATGGTTCTGCCATTTATCATATAGTTCCCCCTACGTTAGTTCTACCAAAATGCATCACTTCGCATTGATCTGGATTGAACTCCATCTGCCATTTCTTTGCCCAAATTTCCAGCCTAACTATATCCTTCTGTAGCCTCTGACAGTGTTCCTCAACATCTGCAAGTCCAGCCATTTTCGTGCCGTCCGCAAACTTACTGATCACCCCAGTTACACCTTCTTCCAGATCGTTTAGAACATAGAACATAGAACATTACAGCGCAGAACAGGCCCTTCGGCCCACGATGTTGCACCGACCAGTTAAAAAAAAAAAAAACTGTGACCCTCCAACCTAAACCAATTTCTTTTCGTCCATGAACCTATCTACGGATCTCTTAAACGCCCCCAAACTAGGCGCATTTACAACTGATGCTGGCAGGGCATTCCAATCCCTCACCACCCTCTGGGTAAAGAACCTACCCCTGACATCGGTTCTATAACTACCCCCTCTCAATTTAAAGCCATGCCCCCTCGTGCTGGATTTCTCCATCAGAGGAAAAAGGCTATCACTATCCACCCTATCTAAACCTCTAATCATCTTATATGTTTCAATAAGATCCCCTCTTAGCCGCCGCCTTTCCAGCGAAAACAATCCCAAATCCCTCAGCCTCTCCTCATAGGATCTCCCCTCCATACCAGGCAACATCCTGGTAAACCTCCTCTGCACCTTCTCCAAAGCCTCCACATCCTTCCTGTAATGTGGGGACCAGAACTGCACACAGTACTCCAAGTGCGGCCGCACCAGAGTTGTGTACAGTTGCAACATAACGCTACGACTCCTAAATTCAATCCCCCTACCAATAAACGCCAAGACACCATATGCCTTCTTAACAACCTTATCTACTTGATTCCCAACTTTCAGGGATCTATGCACACATACACCTAGATCCCTCTGCTCCTCCACACTATTCAAAGTCCTCCCGTTAGCCCTATACTCAACACATCTGTTATTCCTACCAAAGTGAATTACCTCACACTTCTCCGCATTAAACTCCATCCGCCACCTCTCGGCCCAACTTTGCAACCTGTCTAAGTCTTCCTGCAAACTACGACACCCTTCCTCACTGTCTACCACACCACCGACTTTGGTGTCATCAGCAAATTTGCTAATCCACCCAACTATACCCTCATCCAGATCATTAATAAATATTACAAACAGCAGTGGCCCCAAAACAGATCCCTGAGGTACACCACTTGTAACCGCACTCCATGATGAATATTTACTATCAACCACCACCCTCTGTTTCCTATCCGCTAGCCAATTCCTGATCCAATTTCCTAGATCACCCCCAATCCCATACATCTGCATTTTCTGCAGAAGCCTACCATGGTGAACCTTATCAAACGCCTTACTAAAATCCATATATACCACGTCCACTGCCTTGCCCCCATCCACCTCCTTGGTCACTTTCTCAAAAAACTCAATAAGGTTAGTAAGGCACGACCTACCTGCCACAAAACCATGCTGACTATCACCTATCAATTCATTACTCTCCAAATAACTATAAATCCTATCCCTTATAATTTTGTCCAACATCTTGCCGACAACAGAAGTGAGACTCACCGGTCTATAATTCCCGGGGAAGTCTCTGTTCCCCTTCTTAAACAATGGGACAACATTCGCTAACCTCCAATCACAAACAGCAGAGGTCCCAATACAGAGCCCTGCGGAACACCACTAGTCACAGGCATCCAGCCGGAAAAAGACCTTTCCACTACCACCCTCTGTCTTCTGTGACCAAGCCAGTTCTCCACCCATCTAGCCACCTCCCCCTTTATCCCATGAGATCCAACCTTTTGCACCAACCTACCATGAGGGACTTTGTCAAACGCTTTACTAAAGTCCATATCGACGACATCCACGTCCCTTCTCTCGTCAACCATTCTAGTCACTTCATCAAAAAGCTCCACCACGTTAGTGAGGCATGACCTCCCTCTCACAAAACCATGCTGACTATCGTTAATGAGTTTAATCCTTTCTAAATGTGCATGCATCCTCTCTCTAAGAATCCTCTCCAACAACTATGCCAAGGTCTGCAAGACATAGTAGGCTACAAGATGAAGGCATGTAAAAGCGCTGGCTTCAACCAACCCACTTCTAATAAGCTCAATGCATTCTATGCCCGTGTTGAGCATGAGGTCAGCAAGAGCATGCTCTCCACCCGGAAGCCTCGGATGAAGCTGTGTATGAGGTCACCATTGCAAATGTCAGAACAGCCTACTTGAAAGTCAACCCATGGAAAGCGACTGGCCCAGATGAGGTACACGGATGAACACTCACACCCTGCGTGGATCAGCTGGTGGAGGTATTCACAGTCATCTTCAAACTCTCTTTACAACAATATGAATTCCCTATCTGCTTCAAGAAGACAACCATCAGCCCGGTACCAAAGAAAAACAAAGCAGTTTGGCTTAATGATGATCTTCTACTGGCTCTGACGTCCATCCATCGAAGTAGAAAGGGTCGAGAGCTTCACGTTTTTAGGTGTCCAGATCACCAACAACCTGTCCTGGTCCCCCCATGCTGACACGATAGATAAGAAAGCCCACCAATGCCTCTACCTTCTCAGAAGACTAAGGACATTTGGAATGTCAGCTACGACTCTCACCAACATTTGCAGATGCACCATAGGAAGCATTCTTTCTGTTTGTATCACAGCTTGGTCTGGCTCCTGCTCTGCCCAAAACCGCAAGGAACTACAAAATGTCATGAATGTAGCCCAATCTATCACACAAACCAGCCACCCATCCATTGACTCTGTCTACACTTCCCGCTGCCTCGGAAAAGCAACCAGCATAATTAAGGACCCCATGTACACCGGACATTCTCTCTTCCACCTTCTTTCATCAGGAAAAAGATACAAAGTCTGAGGTCACGTACCAACCGACTCAAGAACAGCTTCTTCCCTGCTGCCGTCAGACTTTTGAATGGACTTAACTTGCATGAAGTTGATCTTTCTCTACACCCTAGCTATGACTGTAACACTACATTCTGCACTCTTTCATTTCCTTCTCTATGAATGGTATGCTTTGTCTGTATAGCGCGCAAGAAACAATACTTTTCACTGCATGTTAATACATGTGACAATAACAAATCAAATCAATTCAAAATCATTATGAAGTGCTTTGAAAGGTTATTCATGGCACAAATCACTTCTGGCTTCCCAGAATGCCTGGATCCATTAGAGTTAGTCTACCACCGCAACCAATCCACAGCAGACACCATCTCCCTGGCCCTGCGCTCAACCCTGAAACACCTAGATATCAAAGACACCTCTGCCAGACTCCAATTTGTTGACTACAGTTCAGCCTTCAAAGAACAAAGAAAAGTACAGCACAGGATCAGGCCCTTTGGCCCTCCAAGCCTGCGCCGATCCTGATGCCTGCCTAAACTAAAACAGTATTCACTTACGGAGTCCGTATCCTTCCATTCCCATCCTATTCATGCACTTGTCGAGTTGCTGCTTGAATGCCGCTATCGTACCTGCTGCCGCCACCTCCCCAGGCAGCGCGTTCCACCACCCTCTGTGTACAAAACTTGCATCCACATCTCCTCTAAACTTTTCCCCACACAGCTTAAACCTATGTCATACGACGACAAGTGCCCAACGGGATTTAAAATAAAGATATTAAATGCGTGTCAACATGTATAAAAAGATTTGGATTATAAAAGGGTTAATGCTGCCGTTCAGTGACTGGAACTAATGTTATTAGCCTTGAGATCTCAGTCATTGTGTTTCTTCTGTCTTTAGAAATGATTTTTTCCATTAAGTTGTATAAGGTCACAAAATGCAGGTTTATGATTTCCACAGATATGTACTCCGCTGAATTCAGCAAACCAATCCTCAGCAACTGAATGATGCTTTCGGTCACTGAGTGATGTAAGAGTTTTGAGCAACTCTGGGAATGTAATCCCTCTTTTTTAACGCTGACATGCAGATTCACCGTTTATGTGGGATATTCCACCATTTCTATTTATTTAAAAGATCTCAAGATCGCCTTTCACTCCACAGAATTTCTGTCCTCTTTCCGGAGCTAGAATCAGCTATCTCAGTTTGGACTGACTGCTAATAATTGGCCAAAAACAACGTAGCAAGCGTTATGGAGAAACCAGATATTGATACAGATAATTGTGATATTTAGCACCATGCTCCCACACTGCCACCTTTGCCTGACCTGAAATAGATGCTCTATTCAGCAATTATTTAAACCAAGTGTAATCGTGAGGAAGAGACTTAGTCCTGAATTCAATCTTTATGTTGTTCATATTAGCCTAGGATCAGAAAGATTGAAGGAAATATTAACGTGTTTGAGACAACTGTGTAACACTTTTGCTGTGTTCATAGAAATCATAGAAACCCTACAGTGCAGAAGGAGGCCATTCGGCCCATCGAGTCTGCACCGACCACAATCCCACCCAGGCCCTACCCCCACATATTTACCCGCTAATCCCTCTAACCTACACATCTCAGGGGCAATTTTAACCTGGCCAATCAACCTAACCCGCACATCTTTGGACTGTTGTCCTTAATCGATGTGTTGTCCTTAATCGATGTTGTAATGTGGAGGTTACAAGGACTAAGTAGTGAGAGTGAAGTGAGTGGTTCATTTGTTTGTCTGTGGATATTAAGAATGAAGTCGGTGATGCACCTGGAGGGTTTTGGCAGTAGGACTGAGGTTAGCATCTACCTGGATATATATTGATAATAAAATGAATTTAGTGATGTAATTGTGTAGGTCGTGACAAGAAGATTGGTGTTGAAGTTTGGGGGCTGGGAGTGAGGGGCTGTGTGGAATGAGCGATTGCATACAGAATGCACCTCACTCTACATTGTGTTTATACATCTCTCTCAGGTCAGATACAGCACCAATTAGACACTGGACTCTGCCCCTGCACTCATCCATGAAGCATTCAGTTGGAAGTACAGTCGTGGGGGGGGGGGGCGGGGCGGTGGTGGGGGGCTGGGGGGGGGGGGGAGGGTGGAGGGGAGGACAAGCATACGTCCATGTAGGAGATGATTCAGCACCTCAAGACTGGCCAGTCAGTCGATAAGATCATGGCTCATTTGATGTGTCTCTCATCTCATAACCCTGAAAATATTTACCCTTCAGCTTCCCATTTCCTCTTGAAATTCTCGATTGAATCTGCTTCCGGCTCATGGTCAGACACTACATTACAGATACTAGCTATCCACTACTTTCCAAATGTTTCCATTGTCCCCATGTACCTTCACTCTGCATCCTTTGCTAGAGCGGGAGGTGTGCAGGGGTTGGAGTGTGAGAGGGATGTGAAGAGGTGGAGTCGTTATGTGAAAGGGAAAGGAGGATGTTGATGTGAGAGGGAAAGTGGGATGCTGAGGTGAGAGGGAAAGGGGCATGTTGGGGTGAGAGGGAAAGGGGGATGTTGGGGTGAGAGGGAAAGGGGGATGTTGGGGTGAGAGGGAAAGGGGGATGTTGGGGTGAGAGGGAAAGGGGGATGTTGGGGTGAGAGGGAAAGGAGGATGTTGACGTGAGAGGGAAAGTGAGATGCTGAGGCGGGAGTGAAGGGGGGGTGTTGAGGTGAGAGAGAAAGGGGGATGTTGGGGTGAGAGGGAAAGGGGGTGTGGGGGTGAGAGGGAAAGGGGGATGTTGAGGTGAGAGGGAAAGGGGGTTGTGCAGGTGAGAGTGGGAGAGTGTTGAGGTGAGAAAGGAGAGTGTTGTGGTGATTCCAATTTCAAGGAGCTATGAATCCGTACCCCTAGATCTCTTTGTTCCATAACTCTCCCCAACATCCTACCATTAACTGAGTAAGTCCTCCCCTGGTTCGATCTATCAAAGTGCATCACCTCGCATTTATCTAAATTAAACTCCATTCGTCAGCCCACTGGCCCAATTGATCAAGATTCAGTTGCAATCCGAGATAACCCTCTTCACTGTCCACTGTGCTACCAATCTTGGTGTCATCTGCAAATTTACTAACCATGCCGCCTAAATTCGCATCCATATCATCAAAATACATGACACATAACAGTGGACCCAATGATGCTGTCTGAGGCACACCGCTGGTCACAGGCCTCCAGTGTGAAAAACAACCCTCTGCAACCACCCTCTGTCTCCTGTCATCAAGTCAGTTTTGTATCAATTTGGCTAGAAAAGCCTAGCGAAAGTCTATATAGACAATGTCGTCTGAACTGCCCTCTTCTACCTTCTTGGTTACCCTTCAAAAACATCAATCAAATTTCTGACACATGATTGCTTTCCTTTCCCCATTTTCTATCAATTTTACCTCTCTCCCCCATCTCTCCCGCACCCACCACATTTTCATCTGTCACAATTTACCCTCTGATTTCAGCCATTTGGCCATTTACACCTTCTATTCCCTCTATGGACTGCCATTCGGAGCCTTTCCCCTGTTTTTGTGGCTATCACTCACCTTTCATTCCCTCACCCCGCATTATAAATATAACTCACAGTATATGTCTTTTAGCTTTGACAAAGTGTTATCTGGACTCGAAACGTCAGCTCTTTTCTCTCCTTACAGATGCTGCCAGACCTGCTGAGATTTTCCAGCATTTTCTCTTTTGGTTTCATATTCCAAAATCCGCAGTGATTTGTTTTTATTAAGGTACCCCAAATGTTTAGACACAGAGCAACGCGCCCTCTATTCTACAATGACCCAACCAAACAGTGCCAGGTCAGGTAAAGTACATTGACATTTGCAGAATAACATTTCTTCGCCAGTATATTCAAATAGAAGAATTAGTTGGCCATTCTCATATCTGCTTCTCCAGTCGATTAGATCATGGCTGATTAGATGTGTTGCTCTCCCCTAACCCTGTCAATATTCTCCCTTCATTCTTCCATTCAATTTCCTCTTGAAGTCCCCGATAGATTTCGCTTCCACCTCATGGTCAAGCACTAAATTCCAGATTCTGACCACTCACCACATTACAGACACTTCGTCATGTTGCTTCTTTCGCCAAGCACCTTAAACCAGGCATCCCCTGGCTGAGAGGAGGGGTGTGCAGCTGAGAGGAGATGGGTTGCATTGAGGTGGGGGGGGGGGAGTTGTGTTGCGATGAGGAGTGTGAAGGTGAGAGGGGTAGTATTGAGTTGAGGGGGAAGGGTTGAGATCGGAGGGGGAGTGTTCATGTGAGAGGGAGTGTGTTTTGTTGAGATGGGAGCGTTGATCTGAAGGGGAGAGTGTTGAGATGAGAGGGGTGAGTGTTGATTTGAGAGAGGGAGGGTGTTGAGGTTGGTGGGGTGGTGTCGTGAGTGGGGGATTTTTGAGGTGAAAGGGGAAGTGTTGGGATAGGAGAGGCGTGTTGAGGTGAGAGGGGTGTGTTAATGTGAGGGGGAGCACTGTGGTGAGAGAGGGAGAACATGGATTTATATCACTATACGCTTGTCCACCAGTCACCCCCAGGGTGTTTGCAGCAGGGGTTAGGTGCAAAGGTGTCTCTTCAGTACACCGTACAAAGTGTGGAAGGCAGGAAGAGCTCCGTTATACACAGAACAAATTTCATCTGCACCATCCCATCAAACACTCCTTTGTTATCTACAGAGGTACAGTGTGGCTAGAGTGAATGTTGGACCCTTGGAGGACGAGAGGGGGGAGTTAATAGTGGGAAATGAGGATATGGCTGAGTCTTTAAATAAGTTTTTTGTGTCGGTCTTCACGGTGGAGGACACAAATAGTTTGCCAAATATTAACGATAGAGGGTTGGCAGCAGGAGAAATACTTAATACAATTAATGTGACCAGAGAGGCAGTGCTGGGTAGACTAATGGGACTGAAGGTGGACAAGCCCCCGGGTCCGGATGGAATGCATCCCAGGGTATTGAAAGAAATGTCAGAGGTAATAGTGGATGCGTTAGTGATTATTTATCAAAACTCGTTGCATTCTGGGGTAGTGCCGGTTGATTGGAAAACGGCTAATGTTACGCCGCTGTTTAAAAAAGGAAGGAGACAAAAGGCGGGTAACTATAGGCCGGTCAGCTTAACGTCTGTAGTAGGGAAAATGCTGGAATCCATTATTAAAGAGGAGATAGCAGGGCATCTGGATAGAAATGGTTCGATCAATCAGACGCAGCATGGATTCATGAGGGGAAAGTCGTGCTTGACGAACATGTTGGATTTTTATGAAGATGTGACTAGGGCGGTTGATGGAGGCGAACTGGTGGATGCGGTGTTTTTGGATTTCCAAAAGGCGTTTGATAAGGTGCCCCATAAAAGGCTGCTGAAGAAGATTAGGGCACACGGAGTTGGGGGTAGTGTGTTAAAGTGGATTGGGGACTGGCTATCCGACAGGAAGCAAAGAGTCGGAATAAATGGGTGTTTTTCCGGTTGGAGGAAGGTAACTAGTGGTGTGCCGCAGGGATCGGTACTCGGGCCGCAACTATTTACCATTTATATAGATGATCTGGAGGAGGGGACGGAGTGTAGGGTAACGAAGTTTGCAGACGACACAAAGATAAGTGGAAAAGTGAATCGTGTGGAGGACGGAGAAGATCTGCAGAGAGATTTGGACAGGCTGAGTGAGTGGGCGAGGATATGGCAAATGGAGTATAACGTTGAGAAATGCGAGGTTATACACTTTGGAGGAAATAATAACAAATGGGATTCCTATCTCAATGGAAACAAATTAAAACATGCTACCGTGCAAAGGGACCTGGGGGTCCTTGTGCATGAGACGCAAAAGCCCAGTCTGCAGGTACAACAGGTGATCAAGAAGGCAAATGGGATGTTGGCCTATATTGCGAGGGGGATAGAATATAAAAGCAGGGATGTCTTGATGCACCTGTACAGGGCATTGGTGAGGCCGCAGCTGGAATACTGTGTGCAGTATTGGTCCCCTTATATGAGGAAGGATATATTGGCATTGGAGGGAGTGCAGAGAAGGTTCACCAGGTTGATACCGGAGATGAGGGGTTTGGATTATGAGGAGAGGCTGAGGAGATTGGGTTTGTACTCGTTGGAGTTTAGAAGGATGAGGGGGGATCTTATGGAGACTTATAAGATAATGCGGGGGCTGGATAGGGTGGAGGCGGAGAGATTCTTTCCACTTAGTAAGGAAGTTAAAACTAGAGGACACAGCCTCAAAATAAAGGGGGGTCGGTTTAAGACAGAGTTGAGGAGGAACTTCTTCTCCCAGAGGGTGGTGAATCTCTGGAATTCTCTGCCCACTGAGGTGGTGGAGGCTATCTCGCTGAATATGTTTAAAGCGCGGATGGATGGATTCCTGATCGGTAAGGGAATTAAGGGTTATGGGGGTCAGGCGGGTAAGTGGTACTGATCCACGTCAGATCAGCCATGATCTTATTGAATGGCGGGGCAGGCTCGAGGGGCTAGATGGCCTACTCCTGCTCCTATTTCTTATGTTATGTTCTTATGTGTCAGGGTGCTGCCCACACATTCGAACCCGACCCACACACTGCAAACTGTACGGCCTGGAAGTAGCAAAGCTGGTAAAGTACAGGTTCAATACAGAGGATTAGCCACGGGCCCATAAAATAGCCCACAAGTTCACACCCATCTAACATTTACAACGTTATGCTGCCTCTAAACTGTCCCATCAAATACCCTGATTGTAGATGCAGCACAGTCTGATACACAGGAAATCTCCCTCTACACTGTCCCATCAAACACCCTGATTGTAGACACAACACAGTCTGAGATACACAGGAAATCTCCCTCTACACAGGCCCATCAAATACTCTGATTGCAGACACAACACAGTCTGAGATACACAGGAAATCTTCCACTACACTGTCCCATTAAATACCCTGATTGTAGAAGCAGCACAGTCTGATACACACAGGAAATCTCCCTCTACACTGTCCCATCAAATACCCTGATTGTTGATACAGCACAGGGTTAGATACACAGAAGACCTCCCTCCACACTGTCCCATCAAATACCTTGAGTATAGACGCAACACCAGCTGAGATACCCGGAAAAGGTTCGCTACAATCAATCAACTTCACTTCAGATACAGCACAGGATGAGATAGGCAGAAAATGTCCTTAGAATCATAGAATCATCGATTGATTCTATGATTCTATTGATTCTATGATTTCCTGTGTATCTCAATCTATGATTCTATGATTATATGATTCTATTTTTCTATGATTCAATGAGCTCAGGGTGAGATAGGCAGACAATGTCCTTCTACACTGTCCCATCAGGACCTCCAGTGCAAATGTAGCACAGCATTATATATAGTTCTGAGCTCGCTGTGCATTGCCATTACACCCTCCCAGCAGTGGGTGAACCACTGTATATCTGTGTATCTCAGACTGTACAGGTGCACCTCATTTCGACACTGCCCCTCGAAACATCGCCAGAGCAGGTAAAGCACGGGATTGCATACAGAGTAAAGCTCACTCTGCATTACCCCGCTGAGTAATTCACTCTAAAATGGGTTTACTCTGTTTCAAACCTTTCTTCTGAGTGTGAAATGGGGACATTTTAAATGAAACGTTACTTGAACTTTTCCAAGTCTAGGAGCAACACGTGGTAGAGTACAGAGTTGTTCTTCACTGTCAAATCAAACTGTCCGATTCAATTGCAAGGTATCTTCGGTGTTAAACAGATTTCCATCACTGCCCACTAAATTATCCCAGGGCAGGAGAAATGTCTTCACCCAGAGAGTTGGAGATCTGTGGAATTCATTACAACAGAATGTGGTTGAGGTCAAAACGTTGTCTCATTCAAGAAGAAAATAGACATAGCTTGTGGAGCTAAAGAGGTCAAGAGTTATTGAATTTGATGATCTGTCATGATCAAAATGAATGGTGGAGCAGGCTCGAAGGGCCGAATGGCCTATTGCTGCTTCTAGTTTCTTTGTTTCTATGTGTAGACTGCCCGAGTAATGTAAATAAGATTGACTGGCTAATTGCAATCAATGCCAAATGTCATGTGTGCAAGTGAGAACCTGTTCCATATTGTGATGGTTTGCAATATTCTGACAATGAGATGACCCTATCCAACATAAGAGTACTTTAGAATATCTCCCAGTAACAGTGAGTCTGCATTAACCAGGCGGGATGACATTCCCGGAGGTGCTGATGTCTCACGCAGAGTGAAAACCTTAGTTCAATTGATGAGGATTGCCTTGTTAAATTCAGCTGGGTATTTATTTTTGGAATTTGTGCTGGTACATTTTATGATCTGATACAACCGAATTGAAAACACATTTCTAAATCTGCTTCTTCTAACTGTTAGGAATAGAAGTTTCACATTTATTGAGATCTCAATGTGAATAACGTTAGTTCCAGTCAATGAACGCAACTTTAACTATTTTTAAACTAAATATTTTCTATTCAGGTTTGACACGTGTTATGGAACTCATTCGTAATGGAAGGAAACTCACAGACTCAGCTCATCGGCTGTGGGAGGAATCAAAGTACAAAGAACAAACAAAATTACAGTACAGAAACAGACCCTTCGGCCCTCCAAGTCTGTGCCAATCATGGTGCCTTAACCAAACTTACAAAAAGCCTTCTGTCCTTACTCAGTCCATCTCCATAGGAGACAGAGGGTAGTGGTCGAAGGGTCTTTTTCCGGCTGGAGGTCTGTGACCAGTGGTGTTCCGCAGGGCTCTGTACTGGGACCTCTGCTATTTGTGATATATACAAATAATTTGGAAGAAGGTGTAACTGGTGTAATCAGCAAGTTTGCGGATGACACGAAGATGGCTGGACTTGCGGATAGCGAAGAGCATTGTCAGGCAATACAGCAGGATATAGATAGGCTGGAAAATTGGGCGAAGAGGCGGCAGATGGAGTTTAATCCAGCTGAATGCGAAGTGATGCATTTTGGAAGAAATAATGTAGGGAGGAGTTATACAATAAATGGCAGAGTCATCAGGAGTATAGAAACACAGAGGGACCTAGGTGTGCAAGTCCACAAATCCTTGAAGGTGGCAACACAGGTGAAGAAGGTGGTGAAGAAGGCATATGGTATGCTTGCCTTTATAGGACGGGGTATAGAGTATAAAAGCTGGAGTCTGATGATGCAGCTGTATAGAACACTGGTTAGGCCACATTTGGAGTACTGCGTCCAGCTCTGGTCGCCGCACTACCGGAAGGACGTGGAGGCATTAGAGAGAGTGCAGAGAAGGTTTACCAGGATGTTGCCTGGTATGGAGGGTCTTAGCTATGAGGAGAGATTGGGTAAACTGGGGTTGTTCTCCATGGAAAGACGGAGAATGAGGGGAGATCTAATAGAGGTGTACAAGATTATGAAGGGGATAGATAGGGTGAACGGTGGGAAGCTTTTTCCCAGATCAGAAGTGACGTTCACGAGGCGTCACGGGCTCAAGGTGAGAGGGGCGAAGTGTAACTCAGATATTCGAGGGATGTTTTTTACACAGAGGGTGGTGGGGGCCTGGAATGCGCTGCCAAGTAGGGTGGTGGAGGCAGGCACGCAGACATCGTTTAAGACTTACCTGGATAGTCACATGAGCAGCCTGGGAATGGAGGGATACAAACGATTGGTCTAGTTGGACCAAGGAGCGGCACAGGCTTGGAGGGCCGAAGGGCCTGTTTCCTGTGCTGTACTGTTCTTTGTTCTTTGTTCCCTCCCTATTCAGTTATCCATCCAGATGCCTGTTAGATGTTGCTAATATGCCTGCTTCCACCACCTCCTCCAGCAGGCCTTTCTTTGCTAGCACCCCTTCAGGTAGCATCGCGACCAGAACTGCACTCAATAGTCCAAATACATCTAACCAAGGTTTCGTATAGCTGCAACATGATTTTCGAGCTCTTGTTATCTTACAGACCCAGCTCACCACTACAAGAGATATCACACAGCAAAGCTCATCGGCTATGGGAGGAATCACACTGATGCAGCTGATTGGCTATGGGAGAATCAAGTAGACGCAGCTAATTGGATTTGGTGGAATCAAACATACCAAACTCATCTGTTGTGGGAGGAATCATACAGTTAAATCTCGTCAGCTGTGGGAGGATAATGCAGGCACAGATCATCGTGTGGAGGAGTCACATAGACCGGTTCAGTCGCTATCAGGGGGATCGCACAAACCCGGCTCATTGGCTATGGTAGGAAACATACAGACACGGCTGATCGGCTTCGAGAGCTTTCGCATAACAGAGCTCATTAGCTACGGGGTGGAATCACACCACGCAGCTCATCGCTACGGGGAGAATCACACAACACAGGTCATCGGCAATGGGGGGAATCACACAATTCAGTTCATCGGCTACGGGGGAAATCACACAACACAGCCCATCAACAACAGGACGAATCACACAACGCTGCTCATTGGCTCCGGATGGAATCACACAGAGCCAGCTCATCGCCAATGAGGGAAATCACACAGACCAAGCTCATTGGCAACGGGGGGAATCACAAAATGCAGCTCATCGGCTACAGGGGGTGAATCACACAACACAGCCCATCGGCAACAGGAGGAATCACACAATGCTGTTCATTCGCTCCGGATGGAATCACACAGACCTGGCTCATCACAAATTGGGGAATCACACAGACCCAGTTCATCGCCAATGGGGGAATCACACAGACCCAGTTCATCGCCAATGGGGGAATCACACAGACCCGGCTCATTGTCAATGGGGGGAAATCACACAGACCCAGCTCATTGCCAATGGAGGATCAGTAAGAAGTTTAACAACACCAGGTTAAAGTCCAACAGGTTTATTTGGTAGCAAAAGCCACACAAGCTTTCGAGGCTCTGAGCCCCTTCTTCAGGTGAGGATCACACAGACCCAGCTCATTGCCAATGGGGGGAATCACATAAACCTAGCTCAGCGACAATGGGAGAATCACACAGAACCAGCTCATCAGCAACGGGGGGAATCACAACGACCCAGCTCATCACCAATGGGGGGAATCGCACAGACACAGCTTATCGCCAATGGGGGGATTCACACAGACCCAACTCATTGCCAATGGAGGGGATCACACAGACCCAGCTCATCACCAATGGGGGAATCACACAGACCCAGCTCATCGGCAATGGGGGGAATCACACAAACCCAACTCATCAACAATGGAGAGAATCACACAGACCCAGCTCATCGGCAATGGGGGAATCACACAGCCCCAGCTCATCACCAATGGAGGAATCAAACAGACCCAGGTCATCACCAATGGAGGAATCAAACAGACCCAACTCATCACCAATGGAGGAATCAGACGGATCCAGCTCATCGGCATTGGGGGAATCACATGGACCCTGTGGAGTTTGCACATTCTCCTCGTGTCTGCGTGGGTTTCCTCCGGGTGCTCCGGTTTCCTCCCACAGTCCAAAGATGTGCGGGTTAGGTTGATTGGCCAGGTTAAAAATTGCCCCTTAGAGTCCTGGGATGTGTAGGTTAGAGGGATTAGCGGGTAAAGTATGTGGGGGTAGGGCCTGGGTGGGATTGTGTTCGGTGCAGACTCGATGGGCCGAATGGCCTCCTTCTGCACTGTAGGGTTTCTATGACCCAGCTCATCATCAAAAAGGGAATCACACACACACAGGGGCGGCACGGTAGCACAGTGATTAGCACTGCTGCTTCACAGCTCCAGGGTCCCGGGTTCGATTCCCGGCTTGGGTCACTGTCTGTGTGGAGTTTGCACATTCTCCTCGTGTCTGCATGGGTTTCCTCCAGGTGCTCCGGTTTTCTCCCACAGTCCAAAGATGTGCGGGTGAGGTTGATTGGCCAGGTTAAAAATTGTCCCTTAGAGTCCTGAGATGCGTAGGTTAGCGGGATTAGCGGGTAAATATGTGGGGGTAGGGCCTGGGTGGGATTGTGGTTGGTGCAGACTCGATGGGCCGAATGGCCTCCTTCTGCACTGTAGGGTTTCTATGATTTCTATGACACACAGCTCATCGACAATGGGAGGAATCACACGGACCCAGCTCATCACCAATAAGGGAATCACATACACACAGCTCATCAACAATGGGGGGAATCACACGGATCTAGCTCATTGGCAGTGGAAGGAATCACACAGACGCAACTCCTCACGTGCGCGCATTTGTGAGCTGTACTGTGAGTGTGTGTGTGTGTGTGAGTGTGTGTTTGCCGGAGCGACATCGTGGGTGTGACATATCCCCCCTGAATCCCTTTCTAAGCCCACTCCCTCTCCCCCTTAATCCCTCTCTGAGCCCACTGCCCCTCCACCCTGAATCCCTCTCTGAGCACACTCCCCTTCCCCCTGAATCACTCTCTGAGCCAACTCCACCTCCGCCTCTCCCTCTCTGAGCCCACTCAACCTCACCCTGAATCCCTCCCTGAGCCAACTCCACCTCTGCCTCTCCCTATCTGAACCCACTCCCCCTCCGCCTCTTCCTCTCTGAGCCCACTCCCCCTCTCCCTCTCCCTCTCTGAGCGCACTCCCCCTCCCATTCCCCCTCTCTGAGCCCACTCCCCCTCCCCCTCTCTGAGCCCAGTCTCCCTCCCCATCCCCCTCTCTGAGCCCAGTCCCGCTCCCCCACTCTGAGCCCACTCTCCCTCCCCCATCTACTTCACTGAGCCCACTCCCCCTCCCTCCTCTCCCTCTCTGAGCCCACTCCTCTTCCCCCCTCTCCATCTCTGTGCACACTCCTCCTCCATTGAATCCCTCTCTGAGCCCATACCCCCTCCCCCTCTCCCTCTCTGAGCCCAATCCCCCTCCCTCTCTCCCTCTCTGAGCCCGCTCCCCTTCCCCCCTCCCTCTCTGAGCCCACTCCACATCCCCCTCTCCCTCTCTGAACCCACTCCACATCCCCCTCTCCCTCTCTGAGCCCACTCCTCCTCCCCCTGAATCCCTATCTGAGCCCACTCCCCCCTCCCCCTCTCTGAGCCCACTCCCCCTCCCCCCTGAATTCCTCTCTGAGCCCATTCTCCCTCCCACCTCTCCCTCTCCGTGCCCACTCACCCTCCCCCTCCTCCTTTCTGAGCCCACTCCCCCTCCCCCTCTCCTTCTCTGAGCCCACTCCCCCCTCTCTCTCTCTGAACCCACTTCCCATCCCCCTCCCTCTCTGAGCACACTCCTCCTCCCCCTGAATCCCTCTCTGAGCCCATTCCCCTTCCCCCCTCTCCCTCCATGCCCACTCACCCTCCCCCTGCTCCTTTCTGAGCTCACTCCCCCTCCCCCCTCCCCCTCTCTGAGCCACTCCCCTCCCCCTCTCCCACTCTGAGCCCACTCCCACGGCCCTCTCACTCTCTCTGAGCCCACTCCACCCCCCCTTCCCCCTCTCTGAGCCCGCTCCCCCTCCCCTTCTCCTTCTCTGAGCCCAATTCCCATCCTCCACTCCCTCTCTGAACCCACTCCCCATCACTCCTCTCCCTCTCTGAGCCCAATCCCCTTCCCCCTGAATCCTTCTCTGAACCCACACCCCCTCGCTCTCTCCGAGCCAACTCCCCCTCCCCCTCCCTCTCTGAGCCCGTTCACCCTCCTCCCCTCCCCCCTCTCTGAGCCCGTCCCCTCCCCTAATCTCTCTAATTCTCCCCCCGAATTTCTCTCTCCTCCCAAACAGTCCCCTCAAAAGTCCCGACTGCCACAACCCCTCTGAATCTCTTCACTTAATCCCTCTAAACCACCCACTGACACTCAATGGCCTGGCCTACGCAGCCTTCTGCAGCGAAGAAAGTTTAGCTCTCCCTCCATTTTTCCATCTCTCTCTGCCTCCTGCCCCTCCTCAACCCTTCTCCTTCCCCTCAATCTTTTCTGTTTACAGTTTCACTCATGGTCACAGTGCGAGGAATAGGTGGTCAGACCCACCTGTGTACACAGCAAGATCCCACACAACCTGGTGAGGGCCAGATTAAATCAATGTTGTGGGTGAGGACTGCAGGAGGGTGTGTGGGAAGTGGGATTCAGATCGCTCTCTCCCGTTCTCCCCAAATCAACTTGACAACGATTCACACTGGTGTTTTCTTTAACATTTTATTGAAAGATGAAATACAGATAGGAATGTCTGGGGAGAGAGAGAGAGGGGAGGGGTGCAGGGATTGGTAGGAACACTGGAGAGACAGAGACAGGGAAATGCTATACCCCCCATCCAAATATAAATTCCTGGGAAAAGAGAGAGAGAAAAGAATATGAAGTCACACAGCACAGAAACAGGCCCTTCGGCCCACCAGGTCCATGCTGACCATCAAATCCCAATCGATGCTCCTCCCATTCCCCAGTACTTGCTCCATCGCCTACGATGCCTCGGTGAATTACCGCAATCCTGTTTAAAGTTTTTTCCTTCAACCCACTTTGCGGTCCGTGTGCGAGATTTTGTTTTTAATTCATTTTGGTCGCTGTTGCAGTGCGGGCAAAGATCACAGGCCTCGTGTGTGCACAGCAAGATCGCACAGCAGCAGCAGCTTGGAATAGAGGGATACGGTCCCCGGAAGGGAAGGGGGTTTTAGTTAAGCCGGACAGTATGATCGGTGCAGGCTTGGACGGGCGAAGGGCCTGTTCCTGTGCTGTATTTTTCTTTGTTCTTTGTTCTTTGTTCTTTTTGTACAGACCCAGAGTCTCAACCGATCCCCATAATGACAACAGAGTTCATGAAGCCTTTCTGCAGCCAACTGAGGGGAGATTGAGTCTTTATCACGTTGCTCTGGCTATGACCATTGGATTTCTCTGTTTGTGTCTCCACCTGCTGGCACATGTGAAAGAGAGAGAGAGAGAGAAGGAGGGGGATAGAGAAAGAGAGTGAGAAGGCATGAGAGGAGAAAGAGAAAGAAAGAGAGGAGGGGAAAAGAGAAACAGAGAAAGAAGGGGCAGTGACAGAAAGTGGAAGGAGGTGGGGATAGAGGAGCAGAGACAGCAAGCCAGAGCAGAGATGGGGTGGGTGGGGTCTAAAGCCTCAGGGTCTCGAGGTGGGGTGGGGGGTCTCCCGTGTGAAGGCGCTGCCCAGCTCCCCAGTCGCATCTCTCCAGAAAGTGTGACGTTCAGAACTCCAATCCTGGGTTGGGAAATATCTCCTGAGGGAATGGACAGCTTCTTCCCAGTTGAGAGGTTTTAGCCCCATGTCTGGAGGTGGAGTGGGAGCAGGGGTGGTGGGAGAATGAAGGGATGTTCCCCAGACTGGGGAATTTACACAGGGGAGGTGGGGTCAGGAGAGAGTTTTGCAGCTAGCTTGGAGCTAGGGGGTGGGGTGGGATCTTGCTGTGAACAGACAGCTACGTGTGTGTGTTTGAAAGTGTGTGTGTGTGTGGTTTCCTACGTGACAGCAAATATCGCAGAAACAGATGGAGATAGAGAGTCAGGATGAGAGAGAAAGAGGGATGGATGGAAACAGCCAGAGGTGTGGGTTAGACACGGGGAGAAACACAGGCTATAAGAGGGAGGGCGCCTTCAGTGAGGGACAGGGTCTCCAGTTTAATTCTGAGGGTCCCAGGAAGAGGGTTGGGGGGGAGGGTTGGATTTCACTGTCTCAGCCTCTCTCTGCTTCATTCTCTCTCTCTCACCGAATTTAAAAAACACTCAACACAGCTGACTGCACCGTGTGGGATCTCACTGTGCACCACAGGGATTTTGTTTTAAAAAGGGTTTGTCTTAGTTTTAAGAGGGAGTTTCATCCTTTCTGGAGATTTGGGATGATGCAATGTTTGTCAAGACGCCCCTTAAAAGTCACTACCGTATCCGCTTCCACTACTTCCCCGGCAACGAGTTCCAGGCACCCAATACTCTCTGCATAAAAAATCTGCCTCGTACATCTCCTTTAAACCTTGCCCCTCCCACCTTAAATCTGTGCCCCCTCGTAATTGACTCTTCCACCCCGGGAAAAAGCTTCTGACTGTCCACTCTGTCCATGCCTCTTATAGTCTTGCCCTGTACCTACCCCCCAGTACCTTAAACCTGTGCCCTCTCGTAGCAGCCATTTCCACCCTGGGAAAAAGTCTCTGAGAGTCCACCCGATCTATGCCTCTCAACATCTTATATACCTCTATTAGGTCTCCTCTCATCCTACTTCTCTCCAAGGAGAAAAGACCGAGCTCCCTCAGCCTATCCTCATAAGGCATGCCACTCAATCCAGGCAACATCCTTGTAAATCTCCTCTGCACCCTTTCAATCTTTTCCACATCCACAACAAATTCCTGTTGTTGAATTTGTTAGTGTTTTTCACTGTTGGGCTTGTTGTTGAATTTGTGCGTGTTTTCAACGTCGGGGTTGTTGTTGAAGTTGTAAGTGTTTTACAATGTTGGGGTTGTTGTTGAATGTGTTAGTGTTTTTCAATGTGGGGTTGTTGAATTTGTTCGTGATTTCAATGTTGGGATTGCTGTGGCATTTGGTAGTGTTTTTCAATGTTGGTGTTGTTGTTGAATTTCTTAGTTTTTGCAATGTAGGGGTTGTTGTTGAATTTGTTCCTGCTTTTCAATGTTAGGGTTGTTGTTGAATTTGTTCGTGTTGCTCAGTGTTGCGGTTGTTGTTGAGTTTGTTACTATTTTCCAATGTTGGGGTTGTTGTTGAATTTGTTAGTGTTTTTCAATGTTGGGCTTGTTGTTGTTGAATTTCTTAGTGTTTTGCAATGTTGGGGTTGTGTTCTTGAACTTGATAGTGTTTTTCAATGTTGGGGTTGTTGTTGAATTTGTTAGTATTGTGCAATGTTGGGGTTGTAATTCAATTGTTAATGTTTTGCAATCTTGGGGTGGTTGTTGAATGTGTTGGGGTTCTTCAATGTTGGGGTTGTTGTTTAATTTGTAAGGGTTTTTCAATTTTGGGGTTGTTGTTGAATTTGTTAGTGTTTTGCAATGTTGGGGTTGTTGTTGAAATTGTAAGTGTTTTCCAATGCTGGGGTTGAGTTGTTGAACATGTGTAGTGTTTTTCAATGTAGGGGTTGTTTTTGAATTTGTTAGTGTTTTTCAGTCTTGGCGTGGTTGTTGAATGTGCTGGTGTTTCGGAATGAGGGGATGTTGTTGAATTTGTCAATGTTTATCAATGTGGGGTTCTTGTTTAATTTGTGAGTGTTTTTCAATTTTGGGGTGTTGTGAATTTGTTGTTGTTTTCCAATGTTGGAGTTGTTGTTGCGTGTGTGAGTTTCTTGTCGTGCTGGGGTTGTTGTTGAATTTGTTATTGTTTCACAGTGTTGGGGTTGTTGTTGAATTTGTTAGTGTTTTTCAATTTTCGGGTTGTTGTTGAAGTTGTTTATGTTTTACAATGTTGGGGTTGTTCTTGTTGAACTTGTCAGTGTTTTTCAATGTTTGGGTTGTTGTTGAATGTGTTAGTGTTTTTCAATGTTGCGGTTTTGTTGAATTTGTTATTGTTTCTTGGTGTTGGGGTTGTTGTTGAATTTGTTAGTGTTTTCCAATGTTGGAGTTGTTGTTGCATGTGTGAGTATTTTGCAATGCTGGGGTGGTTGTTGAATTTGTTAGTGTTTCTCGGTGTTGGGGTTGTTGTTGAATTTGTTAGTGTTTTTCAATTTTGGGGTTAAGAACATAGAACATAGAACAGTACAGCACAGAACAGGCCCTTCGGCCCACGATGTTGTGCCAAGCTTTATCAGAAACCAAGATCAAGCTATCCCACTCCCTATCATCCTGGTGTGCTCCATGTGCCTATCGAATAACCGCTTAAATTTTCCTAAAGTGTCTGAGGCCATTATCACTGCAGGCAGTCCATTCCACACCCCAACCACTCTCTGAGTAAAGAACCTACCTCTGATATCCTTCCTGTATCTCCCACCATGAACCCTATAGTTATGCCCCCTTGTAATAGCTCCATCCACCCGAGGAAACAGTCTCTGAACGTTCACTCCATCTATCCCCTTCATCATTTTATAAACCTCTATTAAGTCTCCACTCAACCTCTTCTGCTCCAGAGAGAACAACCCTAGCTCCTGCAACCTTTCCTCATAAGACCAACCCTCCAAACCAGGCAGCATCCTGTTGAATCTCCTTTGCATTCTTTCCAGCGCTTCCACATCCTTTTTATAGTGAGGTGACCAGAACTGCACACAATATTCCAAATGTGGTCTCACCAAGGTCTTGTACGGTTGCAGCATAACCCCACGGCTCTTAAACTCCAACCCCCTGTTCATAAAAGCTAACACACTATAGGCCTTCTTCACAGCTCTATCCACTTGAGTGGCAACCTTCAGAGATCTGTGAATATGGACCCCAAGATCTCTCTGTTCTTCCACAGTCTTCAGAACCCTACCTTTTACCCTGTAATCCACATTTAAATTTGGCCTACCAAAATGAATCACCTCATATTTATCAGGGTTAAACTCCATCTGCCACTTTTCAGCCCAGCTTTGCATCCTATCTATGTCTCTTTACAGTCTACAACAGCCCTCCACCTCATCCACGACTCCACCAATCTTGGTGTCATCAGCAAATTTACTGATCCACCCTTCAGCCCCCTCCTCTAGGTCAGAAATGAAAATCACAAATAGCAGAGGACCAAGCACTGATTCCTGTGGCACTCCGCTAGCAACCTGCCTCCAGTCCGAAAATTTTCCATCCACCACCACCCTCTGTCTTCGATCAGATATGATGTGGAGATGCCAGCGTTGGACTGGGGTAAACACAGTAAGACGTTTAACAACACCAGGTTAAAGTCCAACAGGTTTATTTGGTAGCAAAAGCCACACAAGCTTTCGGAGCCCCAAGCCCCTTCTTCAGGTGAATGGGAATTCTGTTCACAAACAGGGCATATAAAGACACAAACTCAATTTACATGAACAATGGTTGGAATGCGAATACTTACAACTAATCAAGTCTTTAAGATACAAACAATGTGAGTGGAGAGAGCATCAAGACAGGCTAAAGAGATGGGTATTGTCTCCAGACAGGACAGCCAGTGAAACTCTGCAGGTCCAGGCAGGCTATGGGGATTACAAATAGTGTGACATGAACCCAATATCCCGGTTGAGGCCGTCCTCATGTGTGCGGAACTTAGCTATCAGTTTCTGCTCAGCGACTCTGCGCCATTGTGTGTCGTGTGGCGGCCTTCACGACACATGACGGCGCAGAACCGCTGAGCAGAAACTGACAGCCAAGTTCCGCACATATGAGGACGGCCCCAATCGGGATATTGGGTCCATGTCACACGATTTGTGATCCCCACAGCACGCCTGTTTCTCTGGCTGGCTGGAACCCTATAGTTATGCCCCCTATCCAATCGGCCAACTTTCCCTCTATCCCACACATCCTTACTTTCATCATAAGCCGACCATGGGGGACCATATCAAATGCCTTACTAAAATCCATGAATATACATAGAACAAAGAACAATACAGCACAGGAACAGGCCCTTCGGCCCGCCAAGCCCACGCCGCTCCCTGGTCCAAACTAGACCATCTTTTGTATCCCTCCATTCCCACTCCGTTCATGTGGCTATCTAGATAAATCTTAGCCGTTCCCAATGTGTCCGCCTCCACCACCTTGCCCGGCAGCGCATTCCAGGCCCCCACCACCCTCTGTGTAAAATACGTCCTTCTGATATCCGTGTTAAACCTCCCCCCACTCACATTGAACCTATGACCCCTCGCGAACATCACCACCAAACTGGGAAAAAGCTTCCCACCGTTCACCCTATCTATGCCTTTCATAATTTTATACACCACTATTAGGTCACCCCTCATCCTCCGCCATTCCAGTGAGAACAACCCCAGTTTACCCAATCTCTCCTCATAACTAAGCCCTTCCATACCAGGCAACATCCTGGTAAACATCCTCTGCACTCTCTCCAAAGCCTCCACGTCCTTCTGGTAGTGTGGCGACCAGAACTGGGCGCAGTATTCCAAATGCGGCCGAACCAACGTTCTATACAACCGTAACATCAGACCCCAACTTTTATACTCTGTGCCCCGTCCTATAAAGGCAAGCATGTCATATGCCTTATTCACTACCTTCTCCACCTGTGACGTCACCTTCAAGGATCTGTGGACTTGCATACCCTGGTCCCTCTGCGTATCTACACCCTTTATCGTTCTGCCATTTATCGTATAGCTCCCCCCTATGTTAGTTCTACCAAAATGCATCACTTCGCATTGATCTGGATTGAACTCCATCTGCCATTTCTTTGCCCAAATTTCCAGCCTATCTATATCCTTCTGTAGCCTCTGACAATGTTCCTCACTATCTGCAAGTCCAGCCATTTTCGTGTCGTCCGCAAACTTACTGATCACCCCAATTACACCTTCTTCCAGATATGACATCAACTGCCCTACCTTCATCAACACACTTAGTTACCCCCTCAAAAAAATCTATCAAATTTGTGAGGCACAACCTGCCCTTCACGAATCTGTACTGACTATCCCGGATTAATCTGCATCTTTCTAAATGGTCCTAAATCCCATCCCTAAGGACCTTTTCCATCAACTTACCAACCACCGAAGTAAGACTAACCTGCCTATAATTACCAGGGTCATTTCTATTCCCTTTCTTAAACAGAGGAACAACATTCCTCTGGAACAGTCCAAAGATGTGCGGGTTAGGTTGATTGGCCTTGCTAAAAATTGCCCTTACTGTCCTGAGATGCGTAGGTTGGAGGGATTAGTGGGTAGATATGGGGGTAGGGCCTGGGTGGGATTGTGATCGGTGCAGACTCGATGGGCCGAATGGCCTCTTTCTGTACTGTAGGGTTTCTATGATTTCTATGATTCGCCACTCACCAGGCCTCTGGCACTATCCCCGTGGACAGTGAGGACCCAAAGATCAAAGCCAAAGGCTCTGCAATCTCATCCCTTGCCTCCCAAAGAATCCTAGGATATAGGTTGTTGTTGAATTTGTTAATGTTTTTCAATGTTGGGATTGTTGATGAAATTGTTAGTGTTCTTCAATGTTGGGGTTGCTGTTGAATTTTTCTTCCAATTTTGGAGCTTTTCTTTGATTTGTCAGTGTTTTTTTCAATATTAGGTTGTTGTCGAATTATTTCGTGTTTTTCAATGTTGGTGTTGTTGTTGTTGAACTTGTTAGTGATTCTCAGTGTCGGGGTTGTTGTTGAATGTGTTGGTGTTCCTCAATGTTGGAGTTGTTGTTTAATTTGTTAGTGTTTTTCAATTTTCGGGTTGTTGTTGAACTTGTTAGTGTTTTTCAATGTAGGGGTTGCTTTTGAATTTGTCAGTGTTTTTCAGTCTTGGGGTGGTTGTTGAATGTTTTGGTGTTTTGGAATGAGGGGATGTTGTTGAATTTGTCAGTGTTTATCAATATGGGTTTGTTGTTTAATTTGTTAGTGTTTTTCAATTTTGGGTTGTTGTTGAATTTGTTGTTGGTTTCCAATGTTGGAGTTGGTGTTGCATGTGTGAGTATTTTGAAATGCTGGGGTTGTTGTTGAATTTGTTAATGTTTCTCAGTGTTGGAGTTGTTGTTGAATTTGTTAGTGTTTTTCAATTTTGGGGTTGTTGTTGAACTTGTTAGTGTTTTTCAATGTTTGGGTTGTTGTTGAATGTGTTAGTGTTTTGCAATGTTGGAGTTGTTGTTGAATTTGTTGGTGGTTTTCAATGTTGGGGTTTTGTTGAATTTGTTATTGTTTCTCGGAGTTGGGGTTGTTGAATTTGTTAGTGTTTTGCAATGTTGGAGTTGTTGTTGCATGTGTGAGTATTTTGCAATGCTGGGGTTGTTGTTGAATTTGTTAGTGTTTCTCGGTGTTGGGGTTGTTGTTGAATTTTTTAGTGTTTTCCAATGTTGGAGTTGTTGTTGCATGTGTGAGTATTTTGCAATGCTGGGGTTGTTGTTGAATTTGTTAGTGTTTCTCGGTGTTGGGGTTGTTGTTGAATTTTTTAGTGTTTTCCAATGTTGGAGTTGTTGTTGCATGTGTGAGTATTTTGCAATGCTGGGGTCGTTGATGAAATTGTTAGTGTTCTTCAATGTTGGGGTTGCTGTTGAATTTTTTTATTCCAATATTGGAGATTTTGTTTGATTTGTCAGTCTTTTGCAGCTCCCCCTTACATTACATCTACCGAAATGCATCACTTCACATTTATCTGGATTAAATTCCATCTGCCATTTCTCCGCCCAATGTTCCAGCCTATCTATATCCTGCTGTATTCTGTGACAATGTTCATCACTGTATTCTCTGACAATACATCACTGTTGAATTTGTGACTATTTTTCAATGTTGGGGGATGTTGTTGTTGAATTTGTGCGTGTTTTTCAATGTTAGGGTTGTTGTTGAATGTGTTAATGTTTCTCAGTGTTGCGGTTGTTGTTGAATTTGTTAGTGTTTTTCAATGTTGGGATTGTTGTTGAGTTTGTTCCCTGGTATAGACTGGAAATGGCTGAGAGCTCGGACTCTGAATGGGGAGGACTTTGTAAAATGCGTACAGGAGGCTTCTTTGGAACAATATGTAGATAGCCCGACTAGAGAGGGGGCTATACTGGACCTAGTACTGGGGAATGAGCCTGGTCAGGTCTTCAAAGTTTCAGTTGGGGAACATGTGGCAAATAGTGACCACAATTCTGTTAGCTTTAGGATAGTGATGGAAAAGGATGAGTGGTGTCCCAACGGTAAGGTGTTGGATTGGGGGAAGGCTAACTTTAGTGGGATTAGGCAGAATTTGGCAGCTCTTGATTGGGAGAGGCTGTTTGAGGGTAAATCCACATCTGGCATGTTGGAGTCTTTTAAGGAACAGTTGTTAGGGCTACAGGACAGGCATGTGCCTGTAAAAAAGAAGGATAGGAAGGGTAGGATTCGAGAACCGTGGATAACCAGGGAAATTGAGGGACTGGTTAAAAAGAAAAGAGAGGAGTATGTTAGGTCCAGGCAGCTAAAAACGGAGGGAGCTCTGGAGGAGTACAAAGAAAGTAGGAAAGAACTCAAACGGGGAATTAGAAGGGCAAAAAGGGGTCACGAAATGTCCTTGGCAGACAGAATTAAGGAGAATCCCAAGGCATTTTATTCATATGTTAGGAACAAAAGGGTTGTCAGGGAAAAAATCGGACCTCTCAGGGACAAAAGTGGGGAATTATGCCTGGAGCCCAAAGAAGTAGGGGAGATCCTAAATGAATACTTTGCGTCGGTATTCACAAAGGAGAGGGATGTGTTGACTGGGAGAGTCTCGGAGGGGAATGTTGACCCGTTAGTGAAAATCTCCATTACAAGGGAGGAAGCGTTAGGTTTATTAGGGAATATAAAGACTGACAAATCCCCAGGGCCTGATGGAATCTATCCAAAGCTGCTCAGGGAGACGAGAGATGAACTCGCTGGGCCTCTGACGCAAATCTTTGTCTCGTCACTGGACACAGGTGAGGTCCCAGAGGATTGGAGGACAGCTAATGTAGTCTGGTTATTTAAGAAGGGTAGGAAGTATAACCCGGGTATTTATAGGCTGGTGAGCTTGACGTCCATGGTGGGGAAGTTGTTGGAGAAGATTCTTAGAGATAGGATGTGTGCGCATTTAGAAAGGAATAAACGCAATAACGATAGTCAGCATGGTTTTGTGAGAGGGAGGTCATGCCTCACTAACCTGTTGGAATTTTTTGAAGAAGTGACTAGAATGGTTGACGAGGGAAGGGCCGTGGATGTCGTCTATATGTACTTTAGTAAAGCGTTTGACAAAGTCCCTCATGGTAGGCTGGTGAAAAAGGTTGGATCTCATGGGATAAAGGGGGAGGTGGCTAGATGGGTGGAGAACTGGCTTGGTCACAGAAGACAGAGGGTGGTAGTGGAAGCGTCTTTTTCCGGCTGGAGGCCTGAGACTAGTGGTGTTCCGCAGGGCTCTGTATTGGGACCTCTGCTGTTTGTGATTTATATAAATGATCTGGAAGAAGGTATAACTGGGGAGATCAGTAAGTTTGCGGCCGACACGAAATAGGCAGGACTTGCAGATAGTGAGGAGCATTATCAGAGGCTACAGAAGGATATAGATAGGCTGGAAATTTGGGCAAAGAAATGGCAGATGGAGTTCAATCCTGATCAATGCGAAGTGATACATTTTGGTAGAAATAATGTAGGGAGGAGCTATACGATAAATGGCAGAACCATAAAGGGTGTAGAGACGCAGAGGGACCTGGGTGTGCAAGTCCACAGATCCTTGAAGGTGACGTCACAGGTGGAGAAGGTGGTGAAGAAGGCATATAAGAACATAAGAACATAAGAAATAGGAGCAGGAGTAGGCCATCTAGCCCCTCGAGCCTGCCCCGCCATTCAATAAGATCATGGCTGATCTGAGGTGGATCAGTACCACTTACCCGCCTGATCCCCATAACCCTTAATTCCCTTACCGATCAGGAATCCATCCATCCGCGCTTTAAACATATTCAGCGAGGTAGCCTCCACCACCTCAGTGGGCAGAGAATTCCAGAGATTCACCACCCTCTGGGAGAAGAAGTTCCTCCTCAACTCTGTCTTAAACCGACCCCCCTTTACTTTGAGGCTGTGTCCTCTAGTTTTAACTTCCTTACTAAGTGGAAAGAATCTCTCCGCCTCCACCCTATCCAGCCCCCGCATTATCTTATAAGTCTCCATAAGATCCCCCCTCATCCTTCTAAACTCCAACGAGTACAAACCCAATCTCCTCAGCCTCTCCTCATAATCCAAACCCCTCATCTCCGGTATCAACCTGGTGAACCTTCTCTGCACTCCCTCCAATGCCAATATATCCTTCCTCATATAAGGGGACCAATACTGCACACAGTATTCCAGCTGCGGCCTCACCAATGCCCTGTACAGGTGCATCAAGACATCCCTGCTTTTATATTCTATCCCCCTCGCAATATAGGCCAACATCCCATTTGCCTTCTTGATCACCTGTTGTACCTGCAGACTGGGCTTTTGCGTCTCATGCACAAGGACCCCCAGGTCCCTTTGCACGGTAGCATGTTTTAATTTGTTTCCATTGAGATAGTAATCCCATTTGTTATTATTTCCTCCAAAGTGTATAACCTCGCATTTCTCAACGTTATACTCCATTTGCCATATCCTCGCCCACTCACTCAGCCTGTCCAAATCTCTCTGCAGATCTTCTCCGTCCTCCACACGATTCACTTTTCCACTTATCTTTGTGTCGTCTGCAAACTTCGTTACCCTACACTCCGTCCCCTCCTCCAGATCATCTATATAAATGGTAAACAGTTGCGGCCCGAGTACCGATCCCTGCGGCACGCCACTAGTTACCTTCCTCCAACCGGAAAAACATCCATTTATTCCGACTCTTTGCTTCCTGTCGGATAGCCAGTCCCCAATCCACTTAAACACACTACCCCCAACTCCGTGTGCCCTAGTCTTCTTCAGCAGCCTTTTATGGGGCACACTTGGCATGCTTGCCTTTATAGGACGGGGCATAGAGTATAAAAGTTGGGGTCTGATGTTGCCGATGTATAGAACATTGGTTCGGCCGCATTTGGAATACTGCGTCCAGTTCTGGTCGCCACACTACCAGAAGGACGTGGAGGCTTTGGAGAGAGTGCAGAGGAGGTTTACCAGGATGTTGCCTGGTATGGATGGGCTTAGCTATGGGGAGAGATTGGGTAAACTGGGGTTGTCCTCCCAGGAAAGACGAAGGATGAGGGGTGACTTAATAGAGGTGTATAAAATTATGAAAGGCATAGATAGGGTGAACGGTGGGAAGCTTTTCCCCAGGTCAGTGGTGATGTTCACGAGGGGTCATAGGTTCAAGGTGAAGGGGGGGAGGTTTAACACAGATATCAGAAGGACATATTTGACACAGAGGGTGGTGGCGGCCTGGAATGCGCTGCCGGGCAAGGTGGTGGAGGCGGACACATTGGGAACGTTTAAGACTTATCTAGATAGCCATATGAGCGGGGTGGGAATGGAGGGATACAAAAGAATGGTCTAGTTTGGACCAGGGAGCGGCACGGGCTTGGAGGGCCGAAGGGCCTGTTCCTGTGCTGTATTGTTCTTTGTTCTTTGTTCTTTGTTGCTATTTTCCAATCTTGGGGTTGTTGTTGAATTTGTTAGTGTTTTTCAATGTTGGGCTTGTTGTTGTTGAATTTCTTAGTGTTTTGCAATGTTGGGGTTGTTTTGGAATTTGTTAGTGCTTCTGATTGTTGTGTATGTTGTTGAATTTGTTGGTGTTCTGCAATGTGATGGTTGGTGTTGAATTTGTTAGTGTTTTTCAGTGCTCAGGTTGTTGTTGAGTTTGTTAGTGTTTTTCAATATTAGGGTTATTGTTGTTGAATGTGTTAGTGTTTTTCAATGTTGAGGTTGTTGTTGAATTTGTTAGTGTTTTTTCAATGTTGGGGTTGTTGTTGAATTTGTTAGTGTTTTTCAATGTTGAGGTTGTTGTTGAATTTGTTAGTGTTTTTTCAATGTTGGGGTTGTTGTTGAATTTGGTAGTGTTTTTCAATGTTGGAGTCGTTTTGAATCTGTTAGTGTTTTTCAGTGTTGGGGTTGTTGTTGAATTTAGTCAGGGTTTTCAATGTTGCGGTTGTTGTTGAATGTGTTGGTGTTTTTCAATATTTGGGATGTTGTTGTTGAGTGTGTTCGTGTTTTTTCAATATTTGGGTTGTTGTTGCATGTGTTGGTGCTTTTCAATGTTGGGATTCTTGTTCTTGAATTTGTTAGTGTTTGTCAATGTTGAATTTGCTGGAATTTCCAATGTTGAGGTTGTTCTTGAATTTGGTAGTATTTTTCTATGTTGGGGTTGTTGTTGAATTTGTTAGTGTTTCTTAGTGTTGAGGTATGAAAGATGAGTTTTCTGAAGGATATTCCCCTTGGGGTGCTTTGTACTTGTTGCACCTCACTCAACCAATACATAGACTGCGAAAGACAGCATATATTTAAAGAATGAAAAGGAATTTATTTGCTAATGCATGCATCAGGAGAGAGACAGTCATTGAGGTATGACTGTGCTCTCTGACCTAATATTGCCCGGTAAAATTATTATATTATTCTGAACATTTCAATATCCAAACTAGTCTCGTCAATCAGACTGGAGGGCCCAATCACAATATTCAACATTATTACCTGAGCCAATAACATTCCACCTGTCAACAGGAATAGGAGATGATTAGCTTATTGCCCATGTCGGTTCCTTTCCCTTTACCTCGGAAACCTAACCCACGTCATTACCAGTCAACAAGGCCATTGTTAACATCTGTGATTTTTAATTGGTGAAAGGAGTCACTCTTTTGCTGGAACCTGGGCCTCCTTTATCAGCTTGAGAGACTGCTCCAGCCTCGCTACCCAACAATGAATCCACTCCCTTACATACCAGACCTGTGATTAAACTTGCCTTTCGCATATCCAAAAACAGATAACAGAAGCTGCCTTACTTGCCCCATTGTATTAAAAGAATTTGGCCTATTACTGTGTTTCCCATCATGCTGCATTCAGAACAAAGTTGGCCAAGGCGCACAATACAGGGTTGACAATACAGTTTAAGCTTATAATACTTGGTTAAATTGTGGATATACAGTTTATAATACCTTTGCATATTTTGTCCCAGGCACATTGTGAATTCTCACTATAAATAAGGCACTTTATAATTACCTTAACGTAGTCTACTTATTATGGTAAAAATAAAATGAAGGGCCTGATACAAGAATTTTATACTAGCCCCCATCAGGCCCTGCTTTTGGTCTTGGCTATAGCCCAAGGTAAGGCCACTGAAAGAAGTGTCCCAATACTTGTTCCTGTGTCCTGAAGGACGACTGGTTCCTTTGTATCCTTGCTTGCTCAACTTAGCTGCCATCACTGGCACCATCCCTTCTGTGGGCTTGGACAACCTTGCACAGCCACACATAACTACATTAATAAGCACCATCAATGCCAAGATCACTATGAACAATACTGCAATCCCTTGTAGGATTAATGTTCCCAAGGAGTCCAACCAGACTGAGAGCCAACCGCCTAAGGTAAATGGTTCAGTTTCTCCACTTCTTTCCTGATATGATTAACCAGATTAGTTATGTTTTCTGAACTATCTGGTATGTCCGTTCAACACCCTGATCCAATCACTGTACAGGTCCCACGCCTTGCTGCTAAGACATAATCCAATGCCAATCTGTGTTGAAGTAGCACAGTGAGCATGGCTACCATCTCATCATTAACCTTAGCAGGGAAGTTACTGTATCATTGGCGACTTGTTCCAAAATGGAGCGTAGAACCAGAATTTCATGCATCGCTTTAGCTGCACCATATTGGGGAAACAATATGCAAAAGAACGGTTGTGTTTCTGTAATAGCACATCGATGTCTTGGAGGGAGTTTAGCGGTGTGATGTATGGGATTGCATATCTAAGGTAAAACGACCCCTTCCCTCCCACAGGGAGCCAAGGATATGCCCTATCCCCACAAATCCAATATGTTCCATTGAGTGTTGGATAAATGTCACCTCCTCTAAAGCAATAAGAAATATTGCAAGATTGGTCATTACTGGGTGGACTCAGGCATAGCCGAGTGGTTCGGATCTACCATGTGTTCACATTCACTCATGCCCAAGTTTTCCCCTTGGCCTTCCATGTTTCCAGCACAATGTATCTCATTTGGTTTTGGTGTTGGCTGTTCTAAAACTAAACTAGTAGCTGGTTCCCCGAGATTATAGATAGGTGTATTTGTGTTTTATAACCTAACTTCCCTGCACAAAACTCACGGTTAAGAAATTATTTCCTTACCTCTCCACTGATTCCCCCTCCTGCATGTATGGGGATGTGTGAACAAACCCAACACTTCGCCTGACTGGTCAATCTACCATATGTGTGTGCCATATATAAGTAAGTAATAACACGTACCTCCCGAGGGGAATGCTAAAGGACCTCCGTTGCTGGTCCCACCTGAGGCCAAATTTGTACATTCAATACTAAAAAGATATAATCACATGCATTCATTAGAGCATTCTCTACAATTTCTGTCTTACAATCAAACACAATTGTTGATCAATGTCAGGTAATAATACAGCTTGTTTACAAAACTTGAACAATTTCTGCGCCACACTTCGCATGCGCTCGCGACGTGACTTGCTCCTGCGTTGGTGGATGTCTGGTCGATCTTGATTGGAGCTGTGCCTTGATTGTAGCTGTGGCAGGTCAGAGATCCTCTATGCACACAATCTGTAATAGAATCCAGATGGCCTTGCGAACTTAAATTTAGCAATCAGAATAAATTCGATCTGGATTCTTTCCACTTTTACTATTATATTAAGTCATTCAATGGCTGGGTTAGGTTCGCTATCTTGGGGCTTACCACCAGGGTACGGCTTTACCTGAGTCCAGTGTCCCCAAAGCGGGCCACACCTTTCATCAATTAGGGTACATGTCTGCCCTGTAACCACCACATCAAAGGGCCCTTCCAAGCGAGTTCCTAGACCCTTTTTGTCTGTCATGAGTTTCACCATTACCTTATCTCCCGGTGAAGGCAATTTGGGAATACTCTCCCCCGACAATTTAGACCGATCTCGGTGCTGCTGTTCCGTGATCACCTGCTTTTTAAGAAAATGTAGATGGTGTAATAGATCCCTCCATGTTCAATTCATCCTCTCCACCATCCCACAAGTCTGAGGGTGATATGATATGTGAAACCTCTGCTTTATTCCCAACATTCGACAGACCCCTCTTTCAAAACTCTCCCTGTGAAATGAGTTCCCTGATCAGAATCCAGCTGAAGAGGCATCCCCTACCTGGGAATAATCTCATTTGGTAATATCACAGCTACTGTTGTCGCTGTGGCACCTTTACATGGGAATGCTTCAACCCAACGAGTAAACTGGTCGACAATTATTAAAAAGTACACTTTCCCTGTACCCATGGTAACGGCCCTGTGAGCGAAAGTAACAGGGTAGTTGTTATGGGGGACTTTAACTTTACAAATATTGACTGGAAAAGCTATAGTTCGAGTACATTGGGTGGGTCAGTTTCTGTCCAATGTGTGCAGGAGGGTTTCCTGACACAGTATGTAGATAGGCCAACAAGAGGCGAGGCCACATTGAATTTGGTACTGGGTAATGAACCAGACCAGGTGCTAGATTTGGACATAGGTGAACACTTTGGTGATAGTGACCACAATTCGGTTACGTTTACTTTAGCGACGCAAAGGGATAGGTATATACCGCAGGGCAAGAGTTATAGCTGGGGGAAAGGAAATTATGATGCGATTAGGCGAGATTTAGGATGCATAGGATGTGGAGGGAAACTGCAGGGGATGGGCACAATTGAAATGTGGAGCTTGTTCAAGGACCAGCTACTGCGTGTCCTTGATAAGTGTGTACCTGTCAGGCAAGGAGGAAATGGTCGAGCAAGGGAACCGTGGTTTACTAAAGAAGTTGAATCTCTTGTGAAGAGGAAGAAGGAGACTTATGTAAAGATGAGACATGAAGGCTCAGTTAGGGCGCTTGTGAGTTACAAGTTAGCCAGGAAGGACCGAAAGAGAGAGCTAAGAAGAGCCAGGAGGTAGGATCAAGGAAAGCCCTAAAGCTTTCTATAGGTATTTCAGGAATAAAAGAATGACGAGGGTAAGATTAGCCCAGTCAAGGACAGTAGTGGGAAGTTGTGCGTGGAGTCCGAAGAGATAGGAGAGGCGCTAAATGAATATTTTTCGTCAGTATTCACACAGGAAAAAGACAATGTTGTCGAGGAGAATACTGAGATGCAGGCTATTAGACTAGACGGGATTGAGATTCATAAGGAAGGGGTGTTAGCAATTCTGGAAAGTGTGAAAATAGATAAGTCCCCTGGGCCGGATGGGATTTATCCTAGGATTCTCTGGGAGGCTAGGGAGGATATTGCAGAGCCTTTGGCTTTGATCTTTATGTCGTCATTGTCTACAGGAATAGTGCCAGAAGACTGGAGGATAGCAAATGTTGTCCCCTTGTTCAAGAAGGGGAGTAGAGACAACCCTGGAAATTATAGACAATTGAGCCTTACTTCTGTTGTGGGCAAAATTTTGGAAAGGATTATAAGAGATAGGATTTATAAGCATCTAGAAAGGAATTAGGGATAGTCAACACGGTTTTGTGAAGGGTAGGTCGTGCCTCACAAACCTTACTGAGTTCTTTGGGAAGGTGACCAAAGAGATGGATAAGGGTAAATCAGTTGATGTGATATATATGGATTTCAGTAAAGCGTTTAACAAACAAACAAAGTACAAAGAACAATACAGCACAGGAACAGGCCCTTCGGCCCTCCAAGCCCGTGCCGCTCCCTGGTCCAAACTAGACCATTCTTTTATATCCCTCCGTTCCCACTCCGTTCATGTGGCTATCTCGATAAGTCTTAAACGTTCCCAGTGTGTCCGCCTCCACCACCTTGTCTGGCAGCGCATTCCAGGCCCCCACCACCCTCTGTGTAAAATATGTCCGTCTGATATCTGTGTTAAACCTCCCCCCCTTCACCTTGAACCTATGACCCCTCGTGAACGTCACCACCGACCTGGGAAAAAGCTTCCCACCATTCACCCTATCTATGCCTTTCATAGTTTTATGCACCTCTATTAAGTCTCCCCTCATCCTCCGTCTTTCCAGGGAGAACAACCCCAGTTTACCCAATCTCCCCTCATAACTAAGCCCCTCCATACCAGGCAACATCCTGGTAAACCTCCTCTGTACTCTCTCCAAAGCCTCCACGTCCTTCTGGTAGTGTGGCGACCAGAACTGGACATAGTATTCCAAATGCGGCCGAACCAACGTTCTATACATCGGCAACATCAGACCCCAACTTTTATACTCTATGCCCCGTCCTATAAAGCCAAGCATGCCATATGCCTTCTTCACCACCTTCTCCACCTGTGACGTCACCTTCGAGGATCTGTGGACTTGCACACCCAGGTCCCTCTGCGTATCTACACCCTTTATGGTTCTGCCATTTATCGTATAGCTCCTCCCTACATTATTTCTACCAAAATGTATCACTTCGCATTGATCAGGATTGAACTCCATCTGCCGTTTTGTTGCCCAAGTTTCCAGCCTATTGATATCTTTCTGTAGCCTCTGACAATGCTCCTCACTATCTGCAGGTCCTGCCTATTTTGTGTCGGCCGCAAACCGGTGTCACCCCAGTTACTCCTTCTTCCAGGTCGTTTATATAAATCACAAACAGCAGAGGTCCCAATACAGAGCCCTGTGGAACACCACTAGTCACAGGCCTCCAGCCGGAAAAAGACCCTTCCACTACCACCCTCTGTCTTCTGTGACCAAGCCTGTTCTCCACCCATCTAGCCACCTCCCCCTTTATCCCATGAGATCCAACCTTTTTCACCAGCCTACCATGAGGGACTTTGTCAAATGCTTTACTAAAGTCCATATCGACGACATCCACGGCCCTTCCTTCGTCAACCATTCTAGTCACTTCTTCAAAAAACTCCACCAGTTTGATAAGGTTCCCCACGGTAAGCTATTGCAGAAGATACGGAGGCATGGGATTGAGGGTGGCTTAGCGGTTTGGATCAGAAATTGGTTAGCTGTAAGAAGACAGAGGGTGGTAGTTGATGGGAAATGTTCATCCTGGAGTTCAGTTACTATTGGTGCACCTCAAGGATCTGATTTGGGGCCATTGCTGTTTGTCATTTCTATAAATGACCTGGATGAGGGCGTAGAAGTAAATTTGCGGATAACACTAAAGTCGGTGGAGTTGTGGACAGTGCGGAAGGATGTTGCAGGTTACAGAGGGACATAGGTAAGCTGCAGAGCTGGGCTGAGTGGTGGCAAATGGAGTTTCATGCAGAAAAGTGTGAGGTGATTCACTTTAGGAGTAACAGAAATACAGAGTACTGGGCTAATGGTAAGATACTTGGTAGTGTGGATGAGCAGAGAGATCTCGGTGTCCATATGCATAGATCCCTGAAAGTTGGCACCCAGGTTGATAGGGTTGTTAAGAAGGTGTACGGTGTGTTAGTGTTTATTGGTAGAGGGGTTGAGTTTCGGAGCCACGAGGTCATGTTGCAGCTGTACAAAACTCTGGTGCGGCCGCACTTGGAGTACTGCGTACAGTTCTGGTTGCCGTATTATGGGAAGGATGTGGAAGCATTGGAAAGAGTGCAGAGGAGATTTACCAGAATGTTGCCTGGTATGGTGGGAAAGTCTTATGAGGAAAGGCTGAGGAACTTGAGGCTGTTTTCGTCAGAGAGAAGAAGGTTAAGAGGTGACTTAATAAAGGCATATAAGATGATCAAAGGGTTAGATAGGGTGGACAGTGAGAGCCCTTTTCCTCGGATGGTGATGGCTAGCACGAGGGGACATAGCTTTAAATTGAGGGGTGATAGATATAGGACAGATGTCAGAGGTAGGTTCTTTACTCAGAGAGTAGTAAGGGCTTGGAATGCCCTGCCTGCAACAGTAGTGGACTCGCCAACATTAAGGGCATTTAAAGGTCATTGGATAAACATATGGATGATTGGAATAGTGTAGGTTAGATGGGCTTTAGATTGGTTTCACAGGTCGGCGCAACATCAAGGGCCGAAGGGCCTGTACTGCACTGTAATGTTCTATGTTCTATGTCCATTTGTAAATTCTCCCAGGGTCCTTTGGGTCTAATTGACCTCCCATTTTAATCTTGCAGGGACATCCTGGCACTTCTAGGGTGCACTGCAGCCACCTCTGACAATACTAACATTTCTTCAATAAATCAGGCATTCTGTTCCTGCTCGTGTGTGCTATTCCATGATAAATTTTCAGCGAATTCTGTATTACTTTAGGAACTATTATTTTCCCTTCTCTCCTCCATATTCCATCATGACCTTTCGGCCTCCATCTTTTTTCCATTGTTCCTTTTCCTCTTCATTTGCTTGTTTCTGCACTTGTTTTACATCAATATCTGGACTGTCCTGAACTGCAAAGCTGCTAACCCTACAGACTGTGTCCACACCCAATCCTGTTTTACGAAGGTCTTTGCTGCCTGGTCGGCAAAATGATTTCCTTTATTCTCAATTTTCTTGTGAGCTTGAACTTTTATCGAATATTGCTGCTTCTAAAGGAACACTGGCTGCCTGGAGTAAATTCCTGAGTGTGCAGGCTATGGAGGAACATTTTTCCCATCAAGGTGAGGGGCTCCGACATACTGACCGCCCGCGAGGCACAAGCTCGTGCCCTCACACACTGATACAACCCTCTGGCAACTGAGTAACTGAGCGGAGTAACACCCTATCAGTCTCAATCTGTCCCAGTGCTGCTGAGCAACTATAGCTGACTGTATTCCATCATTCTCCTCACAGAAAATGTGGAATGGTTTGGTGACCAAAGCTGGGACTGTCACCAAAGCCTGCTTCAAATCTGAAAAAGCCTGTACTTCTGCATCTCCCCACTCTATCTTTTCCTGACTAGCCCTTCCTTCCTTTATCAAGTCCTGTAAGGGCTTTACCATTCGGGCAGAATCTTCCACAACATTCCTAATAGTTAAAAAGTCTTCAATACTTGTCTTTCCCCTTTTCCGGTGAAAAGTCTTTGTACACAAATAACCTTCCCCCGGTCCTCTGGAAACTATCTTTTTTCCCCGAATACTATAACCTCATAACATCTTTGTAACAGAGATCAAATCTTTCAGTTTGACTACAGGCCATAACTAATTTTAATTGTGTGTTCTTATTTTAAATAACATCATTTTATTAAGGTAACTTGCTTACAGCTCATTTTCTTATGTCAGAATCATCCCAAACTCAGAAAACTGTGTTTTGGGCTTTTAACTGCCCATTGGTGTCTATCTTATCTCTTCTTTCCTTTAAGAAAACTTTGTTCCTTCATCCATAGCTATCACCTAAACTGCGTCCTACTTCCTAGAATCCCTTTAAATTTCTCTGTTGTATCTAATGAATCCCACTTTTGATTCTGTCCTCTGTAACGTATCAGCTCCTCTGTAACGTATCTTTCATGATCCTGTTCATTTTCCTTTCTTATTTATTCCACTGAATTAGTTCCCTCATCTCTAATTATATTAATCTGTCAATTTGGTGTTATAGGCGGGCTCTCCCTTTTAGCCCGCCTGGCATCTAATACAGCTTTCAACCTTCCCATATTCAAAATTTACAACAGGGTGTGTTTTGTGTTCAGAGCTACCCCTCCAGTTTTGTGGTTGATTCACTACTTTGCATATCATGTAACACATTTTAACTAGAATGCATTATGGCAGTGTAATAATTCCCATCATTAAACACGCACTCCCATTCTATCCTTTCTGTTAGATTTTTGATTTTGTGTCTTAAAACTACTGCAAGTCTTATAACAGAAGGATCCACCCTGTCTGGGACAGAATGGGTTAATTCTCTGCTTGTTTCAGCAGGGGCGGAGTAAATTCGCTCAAATTGACATCATCACTTCAAACACTCCGTAATAATTCTTTCCATTTATCTTTTCATTGTCAGTTCGAGCAAGAATACATTTTCAAAAGTAACAACAAACTTGATCCAGATTAATCCAAAATTGGATTTATTTTTATCACTTTTCAATATCCCTACTAAATTAAAACTTTTACATTTACTTACAAACTTTCCAGTTTAGCTCAAAATTTGCATGCTTCATTATTTCTACAACTTTGCCTCCGTAACCAACACAGACAAATACAAAATCAAATCAACTGTGTGCCGAAATGATTCACTCTCCTTACAACTTTTCAGACGCAACGCAATGCCATCTTGAAATTGATTTTCCTTTCCCAACATGGCAGAGCTCAAATCCTGTCGATTCCTATTCTTGAAAATGACCATGAATCTCACAATCTCATCCTCTCTCTCTCTCTCTGTGCCATACACAGAGAGCGCGTGCCTGCTTTTAACCCTTTACTCCCCTCTTTGGTCTATGACGCTTTAGACCAAACAATTTAACCTGTCTCTCTCACAAATCTCTCACAGGGGACCTGTGTCCCTGGGACCTCTCCCTGCCGGTTCTCTCACACGGCCTTGTCCCTACCTCTGGACCCCTCCCTGTGAGTTCCTTGCACCCGAACCAGCTGCCAACTGTACGCTCGGTCAAGCCTCTTTAGCTCTTTGGCTCCGTTGCATAGGAGAGTCCGAGAGTCTGTTCCCGCCCCTGCTATGTTTAAGCGTAGCTTCTCTGCAAACGCCCCTTCTACCCACACGGCTTTTTGCTCTGCTCTGTAGGAGATCCGAGGGTCCGTCCCTGGCCCCTCTATGTTATGTGTGGGCTCTTTACATACACACCACTTTTGCACCTCTCCCCCAGTCCGAGATACTCAACTTATGGCTTCTGGCTGCCAGATGCGTAGCCCCCTAGCTACTGGGTGGTATTTAAAGAATGTACTCACCCACCTTTTGGGAACACGTCTCGCCACCGGTCACCGGTGAGTACCCTGCTCGCAGCTCCAAATTGTAAGAGAAATTTCCTGAGGTGTTCCCCAGGGGTGCTCTGTATTTTGTTGAACCTCACTCAACCAATACATAGACTGCGAAAGACAGTATATAGTTAAAGAAAGAAAAGGAATTTATTTGCTAATGCATGCATCAGGAGAGAGACACAGTCAATGAGGGTTGGCTGTCCTCAGCTAATATTGCCAGGTAAAATTATTAAATTATTCTGAACATTTCAATATCCCACCCAGTTTCATCAATCAGACTGGAGGGCCCAATCACAACATCACACATTATTACCTCAGCCAATACGTTCCACCTGTCAACAGGAGTACTAGATTATTAACTTATTGCCCATGTAGGTTCCTTTCCTTTTACCAAGGAAACCTAACCCAATAACCAAGGCCATAGCTAACATCTGTGATTTTTAACTGGTGAAATGAGTCACTCTTTCACTGGAATCTGGGCCTCCTTTATCAGTTTGAGAGACTGCTCCAGCCTCGCTACCCATGAATGACTCCATTCCCTTACATACCAGGCCGATGATTAAACTTGCCTTTCGCATATCCAAAAACAAATAACAGAAGCTGCTTTACTGTGCTCAATTGTATGAACAAAATTTGGCCTGTCTTCCACTGTTTCCCATCATGCTGCATTCAGAACAAAGTTGGCCAAGGTGCACAATGCATATATATTGAAAATACAATTTACGCTTATAATGCTTGGTTAATTTGTGGTTGTACAGTTTATAATATCTTTGCATATCTTGTTCCAGGCACATTGTGAATTCTCACTATATATAAGGCACTTTATAATTACATTAACCTAATCTAAAGCTGGGTTTTACCTTAACCTAGTCTAAAGCTAAATTGAAGGGCCTCATACTAAGAATTCAATACTACCCCCCATCAGTATGTAAATCCTGTCCCTAAGAATTCTTTCCAATAAGTTCCCTACCACTGACGTAAGGCTCACCAGCCTATAATTTCCTGGATTATCCCTAATGATCTACTTAAACAATGGAACGACATTGGCTATCCTCCAGTCCTCTGGAACCTCACCTGTAGACAATGAGGATACAAAGATTTCTGTCAAGGCCCCAACAATTTCCACCCTTGTCTCCCTCAGTATTCTGGGGTAGATCCCATCAGGCCCTGGGGACTTATCTACTTTAATGATTTTTACGACGCCCAATATCTCCTCCTTTTTGATATCGACATGACCCAGAATATCTACACACCCTACCCTAGGCTCCTCATCCATCAATTCCCTCTCTTTGGTGAATACTGAGGCAAAGTATTCATTTAATATCCCACCCGTTCCCTATGGTTCCATGCATAGATTCCCTCTGCTATCCGTGAGTGGACCAACCTTTTCCCTGGCTACCCTCTTGCTCCTTATATACATATAAAATGCCTTAGGATTTTCCTTAGTCTTTTCATGACCCTTTTAGCCCTCCTAATTACTTTCTAAAGTTCCTTCCTACGTCATTTATATTCTTCAAGAGCTTCATCTGTCCTAAGCCTTTTAGACCTTGCAAATGCTTCCTTTTTCTTTTTGACAAGATTCATAATATCCCTCGTTTTCCAGGGTTCCCGATGCTTGCCACACTTATCCTTCATCCTCACAGGTGCATGCATGTCCTGAATTCCAATCAATTGACATTTGAAAGACTCCCACATGTCGGATGTTGATTTACCCTCAAACAGCCTCCCCCAATCTACACTCTCCAGATCCTGCCTAATGTGGGTGTAGTTAGTCCTCCCCTAATTTAACACCTTTGCCCGAGGACCACTCTTGCCCTTATCCACAAGAAGCTTAAAATTTACGGAATTATGATCACTGTTCCCAAAATGCTCTCCTACTGAAACTTTGATCACCTGGCCGAGCTCATTCCCCAATATCGGGTCTAATATGACCCCTTCAGAGTTGGGCTATTTACATACCATTTCAAGAAACCCTCCTGGACACTCCTTACAAATTCTGCCCCATCCAATCCCCTAGCAGTGAGTGAGTCCCAGTCAATGTCGGGAAAGTTAAAATCACCCACCACAACAACCCTGTTGTTTTTGCAACTTTCCACAATCTGCCTGCATATCTGCTCCTCTATCTCCCATTGGCAGTTGGGAGGCCTGTAATAAACCCCCAACATTGAGACTGCACCCTTCCTGTTCCTGAGCTCTGCCCATATTGCCTCGCTGCCTGAACCCTCCGAGGTGTCCTCCCTCAGTACAGCTGGGATATTCTCCTTAACCAGTAATGCAACTTCCCCACCTCTTTTGCATCCCCCTCTATGCTGCCTGAAGTATCGAAATCCTGGAATGTTTACTTGCCAATCCTGTCCCTCTTTCACCCAAATCTCTGTAATAGCAACAGCATCATAGTTCCAAGCACGAATCCAAATTCTAATTTCACCTGTCTTACCTTTTATACACCTCGCATTGAAACAAATGCACTTCAGACCATCAATTCCATTTGTTAAGCAGCTACCCCCTGCCTCTTCTTCCTCTTAATCTTACTGGCCTGAGTAAGTAACTTGATGAGTAAGTTTGTGGACGACACAAAGGTTGGTGGATTCGTGGATAGCGATGAGGACCATCAGAGGACATAACAAGATATAGATCGGTTGGAGACTTGGGCGGAGAGATGGCAGATGGAGTTTAATCCGGACAAATGTGATGTATTGCATTTTGGAAGGTCTAATACAAATAGGAAATATACAGTAAATGGCAGAACCCTTAAGAGTATTGATAGGCAAAGGGATCTGGGTGTACAGGTACACAGGTCACTGAAAGTGGCAATGCAGGTGGAGAAGGTAGTCAAGAAGGCATACGGCATGCTTGCCTTCATTGGCCGGGGCATTGAGTTTAAAAATTGGCAAGTCATGTTGCAGCTTTATAGAACCTTAGTTAGGCTGCACTTGGAATATAGTGTTCAATTCTGCTCACCACACTACCAGAAGGATGTGGAGGCTTTGGAGAGGGTGCAGAAAGGATTTACCAGGTTGTTGCCTAGTATGGAGGGCATTACCTATGAGGAGAGGTTGGAGAAACTTGGTTTGTTCTCACTGGAACGACGGAGGTTGAGGGATGACCTGATAAAAGTCTCCAAGATTATGAGAGGCATGGACAGAGTGGATAGTCAGAAGCTTTTTCCCAGGGTGGAAGAGTCAATTACTAGGGGGCACAGGTTCAAGGTGCGAGGGGCAAGGTTTAAAGGAGGTGTACAAGGCAGATTTTGTGCACAGAGGGTGGTGGGTGCCTGGAACTTGTTGCCGGGGGACATAGTGGAAGCGGATACGGTAGTGAGTTTTAAGGGGTGTCTTGACAAATACATGAATAGGATGGGAATAGAGGGATATGGTCCCCTGAAGGGTAGGGGGTTTTAGTTAAGTCAGGCAGCATGGTTAGTGCAGGCTTGGAGGGCCGAAGGACCTGTTCCTGTGCTGTAACTTTCTTTGTTCTTTGAGTCTATAGCTCTCCCTCAGTTATTTCTCCTTCTGACCTATTGCTCTGGTTCCCACCCACCTGCCATGTTTTTTTAAACCCTCCCGAGTGACTCTTGCAAATCTACCTGCCAGGACATTGCTGCCCTTCCATTTTAGATATAACCTGTCTTTCTTGTACCAGTCTCACCTGTCCCGGAAGAGATCCGAATAATCAAGATACCTAGACCCCTCCCTCCTAAACCAGATCGTTCGCCACGTGTTTAGTTGCACTATCTTCCTATTCCTCGCCTCACTGACACGTGGCACATGAAGTAATCCTGAGATTACAACCCTTGATGTCCTCTTTTTTAACTTGCTACCTAACTCTCTGAACTCCCCTTGCAGGACGTTGTCACTCTTCCTGCCTATGTCATTAGTACCAATGTGTACCACAACCTCCAGTTGTTCGCCCTCCCCTTTCAGAATGTCCCATGCCCGTTCAGAGACATCCTTGACCCTGGCATCGGGGAGGCAACATCCCATCCTGGAATCTCTTTCCTGCCCACAGAAACGCCTGTCTGCGCCACTGACTATAGAGTCCCCTATAACTATCGCTCTTTAGCTCTTTGACCCTCCCTGATGAACAACAGAGCCAAACGTGGTGCCACTGCCCTGGTTGTTGCTGTTTTCCCCTGTTAGGCCATTCCCCCCAACAGTATCCAAGTCACTATAAAAGGGGGTAGCCACAGGGGATTTCTGCACTGACTGCCTACCCTTTCTAGCAGTCACCCATCTATCTGCCTGCATCTTGGGTGTGGCCACGTCTCTAAAGTTCCTGTCTATGATGCTTTCCGCCACCTTCATGCTCCTAAGTGCATCCAAGTGCTGCTCCAACCTATCCATGCGGTCTGTGAGGAGCTGCAATTGGGTGCACTTCCTGCACACGTCGTTGCTCAGAAAGCTTAAAGCCTCAGTGATCTCCCACATCGCACAGATGAAGCACTTTATCCGGCGAACTGACGTTTATACCAATAATTAATTTATTTACAAATAAAACATTTAAAAGTTTAGATTATAATTAGCTATGCAGTCCCTGATGCTAGATTTCCACTAAAAAAAAGTTACATATATATACATATATGTATATAAAATGTATAGTAGAGTACTGATAGTGTGAAAGTAGAGGTTTTGTAAAATAACGCCATCTCTGCATATTGATACTATTTTTTTTCCCTGTGATGACCGATTAATTTTCCTAGATCGGATTGATCTGATGTTGTCAACAGCATCAAATTCAAATTTTATAGGCTCCTGGTAGCTGACTGCCTGCTTTAAATTGATTGGGCTAAATTTAAAATAAAATCAGATTGCCTTGTCAAGACTGCTGCTTGATTTTTTTGAAACAAATATTTCAGCTTGGACTCTGTATGTACTTTACATTTTAAACCTTCAAGCAGTGAAACAAACATCAGCTTTTAAAGGGACCACGCAGTGTTTTGCCCTCTACTATTTTTACAATTTTTTACATCTTTACCAACATCAAATTTCAACTTCACAAACTCAACTTCGCATCAACAAGAAACATGACACAAATACAGTTTGTAATGGCACAGTATCATCACACCACCCCCTGCCCCCTTAAAAAATGAATTATCAATATGCAGAGATGGCTTTATTTTACAAAACCTCTACTTCCACACTCTACTCTTCTATACATTTTATATACGTACATATATATATGATATATACATTTCTGAGATCTAAGTATGCAAGCATAACTATTGTTTAGTCCAGTTCAGCCTTTTGCTTCTAAAATTGAACATTCCTTCTTCTTTCATCACAACCACTACAGATATGCTTTTTAATTTCCTTCGCTGAGCACAAGCAGTTATTTTGATCTACAGAGTCCCAAAACAGCAAAAACAAAGTATTATTTTTTCCAGAAGATTGAACTCCTCAAGACATTGTCAAGAAAACCTTTCCTTGTTATCTCAACTTTTCAGGTGCTTTTTTATTCATTCCTGGGACATGGGTGTCGCTGACTGGCCAGCATTTATTGTGTACCCCTCATTGCTTGAGGGTAGTTGAGAGTTAACCACATTGCTGTGGCTCTGGAGTCACTTGTAGGTCAAACCGGGTAAGGAATTGCAGATTCCCTTCCCCAAAGGGCATGAGTGAACCAGATGGGTTTTTCTGACAATAAACAATAGTTTCATGATCATCAGTCGATTCTTCCCAGAATCATAGAAGAAAAAATAGGGTTGTTGTAGTGGGAGACTTCAATTTCCCTGGTATAGACTGGAAAGTGTTTAGGGCTGGGGGTCTGGACGGGGAGGAATTTGTAAAATGCGTACTGGAAGGTTCTTTGGAACAGAATGTAGATAGCCCAGCTAGAGAGGAGGCTATACTGGATCTAGATCTGGGAAATGAGCCCGGTCAGATCATCAAATTTTCGGTAGGGGAACATGTGGCAAATAGTGACCACAACTCTGTTAACTTTAGGACAGTAATGGACAAGGACGAGTGTTGTCCTAAGGGGAGGGTGCTAAATTGGGGAAAGGCTAACAATAGCCGGATTAGGCAGGAATTGGTGGCCGTTGATTGGGAGAGGGTGTTCAGGGGTAACTCCACGTCTGGCATGTGGGAGTCTTTTAAGGAACAGTTGATAAGGCTGCAGGACAGGCATGTGCCTGTAAAAAGGTAGGATAGGAAAGGTAGGATTCGAGTGCCGTGGATAACCAGGGAAATTGAGGATCTGATCAAAAAGAAAAGAGAGGTCCAGGCAACTGAAAACAGATGGGGCTCTGGAGGAACACAGAGAGAGTAGGAAATAACTCAAGCGGGGATTTAGAAGGGCAAAAAGAGATCACGAAATGTTATTGGCAGTCAGGATTAAGGAGAATCCTAAGGCATTTTATTCATATGTTAGGAACAAAAGAGTTGTCAGGTAAAAAGTCGGACCTCTCAGGAGCAAAGGAGGGAAATTATGCTTAGAACCCAAGGGAATAGGGGAGATCCTAAATGAATACATTGCATCGGTAATCACAAAGGAGAGGGACTTGCTGACTGGCAGTGTCTCAGAGGGAGGTGTTGACCCGTTAGAGAGAAGTCCATTACAAGGGAGGAAGTGTTAGGTTTCTTAGGTATCATTAAAACTGACAAATCCCCAGGGCCTGATGGTATCTATCCTAGACTGCTCAGGGAGACAAGAGATGTAATTGCTGGGCCTCTGACGGAAATCTTTGTCTCGTCATTGGACACAGGTGAGGTCCCTGAGGATTGGAGGACAGCGAATGTGGTACCATTATTTAAGAAGGGTAGCAGGGATAACCCGGGTTTTTATAGGCCAGTGAGCTTGACGTCCATTGTAGGGAAGTTGTTGAAGAGGATTCTTAGAGACAGGATATATGCGCATTTAGAACAGAACAATCTCATTAGTGACAGACAGCATGGTTTTGTAAGAGGGAGGTCGTGCCTTACAAATTTGGTGGAGTTTTTTGAGGAAGTGACAAAAACGGTTGACGAAGGAAGGGCCAGGGATGTCGTCTATATGGATTGCAGTAAGGCATTTAACAAAGTCCCTCATGGCAGGTTGGTTAAGAAGGTTAAGGCTCATGGGATACAAGGAGAGGTGGCTAGATGGGTAGAAAACTGGCTTGGCCACAGGAGACAGAGGGTAGCAGTCGAAGGGTCTGTGACCAGTGGTGTTCCGCAGGGCTCTGTACTGGGACCTCTGCTATTTGTGATAAAAATAAATGATTTGGAAGAAGGTGTAACTGGTGTTATCAGCAAGTTTGCGGATGACACGAAGATGGCTGGACTTGCGGATAGCGATGAACATTGTCAGACAATACAGCAGGATATAGATAGGCTGGAAAATTGGGCAGAGAAATGGCAGATGGAATTTAATCCAGATGAATGTGAAGTGATGCATTTTGGAAGAACTAATGTAGGGGGAGTTATACAATAGATGGCAGAGCCATCAAGAGTATAGAAACACAGAGGTACCTAAGGTGTGCAAGTCCACAGATCCTTGAAGGTGGTAGCACAGGTGGAGAAGGTGCTGAAGAAGGCATATGGTATGCTTGCCTTTATAGGATGGGGTATAGAGTATAAAAGCTGGAGTCTGCTGGTGCAGCTGTATAGAACGCTGGTTAGGCCACATATGGAGTACTGCGTCAGTTCTGGTCGCCGCACTACCAGAAGGATGAGCAGGCTTTGGAGAGAGTGCAGAGAAGGTTTACCAGGATGTTGCTTGGTATGGAGGGTCTTAGCTATGAGGAGAGATTGGGTAAACTGGGCTTGTTCTCCCTGGAAAGACGGAGAATGAGGGGACATCTAATAGAGGTGTACAAAATTATGAAGGGTATAGATAGGGTGAACAGTGCGAGCTTTTTCCCAGGTCAGAGGTGACGATCACGAGGGGTCACGGGCTCAAGGTGGGAGGGGCGAGGTATAACTCAGATATCAGAGGGACTTTTTTACACAGAGCGTGGTGGGGGCCTGGAATGCGCCGCCAAGAAGGGTGGTGGAGGCAGACACGCTGACATCGTTTAAGACTTACCTGGATTGTCACATGAGCAGTCTGGGAATGAAGGGATACAAACGATTGGTCTAGTTGGACCAATGAGCGGCACAGGCTTGGAGGGCCGAAGGGCCTGTTTCCTGTGCTGTACTGTTCTTTGTTCTTTGTTCTTTGTTCATTGTTCATCGTGGAATCCCTACAGTGCAGAAAGAGGTGGGGATAGGGCCTGGGTGGGATTGTTGTTGGTGCAGGCTCGATGAGCCGAATACAAAAAGTTAACGGGAGAAGAGTCAAGGCACCACATTCAAAAAGGGCCTCAGTGAAAAATAATGGAAACGGTGTCAGCAATGTCAAAAATACGAACCTAAAGGCATTGTGTCATAACATGCAGGGCAGTCGCAATAGGGTGGATGAATTAATCATGCAAATAGATGTTAATGGGGTTGATACATTCGGGATTAGAAACTCAGACGACAGAATCTCCTCTGTGCAGAAAGAGGATATCCAGCTCACCCACTCTGCACGCCCTGAACCACATCACATCTACATCCCCCCGCCCCACCTTGGCAAGGCCACGTATCCACCGTGGCCAATCCACCAATATCCTTTGCCACCAAGGGACAATTTAGCATTGGCCAACCACCTAACCTACACATCTTTGAACACTAAGGGACAATTTAGCATGGCCAATCCATCTAACCTACACAACATTTAACACTGAGGAACAATTTAGCATGGCCAATCTCCCTAACTTATACATCTTTGGACACCAAGGGGCAATTTAGCATGGCCAATCCACCTAACCTACCATCTTTGGACACTAAGAGGCAATCTAGCATGGTCAATCCACCTAACCAATACATCTTGGAACACTAAGAGAAAATTTTCCTTGGAAATAATTGTTTATTCCTGCCTGGCAGAAAAGTAAAACAGGAAAGGTGGACAAACCATTTCTTACAAGGAAGATTAGAGATAGTATTACATCCAAGGAAGAGGCATACACATTGGCCAGCAAACAATAATGGACTGGAGGATCAGGAGCAGTTTAGAAGTCAGCAACGGGGGATCACAGGACTGACAAAGAAGTGGAAAATAGAGTCTTAGAGTAAGCTTGCAGGGAAAATAGAAACTGGCTTTAAAACCTTTTACAGGTATCTGAGGTGAAAAAGATTGATGAAGACAAATGTAGGTCCTTTGCAATCAGGAACAGGGGAATTTATAATGGGGAACAAATAAATGGCTGATCAACTAAATGCATACGTTGTCTCTGTCTTCACAGAATGACCTGGCAGTGGCATCAAGAGTTGGTGGTTTTTCTATCTAATCCTTAGAATCATAGAATCATGGAATCATACAGTGCAGAAGAGGCATTCTGTCCATCGAGTCTGCCCCGACATATTAGAAACACCTGAACTCCCACCTAATCCCATTTAACAGCACTTGGCCCATAACCTTGAATGTTCTGACATGCAAAGTGCTCATCCAGGTACATTTTCAATGATGTGAGGCAATTCGCCTCTACCACCCTCACAGGCAGTGCATTCCAGACCATCACTGCCCTCTGGGTAAATATGTCATTCCTCACATTCCCCTCAAAACCTCCTGCCCCTCACCTTGAACCTATGTCCCCTCACGTCTGACCCTTCAACGTATCCACTCTTTCATGTCCCTCATAATCTTGTACACCTCGATCAGGTCACCCTCAGTCCTCTCTGCTTCAATGAAAACAACCCAAGTCTACCCAACCTCTCTTCATATCTGAAATTTTCCATCCCAAGCAGACTCCTGGTGAATCTCTGTGCAACCCTTCCAATGCAATCACATGCTTCCTATAATGTGGCGACCAGAATGGCACACAGTTCTCTAGCTGGAGCCTCACCAAAGTTCAACACAACTCCAACATGACTTCCTTGCTTTTGTAATCTATGCTTTGATTGATAAAGGCAAGTGTCCCAGACTTTCTGTTCAACACAAGTTCTTGATTACAATGGGTTAAAGAACAAGACAAACAGCCATTTGAGGGCAGCGGGAATGGAGGAAGGGGACCTCCCTATGCAACCTCCATAGCATCCATGGATGCCAATTGTTCAAGGGAAGGGGAATAATAGCCAATGGTGGATCTATACCTCATAGAACTGTTCAATCAGTGTTTGTGCAGGGGCGGAGGAGGGGGGGGAGAGGCGGGGTGGGGGGGGGGGGGGGGGGCTGATGGGATGGTGGACAAGTGAACCAGTCAAAGGATGGGATCAATAACCGAGGGAGCATTCGCTGTGCAATCAGTGCGATTTTTGTTAAATTAACTGTGTCACCATTGTGAAATGCTCTACCCATCAACTTTAACCATCAGGACTCCAACCCCACATGCTCTGTTACCAAAATAATATTAAATTCATCTTCACCACATCTGCCCTCGTTAATGTACAATTAAACTTGAACATTCTGTAAATTCTCATTGGTTCGATTTCTCCATTCAGTGAATGATTTTTAAAATTGATGTGAAAGGATATTTCAACACGTTCTTCAACTGCGCTCTGAAGTTAGCCTGTGTCACGGCGTAAATGACAGTATTTGTGCAGCAACTCAGCAGTTGTAGCATAAAGCCCAGTTTACCGACATATTCATCAAGCCAGAAAAGCTCATATCCCAACCAATACATCCGATTCCACAGAGAATAAACCATTAATGTTGACCATAACAGGATGAAATTAGCCGAGATAACAAACAATAAAATGATGGATTTCCTTCGACTCTCCATCTCTGGGTCTCTGGGATTCTCCCCACTGCTGTGAGCCCGGAGTCTCCTGCGAGCTCTGCTGCTCACTACAATGTGTCTGATGGTGAAAACATTGAGCAGCAGAATCAGGATAAATGGGATCAATGGGGTGAAGATGTTATGGAGGAACTCCAAAATTCCCCATATTGAAGAGCTGTAACCACCATGTGCTATGTAACAAAACCAGGGCATGTTCTCCAGCAAATACGAATTTCTGAACATAAAATACCAGAAAATGTTCTTTAAAAAGCTCAGCACCGACACTGTTCCCAGAACCACAGTCGCCGTTTTCTCACTGCAATATTTAATTTTCAGCTTGGGGCAGCAAATGGCCACAAATCGATCAAAGGTGAAAGTGACGGTGAACCAGACAGAACAGTCAGTGACTGCATAAAGCAGGACGGCGTGGATGTTACACAGGGGGACATCCTTCAGGAAACGAAACTGCCGCACGTAAATAATCGGAATATGCCTCAGTATCAGGTCGAGGATAACAACGAGTAGATCCGCTGCTGACATGGCCACCAGGTACAGGCTCACACATTTGGACAGACCACAGTTTCTGCTTGATAGGACAATGATCGTGAACAGGTTAACTGTGAGGAAAGAGAAATAAGCAGTAACATCATGCATTGGACTGAGGGCAAATTCACGACCTTTCTCAGGATTGAATCATGCAATCCCTACAGTGCAGCAGGAGGCCATTCCGTCCACACCAACAGCAATCCCAGCCAGGCCCAATCCCCATAACCCCACATATTTACACTTCTAATTCCCTTGATGCTAAGGGGCAATGAGGAAGGAAACTAATTGGGTGTGGAAGAGTAAACTTTAAGGCATGTGATTCATTCGAAGTTAGGAGAGGTTACGTAACAACCTCACCTGAGGGTGAGGGCGGATGGGCAGCTGGGTGTGGCATTTTTTTTTACTGGAGGGGAATTGAAATGGATGAATGTTCACATTTTCACAACTTTCTGCTGACCTTCATATTGGGTCTTTCGGAACATCACTCCAAACGAAGAACTGAAGATCAAAGAAAATTACAGCACAGGAACAGGCCTTTCGGCCCTCCAAACCTGCACCGACCATGCAGCCCAACTGAACTAAATCCCCTTCCCTTCCAGGAACCATATCCCTCTATTACCATCCTATTCTTTTATTTGTCAAGCCGCCCCTTAAAAGTCATGATTGTATCAGCTTCCACTACCTCCCACAGCAGTGAGTTCGAGGCACCCACCACCTTCTGTGTAAAAAAAACTTGCCTCATACATCTCCTTTAAACCTTGCCCCTCGCACCTCACTGGGAAAAAGCTTCTGACTATCAACTCTGTCCATGCCCCTCATGACCTTGTAGACTTCTACAGATCGCCCCTCAACCTTCGTCGTTCCAGTGAGAACAAACCAAGTCTCTCCGACCTTTCCTCATAGCCAATGTCCTCCATACCAGCCAACATCCTGGTAAATCTTTTCTGTACCCTCTCCAAAGCCTCCACACCCTTCTGGTAGTGTGGCAACCAGAATTGAACACTATATTCCCACTGTGGCCTAACTAAGGCTATATAAAGCTGCAACATAACTTGCCAATTTTTGAACTCAATACCCTGGCCGATGAAGGCAAGCATGCTGCGTGCCTTCTTGACTACCTTCTCCACCTGTGTGGCACTTTCAGTGACATATGTGCCTGTACACCCAGATCCCTCTGCCTATCAATACTCTTAAAGGTTCTGCCATTTACTGTATATTTCCTATCTGTATTAGACCTTGCAAAATTCATTCCCTCATATTTCTCACGATTAAACTCCACCTCTCTGCCCAAGTCTCCAGGTGATCTATATCCTACTGAATCCGCTGATGGTTCTCATCGCTATCCGCAAATCCACCAACCTTTGTGTCAGCCACAAACTTACTCATCAATCCAGTTACATTTTCCTCCAAATCATTTATATATATTACAAACAGCAAAGATCCCAGCACTGATCCCTGAGGAGCACCACTTGTCACAGCCCTCCATTCAGAAACACACTCTTCCACTACTACCCTCTGTTTCTATGAGTGAGCCAGTTCTGTAACCACCTTGCCAGCTCACCTCTGATCCTGTGCGTCTCCACCTTCTGCACCAGTCTGCCATGAGGGACATTGTCAAAGGCCTTGCTGAAGGCCATGTAGAAAACAGTCACTGCCCTATCCTCACCAATCAGCTCCGTCACTTCCTCAAAAAACTCAATCAAGGTTTTTTTTTATTCATTCGTGAGACGTGGGCATCGCTGGCAGGCCAGTATTTATTGCCTATGGCTAGTTGCCTTTGAGAAGGTGGTGAGCTGCCTTCTTGAATCAGTGCAGTCCACGTGCTGCGGGTTGACGCACAATGCCGTTAGGGAGGGAATACCAGGATTTTGATCCACCGACTGCGACGGAAAGCATGATATATTTCCAAGCCAGGATGGTGAGTGGTTTGGAGAGGAACTTGCAGGTGGTGGTGTTCCCATGTATCTGCTGCACTTGTCCTTCTAGATGGAAGTGGTCGTGGGTTTGGAAGGTGCCGTCTAGGGATCTTTGGTGAATTGCTGCAGTGCATCTTGTAGATGTACACACGGCTGCGACTGAGCGTCGGTGGTGGAGGGATTGAATGTTTGCAGATGTGGTGTCAAACAAGTGGGCTGCTTTGTCCTGGATGGTGTCAAGTTTCTTGAGCGTCGTTGGAGCTGCACCCATCCAGGCAAGTGGAGAGTATTCCATCACACTCCGGGCTTATGCCTTGTAGATGGTGGATAGGCTTTGGAGAGTCAGGAGGTGAGTTACTTGCCGCAGTATTCCTAGCCTCTGATCTGCTCTTGCAGCCACTGTGTTTATATGGTGAGTCCAGTTGAGGTTCTGGTGAATGGTAACCCCAAGGATATTGACAGTGGGGGAATTCAGTGATAGTTACACCATTGAATGTCAAGGGGTGGTGGTTTGAGTGTTTCTTATTGGTGATGGTCATTGCCTGGCATTTGTGCGGCGAGAATGTTACTTGCCACTTGTCAGCCCAAGCCTGGATATTGCCCAGATCTTGTTTCATTTGAACATGAACTGCTTCAGTGTCTGAGGAGGCGCGAATGTTGCTGAACATTGTGCAATCATCGGCCAACATTGCCACTTCTGACGTTATGCCGAAGGGAAGGTCATTGATGAAGCAGCTGAAGATTGGTGGGCTGAGGACACTAACCCTGAGGGACTCCTGCAAAGCTGTCGTGGAGCTGAGATGACTGACCCTCCACAACCTCAACCATCTTCCTATGTACCAGGTATGACTCCAACCAGGAGAGAGTTTGCCCCCTGATATCCATTGATTCCAGTTTTGCTCGGGCTCCTTGATGCCACACTCGGTCGAATGCGGCCTTGATGTCAAGGGCTGTCACTCTCACCTCACCTCTGGAATTCAGCTCTTTTGTCCCTGCTTGAACCAAGGCTGTAATGAGGTCAGGAGATGAGGACCCTGGCAAAACCCAAACTGGGTGTCACTGAGCAGGTTATTGCTGAGCAGGTGCTGCTTGATAGCACTGTCAATGACCCCTGCCATCATTTTACTGATGATCGAGAGTAGGTTTATTGGGCGGTAATTGGTTGGGTTGGATTTGTCCTCCTTTTTGTGTACAGGACATACCTGGGCAATTTTCCACATTGTTGGGTAGATGCTAGTGTTGTAACTGTACTGGAAGAACTTGGCTAGGGGAGCGGCAATGTCTGGAGCACAAGTCTTCAGTACTATTGCCGGAATGTTATCAGGGCCCATTGCCTTTGCAGTATCTAGTGCCGCCAACCATTTCTTGATATCACGTGGAGTGAATCGAATTGGTTGGAGACTGGCATCTGAGATGCTGGGGACCATTGGAGGAGGCCGAGTTGGATCATCTACTCGACACTTCTGGCTGAAGATTGTTGCAATTACTTCAGCCTTACCTTTTGCACTGATGTGCTGGGCTCCTCCATCATTGAGGATGGGGATATTTGTGGAGCTTCCGCATCCAGTGAGTTGTTTAATTGTCCACCACCATCCATGACTGGATGTGGAAGAACTGCAGAGCTTAGATCTGACCCATTGGTTGTGGGATCGCTGAGTTCTGTCTATCACTTGCTGTTTTTGCCATTTGGAATGCAAGTAGTCTGTTCGGTCGCTTCATCAGGTTGATACCTCATTTTTAGGTGTGCCTCTGGTGCTGCTCCTGGTATGTCCTCCAACACTCTCCATTGAACCAGGGTTGATCTCCTGGCTTGATGGTAATGGTTGAGTGGGGGATATGCCGGGCCATGAGGTTGCAGATTGTGCTGGAGTACAATTCCACTGCTGCTGATGGCCCACAGCACCTAATGGATGCCCTGTCTTGAGTTGCTGGGTCAGTTCGAAGTCTGTCCCATTTAGCACGGTGATAGTGCCACACAACACAATGGAGGTTATTCTCAATGTGAAGGCGGGACTTCATCTCCACAAGGACTATGTGGTGGTCACTCTTACCAATACTGTCATGGACAGATGCGTCTGCAGCTGGCAGATTGGTAAGGATGAGTTCAAGTATGTTATTTCATCTTGCTGGTTCCTTCGCCACCTGCTGCAGACCCAGTCTCGCAGTTGTATCCTTTAGGACCCGACCAGCTCGATCAGTAGTGCTGCTGAGCCACTCTTGGTGGTGGACATTGAAATCCCCCACCCAGAGTACATTTTGCCCCCTTGCCACCCTCAGTGCTTCCTCCAAGTGTTGTTCAACATGGAGGAATACTGATTCATCAGCCGAAGGAGGACAGTACGTGGTAACCAGTAAGAGGCTTCCTTGCCCATGTTTAACCTGAAGCCATGAGACTTCATGGGGTCCAGACTCGATGTTATGGACTCCCTCCTGATGTATACCACTGTGCCGCCACCTCTGCTGGGTCTGTCCTGCCGGTGGGACAGGACATATCCAGGGATGGTAATGGTGGTGTCTGGGTTGTGATGTGTAAGACATGATTCTGTGAGAATGACTATGTCAGGCTGTTGCTTGACTAGTCTGTGAGGCAGCTCTCCCAATTTTGCCACTAGCCCCCAGATGTTAGTAAGGAGGACTTTGCAGGGTCGATAGGGCTGTTTGCTTTGCCAGGTGTCTTTTCCGGTGCCGAGGTCGATGCCAGGTGGTCCGTCTGGTTTCATTTCTTTGTTGAGACTGTGTCGCGATTGTTACAACTGAGTGGCTTGCAAGGCCATTTCAGAGGGTAATTGAGAGTCAACCATATTGCTGTGGATCTGGAGTCACATGTAGGCCAGACCAGATGAGGACAGCAGACTTCCTTCCCTAACGGACATTAGTGAACCAGATGGGGTTTTACAACAATTGACAATGGTTCCATGGTCATCAGAAGACACTTAATTCCAGATTTCTTTTATTGAATTCAAATTCCACCATCTGCTGTGGCAGGATTCTAACCCAGGTCCCCAGATCATTATCTAGGTTTCTGGATTAATAGTCAAGCGATAATACCACTAGGCCATTGCCTCCCCTTCAATTAGTGAGAATCGACCTTCCCTTCACAAAACCATGTTGCCTCTCGCTATTACATCCACTTATTTCCAAGTGGGTGAAATGCTGTATTGAAGAATCCTCTCCACTAATTTCCCTACCACAGATGTAAGGCTCGCCAGCCTGTAATTACCTGGATTATCCTTGCTATCATTCTGAAACAAAGAAACAATATTGACTATTCTTCAATCCTCTTGGACCTCCCCTGTAACAAGTCTAACAATACCAGGTTAAAGTCCTACAGGTTTTGTTTGTTAGCAAATGCCACTAGCTTTCGAAGAGTGCTGCTCCTTCGTCAGGTGGAGTGAGAGATGTGCTCACAAACAGGGCATACAGAGACTCAAACTCAATTTACAGAATAATGACTGGAATGCTAATCAAGCTAATCAATGCTAATACAACTAATCAAGTCTTCAAGGTACAGACAATGTGAGTGGTTAGAGCATTAAGCACAGGTTAAAGAGATGTGTATTGTCTCCAGGCAGGACAGCTCGTGAGATTTTGCAAGTCCAGGCAAGTTGTGGGGGTTACAGATAGTGTGAAATGAACCCAAGATCCCGGTTGAGGCCGTCCTCATATGTGCGAAACTTGGCTATCAGTTTCTGCTCAGCGACCCTGTGGTGTCGTGTGTCGTGAAGGCCGCCTTGGAGAACGCTTACCTGAAGATCAGAGGCTGAATGCCCGTGACCGCTGAAGTGCTCCCCAACAGGAAGAGAACAGTCTTGCCTGCTGATTGTCGAGTGCTGTTCATTCATCCGTTGTCGTAGCGTCTGCATGGTTTCCCCAATGTACCATACCTCGGGACATCCTTTCCTGCAGCGTATCAGGTAGACAACGTTGGCCGAGTTGCAAGTGTATGTACCGTGTACCTGGTGGATAGTGTTCTCATGTGACATGATGGCATCCGCGTCGATGATCCGGCACGTCTTGCAGAGGTTGATGTTGCAGCGTTGTGTGGTGTCGTGGTCACTGTTCTCCTGAAGGCTGGGTAGTTTGCTGCAGACAGTGGTCTGTTTGAGGTTGTGCGGCTGTTTGAAAACAAGAACTGGGAGTGTGGGGATGGCCTTGGCGAGATGTTCGTCTTCATCGATAACATGTTGAAGGCTTCGGAGGAGATGTTGTAGCTTCTGCGGTCCGGGAAAGTACTGGACGATGAAGGGTACTCTGTCCACTGTGTCCCGTGTTTGTCTTCTGAGGAGGTCGGTGCGGTTTTTCGCTGTGGTTCGTCGGAACTGTCAACTGATGAGTCGAGCGCCATATCCTGTTCTTGTGAGGGCACCTTTCAGTCTCTGGAGGTGTCTGTTGTGATCCTGTTGTGAGCAGATCCTGTGTATACGGAGGGCTTGTCCGTAGGGGATGGCTTCTTGAATGTGTTTAGGGTGGAAGCTGCAAAGGTGGAGCATCGTGAAGTTATCCGTGGGCTTGCAGTACAGTGAGGTGCTGAGGTGACCATCCAGAGTCAGTTGCATTCTTGGACACACGCATCTCCATTAAGGACAGTCACCTCAGCTCACCCTTCATCGTCCAGTACTTCTCTGGAGCGGAGAAGCTATAACATCTCCTCCGGAGCCTTCAACATGTTATCGATGAAGACGAACATCTCGCCAACACCATCCCCACACCCCCACTTCTTGCCTTCAAACAGCCACACAACCTCAAACAGACCATTGTCCGCAGCAAACTACCCAGCCTTCAGGAGAACAGTGACCACGACACCACACAACCCTGCCACAGCAACCTCTGCAAGACATGCCAGATCATCGACACAGATGCCATCATCTCACATGAGAGCACCATCCACCAGGTACGCAGAACATACATTTGCAACTCGGTCTACCTGATACGTTGCAGGAAAGGATGTCCCGAGGCATGGTACATTGGGGAAACCATGCAGACGCTACGACAACGGATGAATGAACATTGCTCGACAATCACCAGGCAAGACAGTTCTCTTCCTGTTGGGGAGCACTTCAGTGTTCACGGGCATTCAGCCTCTGATCTTCGGGTAAGCGTTCTCCAAGGCGGCCTTCACGACACACGACACTGCAGGGTCGCTGAGCAGAAACTGATAGCCAAGTTCCGCACACATGAGGACGGCCTCAACCGGGATCTTGGGTTCATTTCACACTATCTGTAACCCCCACAACTTGCCTGGACTTGCAAAATCTCACGAGCTGTCCTGTCTGGAGACAATACACATCTATTTAACCTGTGCTTAATGCTCTCTCCACTCACATTGTCTGTACCTTGAAGACTTGATTAGTTGTATTAGCATTGATTAGCTTGTTGAGCATTCCAATCATTATTCTGTAAACTGAGTTTGTTTCTCTGTATACCCTGTTTGTGAGCACATCTTCCACTCCACCTGTCGAAGGAGCAGCACTCTCCGAAAGCTAGTGGCATTTGCTACCAAATAAACCTGTTGGACTTCAACCTGGTATAGTAAGACTTCTTACTGTGCTTACCCCAGTCCAACGCCGGCATCTCCACATCATGACCTCCCCTGTAGCCAGTGAGGAGGCCACAGCAATTTCCTCCCTTGCCCCTCTCAGTATTCTGGGATATATCCCATCAGGCCCTGGGGTCTTGTCTATCTTAATGTTTCTCAAGATCCTCAATACCTCCTCCTTTTTGATCTCAGCATGACCCAAACTATCTACAGAACTTTCCCCAGGCTCATCATCCACTAAGTTGTTCTCTTTGGTGAATACTGACGCAAAGAACTCACTTAATACATAGAAACATTGAAGATAGGAGCAGGAGGAGGCCATTTGGCTCTTCGAGCTTGATCCGCCATTCATTACGATCATGGCTGATCATCCAACTCAGTAGCCTAATCCTGATTTTTCCCCATCCCCTTGGATCCCATTCACCCCAAGTGCTACATCCAGCCGCCTCTTGAATGCATTCAATGTTTTGGCTCAACTATTTCCTGTGGTAACGAATTCCACAGGCTTGTCACTCTTTGGGTGAAGAAATGTCTCCTCACCTCCGTCCTAAATGGTCTGCCCTGAATCCTCAGACGCTTGGTTCTGGACTCCCCCACCATGAGGAACATCCTCCCTGCATTGATCCTTTCTAGACCTGCTAGAATTTTATAAGTCTCGATGAGAACCCCCTCATTCGTCTGAACTCCAGCAAAAACAATCCTAACCTAGTCAATCTCTCCTCATACATCAGTCCCGCCATTCCCGGAATCAGCCTGGTAAACCTTTGCTACACTCCCTCGAGAGCAAGTACATCCTTCATCAGAAAAGGAGACCAAAACTGCACACAGTTTTCTCGGTGTGGCCTCACCAAGGCCCTGTATAGTTGCAACAACACACCCCTGCTCCTGTACTCGAAACCTCTCACAATGACATTAGTGAACCAGGTGGGATGACATGCTATTTGCCTTCTTTACCACCTGCTGTACCTGCAGCTTAACTTCATGCATACCTGGCCTATTTCCTCTGGCTGCATGCATAGATTCTCTCCCCTGTCCTTGAGTGTGCCAACCCACTCCCTGGCTACCCTATTGCTCTTTTATATCTGTATAAAAAGATTTGGAATTTCCTTAATCCTTCTGGCTAATGACTTTTTGTGAGCCTTTTTAGCCCTCCTGACTCCATTCTTAGGTTTCTGTCTACTTTCCTTGTATTCCACACTTGCTTTGTGTGTTCACAGCCTTGACAAATGCTTCCTTTTTCTCTTTGACTAGGCTCACAATATCTCTCCTGATCCAAAGTTTCCGAAACTTGCCATACTTATCCTTCAAACTTCCAGAAACGTGCCGGTCCTGAATCCCTATCAACTTACACTTGAAAGTCTCTCACATCGTACCAGATGTTGCTTTTCCCTCAAACATCTGCCCCAATATACATTCCTCAATTCCTGCCTAATATTGTTGTAATTAGCATTCCTCCAATTTAGCACCTTCACCTGGGGACTACACGTATCTTTATCCATCAGTACTTTAAAGCTTACTGAATTGTGGTTTCCGAACTGCTCACCTAATGAAACGTAAAACACCTGGCCGGGGTCATTCCACAATGCCAGGCCCAGTATAGCCCCTTCCTCAGTTGGACCATCTACATACTGTTTCAAGAAGCCTTCCCGGATGCTCCTTACAAACTCTGCCCCGTCCACGCCCCTAGCACTAAGTGAGTCCAAGTCAATATAGGGGAAGTTAAAATCTCTCACCACACCAACCCTGTTACTTTTATACCTTGTCAAAATCTGCCTACATATCTGTTTCTCTATCTCCCGCTGGCTGTTGGGAGGCCTATAGTAAACCCCCAACATTGTGACTACACGCTTCCTATTCCTGAGCTCTACCCATATTGCCTCACTCTATGAGCCTCCGAGGTGTCCTCCCGCAGTACAGCTGTGATATTTTCCTTAACCAGTAGTGCAACTCCCCCACCCCATTTACATCCCCCTCTATCCTGCCTGAAACATCTGTATCCTGGAACGTTAAGCTGCCAATCCTGTCCTTCCCTTAACCAAGTCTCTGTAATGGCAACAGCATCATATCTCCAAGTACTAATCCAAGCTTTAGTTTCATTGGCCTTACCTGTTACACTTCTCGCAATGAAACAAATGCACTTCAGACCACCAGACCATCTTTGATCAGCAACTACACCCTCTCTGCTCTCCTTCTGAGTCTTACTGGTCCTACTCTGTAGTTCCCCTTTCATTGATTCACTTTTGCTTTCATTCTCACCGCCCCCCCACCCCCCCCCCCCCCACCCCCCACCGCCAAACTAGTTTAAATCCTCCCATATGACACTAGCAAACCTCCCGGCAGAATATTTATGCCCCTCCAGTTTAGATGCAACCCGTCCTACTCGACCAGATCTCCCCTGTCGGATGATTTTGAAGAGCAACAAAAGCCCCAGAATTTATTGTAACTCTACAAAAGCGAAATAAATGATCAGCTAGGCAATGGCCTGGTGGTATTATCACTGGAATATTAATTCAGAAACTCAGTTAATGTTCTGCGGACCCGCGTTCAAAACCCGCAAAGCCAGATGGTGAAATTTGAATGCAATGAAAAATATCTGGAATTAAGTATCTACTGATGACAATGAAACTTTTGTCGATTGTCCGAAAAACCCATCAGGTACACTAATGTCCTTTAGGGAAGGAGATTTGCCATTCTTAACTTTAAGTTTATTTGCTAGTGTCACATCTAGGCTTACATCAATACTGCAATGAAGTTACTTGGAAAATCCCCGAGTCGCCACACTCCAGCACCTGTTCGGGTACATAGATGGAGAATTTAGCATGGTCAATACACCTAACCGGCACATCTTTCAGACGGTAGGAGGAAACCAGAGCAACCGGAGGAAACCCACGAAGACATGGAGAGAACGTGCAGACAGTGACCCAAGCCAGTAATCGGACCTGGGTCCCTGGTGCTGTGAGGCAGCAGTGCTAACCACTGTGCCACCACGCCGCCCAATGGTCTGGCCTTTACCTGGTCATTACCTGGTCCGGCCTACAAGTGACTGTACATGAGAGTCAACCACAGCAATGTGGTTGATTCTCAACTGGCCTAGGGCAACTAAGGATGGGTAATGAATGCTGGCCAGCCAGTGACGCCCAAGACCCACGAACAGATAAGTAAAATTCATGACGAAATTGCCAAAGTGAGAAATGAAGAAAACAATCTCTGTTAGTAATTTAAAAGCTAATATGAATTCATTCAGCACAGTTGTAAAATGAGCTGATGAAACTAAATGAATTGATTTGAATAAGATACAACATGGATGTTTATATAACTATGCATTGTTATGCAGGCATTCAACTTTACACCATTGACCTGAAACAACAGGTTCATGTCTGTGGAACTAGCCTTGTACTTTTCACAGGCAGGAGTTAGCGAAATACCTCAGTGTATAATGGAGGTGTGTTATTACAGAAGGATCACAGAGATTATGTGTGACAATTGACAGGACGGGAGGACAGAGAGTGCCTATGGTAGGGAACACCCTGCCTGGAAACAATGTTCTGCACATGGAAGAATCAGTGTGCAAAGGTTTGCAGTTCTGTTTACTGGCAGAGCGCTGCCAAGGAGCTCCCCCCAATGTGGCGGTACAGTGGCAAGCACTACAGCCTCACAGCGCCAGGGTCTCAGGTTCAATTCTGGCCTTGGGTGACTGGCTGAGTGGAGTCTGCACGTTCTCCCCGCATCTACATGGGATTCTTCCTGGTGCTCCGGTTTCATCCCACATTATGAATGATGTGCAGATTAGGTAGATTGGCCTTGGTAAATTGCCCCTTAGTGTCCAAAGGTGTGCAGGTTAGATGGGTTGGCCATGGAAATATTCAGCATTACAGGGATAGGGAGCGAGGGCGTGGGTAAGATACTCTGTCAGAGAGTTTGTGCTGACTCGATGGGCCGCATGACCTCTTCTACACTGTATGGATTCTATGATTCTAAGGATCATGGCAAAACAACGATGGAAAAAATGAAAATAATTCAGAAAGTTGTGCTCGACCCATGGAGTACACCCGAGAAAGAAACATGTTTGTGCGCAGTCCAGAGGAAGGATGAAGGACAGTTGGTATAAGAACTACAAAGATGTGCATGTTGGGTGGATTGACCATGTTGAATTTCCCCTTTGTATCAAAAGATGTGTAGGTTAGGGGGATTGGCCTTGGAAAATTGCCCGTTAGTATCAGGTTATTGGCAGGGTAAATATGTGGGGTGATGGGGTATGGCCTGGGATTGTTGTCGGTATGGGCTCGATTGGCCGAACGGCCTCCTTCTGCACTGCAGGGATTCTAGAATGATGGAAATAATTGTCACGCCTCTATAGGGGAAACCAACTGGGGCTGTGTTACATCAGTCATCCAAAGGAAGGGTGAGTCACGAAGGGAAAGTGAGCAGTTTATGGACAGCTTTCAGAGGACCATGGGCTCAATCAGCACCAAGACATTTTCTTGACAATATTACAGGAGAAGGAACATTGAAAGATCATTAGGTTGGGTATATTTATCAGTGGACACTAGATGGGCTCCACCTCGCCTCCTCCCCCAGGATGGATGAAGCCCAGAAAATTCTCTGGGATTTAGCCAACAAGAAACAGCTAATGATAGTCCATGGAATATCCATGGGTATATGGGGATCCTCATGTGTTTATTGAGGCCTTGTTAAGGGTCAGCAGTGCAGAATGTTAGTAGACATCAGGACATCCATTCCAATTACAGACCTCGATGTATCCACAACTCAGGCTAAAATAATGTGTCAGGAGTAAGTGGGGTATGTATGAGGGCAAATCAGAGTGAGGCCATTACCTTAAAAATATGTGGTCGAGTTGTTCCCATGTGGAAATAAGATCACAAGAAATAGAGTCATGAATGAAGCCCAGTCCTTCGCCCAAACGAGTGTCCCAGCCATTGACTCTGCAAACACTTCTCCCTGCCTCATTAAAGCAGCCAGCATAGTCAAGGACTCCACGTACCGGGGACATACTCTCAAAGAACAAAGAACAAAGAACAGTACAGCACAGGAAACAGGCCCTTCGGCCCTCCAAGCCTGTGCCGCTCATTGGTCCAACTAGACCAATCGTTTGTATCCTTCCATTCCCAGGCTGCTCATGTGACTATCCAGGTAAGTCTTAAACGATGTCAGCGTGCCTGCCTCCACCACCCTACTTGGCAGCGCATTCCAGGCCCCCACCACCCTCTGTGTAAAAAACGTCCCTCTGATATCTGAGTTATACTTCGCCCCTCTCACCTTGAGCCCGTGACCCCTCGTGATCGTCACCTCCGACCTGGGAAAAAGCTTCCCACTGTTCACCCTATCTATACCCTTCATAATCTTGTACACCTCTATTAGATCTCCCCTCATTCTCCGTCTTTCCAAGGAGAACAACCCCAGTCTACCCAATCTCTCCTCATAGCTAAGACCCTCCATACCAGACAACATCCTGGTAAACCTTCTCTGCACTCTCTCTAACGCCTCCACGTCCTTCTGGTAGTGCGGCGACCAGAACTGGACGCAGTACTCCAAATGTGGCCTAACCAGCGTTCTATACAGCTGCATCATCAGACTCCAGCTTTTATACTCTATACCCCGTCCTATAAAGGCAAGCATACCATATGCCTTCTTCACCACCTTCTCTACCTGTGTTGCCAACTTCAAGGATTTGTGGACTTGCACACCTAGGTCCCTCTGTGTTTCTATACTCCTGATGACACTGCCATTTATTGTATAACTCCTCCCTACATTATTTCTTCCAAAATGCATCACTTCGCATTTATCCGGAGTAAACTCCATCTGCCACCTCTCTGCCCAATATTCCAGCCTATCGATATCCTGCTGTATTGCCCGACAATGATCTTCGCTATCCGCAAGTCCAGCTTCTTCCACCTTCTTCCATTGGGAGAAAGATACATGCACCAACCAACTCAAGAACCTCTTCTCTGCTGCCATCAGTCTTTTAGAACCATGGAACCATAGAAAATTAGAGCTCAGAAACAGGCCTTTTGGCCCTTCTTGTCTGTGCCGAACCATTTTTTTGCCTAGTCCCACTGACCTGCACTTGGACCATATCCCTCCACACCCCTCTCATCCATGAACCCGTCCAAGTTTTTCTTAAATGTTAAAAATGTTAAATGTTAAAATCCAAATCCCGCATTTACCACCTTATCCGGCAGCTCATTCCACACTCCCACCACTCTCTGCGTGAAGAAGACCCCCTAATATTCCCTTTAAACTTTTCTCCTTTCACCCTTAACCCATGCCCTCTGGTTTTTTTCTCCCCTGGCCTCAGCGGAAAAAGCCTGCTTGCATTCATTCTATCTATACCCATCAAAATCTTAGACACCTCTATCAAATCTCCCCTCAATCTTCTACGCTCCAGGGAATAAAGTCCCAACCTATTCAATCTCTCTCTGTAACTCAGCTTCTCAAGTCCTGGCAACATCCTTGTGAACCTTCTCTGCACTCTTTCAACCTTATTTACATCCTTCCTCTAACTAGGTGACCAAAACTGTACACAATACTCCAAATTCGGCCTCACCAATGCTTTATATAACCTTGCCATCACACTCCAACTTTTATACTCAATACCCCAATTTAGAAAGGCCAATGTACCAAAGGCACTCTTTACGACCCTATCCACGTGTGACGTCACTTTTAGGGAATTCTGTACCTGTATTCCCAGATCCCTCTGTTCAACTGCACTCTTCAGAGTCCTACCATTTACCATGTACGTTCTACTTTGGTTTGTCCTTCCAAAGTGCAATATCTCACAATTGTCTCCGTTAAATTCCTTTTGCCATTTTTCAGCCCATTTTTCTAGTTGGTCCAAATCCCTCTGCAAGCTTTGAAAACCTGCCTCCCTGTTCACTACACCTCCAATCTTTGTATCATCAGCAAAGTTGCTGATCCAATTTACCACATTATCATCCAGATCATTGATACAGATGACAAGCAACAATGGACCCAACACCGATCCCTGCGGCACACCACGAGTCACAGGCCTCCACTCAGAGAAGCAATCCTCCACAACCACTCTCTGGCTTCTTCCATTGAGCCAGTGTCTTGTCCAATTTACTACCTCCCCATGTATACCCAACGACTGAACCCTCCTAACCAACCTCCCATGAGGGACCTTGTCAAAGGCCTTGCTGAAATCCAGGTAGGCAACATCCACCGTCTTCCCTTCATTCACTTTCCTCGTAACCTCCTCGAAAAACTCTAATAGATTGGTCAAACATGACATACCACGCACAAAGCCATGTTGACTCTCCCTAATAAGTCCCTGTCTATCCAAATATTTGTAGATCCTATCCCTTATCACACCTTCCAATAACTTGCCCACCACTGACGTCAAACTTACTGGCCTATAATTTTCCGGATTTCTTTTGGAACCTTTTTTAAATAACGGAACAACATGAGCCACCCTCCAATCATCCGGCACCTCCCCCGTGAATGCTGACATTTTAAATATGCCTGCCAGGGCCCCTGCAAATTCAACACTAGCTTCCCTCAAGGTCCGTGGGAATACCCTGTCCGGTCCTGGGGATTTATCCACTCTGATTTGCCTCAAGACAGCGAGCACCTCCTCCCCTTTAATCTGTAAAGGTTCCATGACCTCCCTACCTGTTTGCCCTATTTACGTAGACTCCATGCCCATTTCCTCAGTAAATACGGATGCAAAAAAACCATTTAGTATCTCCCCCATCTCTTTCGGTTCCATACACAGTCTACCACTCTGGTCTTCAAGAGGACCAATTTTATCCCTCACCATCCTTTTGCTCCTAACATACCTATAGAAGCTCTTTGGATTTTCCTTCACTATGTCTGCCAAAGCAAGTCCATGTCTTCTTTTAGCCCTCCTGATTTCCCTCTTAAGTAGCTTCTTGCACTTTTTATACTCCTCGAGCATCTGATCTGTTCCTTGCTGCCTGTACATTTCATACAACTCTCTCTTCCTCTTAATCAGTGTTACAATCTCCCTCGAGAACCAAGGTTCCTTATTCTTATTTACTTTGCCTTGAATCCTGACATGAACATACAAACTCTGCACTCTCAAAATTTCTCCTTTGAAGGCCTCCCACTTTCCATTTATATCCTTACCAGAGAACAGCCTGTGCCAATCCACACTTCCCAGATCCCTTCTCATTTCATCAAATTTGGCCTTTTTCCAGTTCAGAACTTCAACCCGAGGACCAGGTCTATCCTTATCCAAGATCAGGTTGAAACTAATGGCATTATGATCACTGGATCCAAAGTGTTCCCTCACACTCACATCCATCACCTGCCCTAACTCATTTCCCAATAGGAGATCCAATATCGCATCCTCTCTAGTTGGCACCTCTATATACTGATGTGGAAAATTTTCCTGAACACATTTTACAAACTCTACCCCATCTCAACCTTTAATAGTATGCGAGTCCCAATCTATATGTGGAAAATTAAAATTCCCTCCTATCACAACTTTGCGTTTCTTGCAGTTGTCAGCTATCTCTCTGCTGACTTGCTCCTCCTATTCTCGCTGACTATTGGGTGGTCTATAATATACAACCCCATTAATGTGGTCATACCTTTCCTGTTTCTCAGCTCCACCCATAGGGCCTCTGTAGACAAGCTCCCTCATCTATCCTGCCTGAGTACCGCTGTAACATTTTCTCTGACCAACAATGCCACCGCCCCCCCCCCTCCCCCCCACCTTTTATCCCTCTGCCTCTATCCCGCCTGAAACATTGGAATCCTGGAACATTGAGCTGCCAGTCCTGCCCCTCCTGTAGCCAAATTTCACTAATGGCTGTAATGTCATATTTCCATGTGTCTATCCACGCCTTCAGCTCATCTGCCTTCCCCCCAATACTCCTGGCATTGAAATAGACACACCTCAAAAGGTTATTTCCACCACACTCAACCCTTCCATTTGTGATTTTGCTTGAACTAACCTGTCTTTTTACCCCTGCTCCACTATCTGCTCTGGCATTCTGGTTCCCATCCCCCTGCAAATCTAGTTCAAACGCGCCCCAATTATATTAGCAAACCTCCCTGCAAGTATATTTGTCCCCTTGTACTTTTGAATGGACCTACCTCGTATTAACTTGGTCTTACTCTACTCCCTAGCTATGATGTAACACTACATTCTGCACTCTCTACTTTCCTTCTTTATGTAGAGTATGCGTTGGCTGTTGACCGCGCAAGAAACAATACTTTTCACTGTATACCGATACATGTGACAATAATAAATCAAATCAAATCGAAGTATGAAAGGGAAAAGGGCAGTAATACAAGGAAGCATGATTTAATAGAATTACTAACTGGATAGCGAGACTTACATAGCACACCGACGATTGCCAGAATAGGATAGTAAAATATTTGAGTGACAAAAAGTATGAATTTGATCCGCCAAGCTAAAGGCCAAGCTTCCCAACTGACTGATCTCAGATTCCGAGCCATTGATGCAACATTCCAATTGATTGATCGCAGATTCTGATCCGCTGTTGCATCATTCCAGTCCATTGTTCCCAGATGCTGATCCATTGTTGTATCATTCCAGTTCATCATTCCCAGACTCTGATCCATTGTTGTAACATTCCAGTCCATCGCTCCCAGATCCTGATCCATTGTTGGAACTTTCCAAATCATTCTTCCCCGATTCAGAGCTCTCCTATCCCTCTCTTTGGGGTTGCTGCTGATGTGCTATGGACGGTCCCACTGCAAATAGATGGAAACAATGAAAGGAATCCCATATTAATAGAAGACAGACATGCTTCAGTGACACCAATACGATCTACAGAGACTGACATTAATGACAATCACTGAACAAACAGCTCCAGTTAACCCCATTCATTCCAACACGTTCTTTCTCTCTCAATCAAATAGAATATTTAGCCAGTCTGGAAGTGGGTGCTGTGGGACGCAATGGTGGAGTTCTGAGACATTAACCATGTTTCTTCCGTCCACCTTGGATATTGGACTGGTAAGAAGTTTAACAACACCAGGTTAAAGTCCAACAGGTTTATTTGGTAGCAAAAGCCAATTGCTACCAAATAAACCTGTTGGACTTTAACCTGGTGTTGTTAAACTTACTGTGTTTACCCCAGTCCAACGCCGGCATCTCCACATATTGGACTGGTACCAGAGGATTGGAGAGTTATAAACCTCCCAGCCTGTCCCTCAGAGGAGAGAGTGAGAGAGAAACTCAGGAACTTCAAACCAGTCAGAATAATGAGATGGTAGAGATGTTTTCCAAGGACATACACAAATACAGCACAGAAAAGGGACCTTTCAGCCCATTGCATCCGATCAAAGACAAGCCAGCCAACTATTCTAATCCCATTTTCCATCACTTAGTCCATAGCCTTGTGTGTTTGGCATCACAAGTAGACATTTCTTCAGCCGGAGAGTGGTGAATCTGTGGAACTCTTTGCCACAGAAGGCTGTGGAGGCCAGATCATTGAGTGTCTTTAAGACAGAGATAGATATGTTCTTGATTAATAAGGGGATCATGAGTTATGGGGAAAAGGCAGGGGAATGGGAATGAGAAAATACCAGCCATGAGTGAATGGTGGAGCAGACTCGATGGGCCAAGTTGCTTAATTCTGCTCTTATGTCTTATGGTCTAAATACTTCTTCAATATTATGAGGGTCTCTGCCTCCACCACTCCTTCAGGCAGTGGGTTCCAGTCTCCCACCATTCTCTGTGTGAAAAGGTTTTTCCTCACATCCCCTCTAAAGCTGCTTCCCCTTAAATCTATGCTGACTAGTCATTGATCCCTCCAGCAAGGGGAAAAGTTTCTTTCTGTCTCCTCTGGCTACGGCCCTCATAGGTTTATATACCTCATACTCGTGCCCCCATCCCCCCTCAGCCTCCTCTGCTCCAAGGAAGACAACTCCTGTCTATGCAATCTACTTCATAACTAAAACTTTGCAGCCTTGTAACCAACCTGGTAAATCTCCTCTGCACCTTTCCAGTGCTATCACATCCCTCCTATAATGTGGATTCCAGAACTGCACACAATGCACTCGCCAACCAATGTCTAACCAACATTTCATATAGTTCCAGCATCACCTCCCTGCTCTCGTAAACTCTAGTCCTCGGCTAAAACAGGCAAGCTTCCTGGATGCTTTCTTAACTGTTCTGCCCACCTCTCCTGCTACATCAAGGGGCAGCTCTACAACAAGATCCTTCTGATCCTCGGTGCTTCCCAGGGTCCTGCCATTCATCATATATTCCCCTGCCTTGTTTGTCCTGCCCGAGTACATCATCTCAAAAAGATCCAGATCGAATTCCATTTGCCACTGACCAACCCATCTGACCAGCCCTCCTATATCCTCCTGTGAACTAAAACTGTCCTAACTATTTACCATCTCACAAATGTTTGCATCATCCGCGAATTTATTGATGGACCCTCCTACATTCAAGTCTAAAACATTCATATAAACCGCAACCAGCAAGTACCCCAACAATGATCACTGAGGGACCCCACAGGACACAGTTTTACAGTCCAAAAAGCGCTCCATGACCATAAAACTCTGCTTCCTGCCACTCAGCCATTTCTGGATCCAATTTGGCAAATTTGCCTGGATCCCATGGGCTCTTATCTTTGCTGTCAGTCGACCCTGTGAGAACTTAACAAAAGCCTTGATTAATTCCAAGTGGATTACGTCAAATGTATTACCCTCATCTACATGCCGGGTCACTTCTACAGAATATTCAATCAAGTTGGTCAGAGTTTGTATGTTCCTGTCAGGATTAAAGGCAAAGTAAATAGGAATAAGGAACCTTGGTTCTCGAGGGAGATTGTAACACTGATTAAGAGGAAGAGAGAGTTGTATGAAATGTACAGGCAGCAAGGAACAGATCAGATGCTCGAGGAGTATAAAAAGTGCAAGAAGCTACTTAAGAGGGAAATCAGGAGGGCTAAAAGAAGACATGAACTTGCTTTGGCAGACAGAGTGAAGGAAAATCCAAAGAGCTTCTATAGGTATGTTAGGAGCAAAAGGATAGTGATGGGTTAACTTGGTCCTCTTGAAGACCACAGTGGTAGACTGTGTATGGAACCGAAAGAGATGGGGGAGATACTAAATGGGTTTTTTTGCATCCGTATTTACTGAGGAAACGGCCATGGAATCTATGGAAATAGGGCAAACAGGTAGGGTGGTCATGGAACCTTTACAGATTAAAGGGGAGGAGGTGTTTGCTGTCTTGAGGCAAATCAGAGTGAATAGATCCCCAGGACCGGACAGGGTATTCCCACGGGCCTTGAGGGAAGCTAGTGTTGAACATCCAGGGGCCCTGGCAGGCATATTTAAAATGTCAGTATTCACGGGGGAGGTGCCGGATGATTGGAGGGTGGCTCATGTTGTTCCGTTGTTTAAAAAAGGTTCCAAAAGAAATCCGGGAAATTATAGGCCAGTACGTTTGACGTCGGTGGTGGGCAAGTTATTGGAAGGTGTGATAAGGGATAGGATCTCCAAATATTTGGATAGACAGGGACTTATTAGGGAGAGTCAACATGGCTTTGTGTGTGGTAGGTCATGTTTGACCAATCTATTAGAGTTTTTCGAGGAGGTTACCAGGAAAGTGGATGAAGCGAAGGCAGTGGATGTTGTCTCCCTGGATTTCAGCAAGGCCTTTGACAAGGTCCCTCATGGGAGGTTAGTTAGGAGAGTTTCATCGCTGGGTATACATGGGGAGGTAGTAAATTGGATAAGACACTGGCTCAATGGAAGAAGCCAGAGAGTGGTTGTGGAGGATTGCTTCTCTGAGTGGAGGCCTGTGATTAGTTTTGTGCCGCAGGGATCACTGTTGGGTCCATTGTTGTTTGTCATCTGTATCAATGATCTGGATGATAATGTGGTAAATTGGATCAGATAATTTGCTGATGATACAAGGATTAGAGGTGTAGTGGACAGTGAGGAAGGTTTTCAAAGCTTGCAGAGGGATTTGGACCTACTAGAAAAATGGGCTGAAAAATGGCAAATGGAATTTAACGCAGACAAGTGTGAGATATTGCACTTTGGAAGGACAAACCAAAGTAGAACGTACAGGGTAAATGGTGGGACTCTGAAGAGTGCAGTTGAACAGAGGGATCTGGGAATACAGGGACAGAATTCCCTAAAAGTGACGTCACAGGTGCATAGGGTCGTAAAGAGTGCCTTTGGTACATTGGCCTTTATAAATTGGAGTATCGAGTATAAAAGTTGGAGTGTGATGGTAAGGTTATATAAAGCATTGGTGAGGCCGAATTTGGAGTAGTGTGTACAGTTTTGGTCACCTAGTTACAGGAAGGATGTAAATAAGATTGAAAGAGTGCAGAGAAGGCTCACAAGGATGTTGCCGGGACTTGAGAAGCTGAGTTACAGAGAGAGATTGAATAGGTTGGGACTTTATTCCCTGGAGCGTAGAAGAATGAGTGGAGATTCGATAGAGGTGTATAAGATTTTGATGGGTATAGATAGAGTGAATGCAAGCAGGCTTTTTCCACTGAGGCTCGGGGAGAAAAAAACCAGAGGGCATGGGTTAAGGGTGAAAGGAGAAAAGTTTAAAGGGAATATTAGGTGGGGGGGCTTCTTCACGCAGAGAGTGGTGGGGGTGTGGAATGAGCTGCCGGATAAAGTGGTAAATGAGGGGTCACTTTTAACATTTAAGAAAAACTTGGATGGGTTCATGGATGAGAGGGGTGTGGAGGGATATGGTCCAAGTGCAGGTCAGTTGGACGAGGCAAAAAATGGTTCGGCACAGACAAGAAGGGCCAACAGGCCTGTTTCTGAACTGTAATTGTCTATGCTTCTATGGTTCTATGCTGACTGCTTTTGATTAATGCCTGCCTCTTCAAATGCTCATCAATTCTTTTTCTCAGAATTGCTTCCAAAAGTTTCCTCAGCACTGAGGTTAGACTGATTGGCCTGTTGTTTCCTGGTTTATCCTTTCCTCCTTTCCTGAATAATGGGACCACATTGACTCTCCTCCAGTCCTCTGGCCCCTCTCCTGTGGCCAGAGAGTGATTGAAAATGATTTCCAATGCCTCTGTTATTTCATCCCTTGCCTCACTCAGCAGCCTGGAGACGTTTCATCTTGCCCTGGCAATTTATCTACTTTTACGCCTGCCCGACCAGTCAGTACTTCCTCTCTGTCTGTGCTAATTTATTTAACCCTATCACAGTCCTTCTCCCTGATTTCTATACCCAAATTGTCTCTCTCGCTAGTGAACACTGGTATAAAATATTCATTTAGAACCCTCCCCACACCCTGTGGCTCCATATACAAATTAGCACTGTGCTCCTAAATGGGCACTACCCTTTCCCTAGTTACTCTTTTATCCTCAATGTAATTGAAATCAGTTTAGAATTTCCCTTCATTTTACTGCCGGTATCCTTTCACATCTCCTTTTTTGCTCTCCTAATTTCCTTTTTAAGTTCGCACTTACACATTCTATAATCCTCACGGGCTTTTGCTATTTTAAGCCTTCGATGGGGCAGCACAGTGGCATAGTTGTTAGTATTGCTGCTTCACAGCACCAGGGTCCCAGGTTCAATTCCGGCCTCGGGTCACTGTCTGTGTGGGGTTTGCACTTTCCCTCCGTGCCTGGGTTTCCTCCGGGTGCTCCAGTTTCTTCCCACACTCCAAAGATGTGCGGGTTGATTGGCCTTACTAAATTGGCCCTGCTCTCAGCAGTATTAGCATGGTAAATGCGTGGGGTTATGAGAATAGGGCTTGGTTGGATTGTGGTCAGTACAAACTCGTTGGGCCGAATAGCATCCTTCTGTATTGTAGGGATTCTATGAATTCTATGTCTGCCATAAGCCTTCCTTTTTCTCTTCGTCCAATTCGGTGCATTCCTCAATATCCAGGGTTCACTGAATTTGCTGGCCCCACCCCTTTTCTTTATTGGAACATGTTGGCCCAATACTCTCCATATTTCCTTCTTGAAGATGTCCCACTGTTCTGTCACAGATTTACCTAAAATTGTCTGCTCCCTGTCTACCCTGACCAAGTCATATCTGATATTAAAATCCCATAAATAACTGCAATATCTCCATGCACTCACACTCAAGGTCTCCCCAGTCATTCCTATGGGTGCAATGCTGCTGGTGGATTTCTGGTTTTCCTGGCAAGTTTTGCACCACTTGACCAGATTTTCGATATCATTTTCTATCCCAGGTCACCTTGTGAACATTTTCACCTTAAAAATTCCTGGGTGGCCATTGTGCAATTCCTCAAATATTTGTTGTTGCCCTGGGCACAAGAAAACTACCCGAGATTCCCACAAGATGATGCCATCTTCCTTACTCAACTCCTTATATTTAGAGAGAGAAGGTTTCAAATCCCCTGGAGGACGCACTTGTGGTCTGCCACTCAGGATGACATGACATAGTTTCGCCAGCGTGCGGTCCTTCTATGCCTGGAATTACTTAGCGAATACTGTCAGAGTGTCCATGAAGTTCAGAGTCATGACCACTTCATCCATCTTCGGAGGAGAAGGCAAGTTGGTGGATAGTGGCAGATGGCTCAAGGCATCCATGTTGGCGAAATGTCTCGCTATACGATTTTCTAAGTAAGATTCATGGGCAGTGCCCAACGTTGGATCTGGGCTGGTGCGATGGGAGGAATCACCTTGTCTGTGATGGTTACTATGGTGAAATGCCGACAATAGATGTACTGGTGGAACTTTTTCACAGTGAACATATGGCCAACTTTCTTTTTTGATCTGGGCAAACGTCTTCTCTGCATTCGCCAGGGTTCATGAAGTTGGACGTTCAGGCCCATCGTCCCAATGATGCAATATGCTATCCCATAGGGGGGAGGCATTGCAGGTTCCAATGAGTGATCGCAGGGGGTTATAATCGGCTAGCATATCTGTTGACAGCAATTCTTGTTTGACGTTTGCAAAGGCTTCCTCTTGTGGCTTTTGCCATGACCATCTCTGACTTTTTTTTACAAAATGTGGAGGGGTACCAGTGAGGTCACCAAGTTAGGTATGGATTTTCCATAGTAACTTATAAGACTTTAGCTGCATTGTGTTCCTTGTAGTTGGAGACCCTTTTATGGCCTTCACCTTCTCTTTGCCAGAGTGTAATCCATTCAACTCTGTGCCCGAGGTTTGCCACCCCATTGACCTGGAACACACATTTTCCCCTTTTGAATCAGTCACCAGCATCAGGAAAAATCCGTAAGATCTCACCCAAACTCTCCAAATGTTCTTTTGCAGTCGCTCCTGAGGTTAAAAGGTCATCCAGATAGAATGCCATTCTGAACACTCCTTGAAGGGTGTTCTTTGAAAAATGACATAAGCCAAAGGATCTCCAAGAGGCAAGCATGTGTACTCATTGGGCGGGATTTTCCAGCCTCGCTCGCCCTGAACCCAGAAAATCCATCCCCAGGTCAATGGACCTTTCCATGGTCCGTCCCTTCCCCACTCCAATTCCCGTGATGGGCTAGACTAAAATTCAGGCCATAGAGTCCTTTGAGAATATTTATGGTGACGTACTTCCTAGTTGACACCTCGAGCTCCAGTTGGAAGTAGGCATGGCTCATGTCCAATATGGAAATTATGTGACCCCCCACCCCCCGCCCAGCCAGCTTTGCATAGGGTGGCCTAGTGTGCCTGTCTAAGTGGGAGGCCGTGTTGACTGTAATGATTAAGAAACTAAAAACCCATGGGATACCAGGTAATTAGACAATTGGATCCAAATTTGGCTTAGCAACAGGAAACAAAGGGTGGTCGATGGATACCCTTGCCAATGGAAAGTTGTTTCAAGTTGTTTTCCACAGAGTTCGGTGTTTGTGAGCTATTACTGTTTTTTTTTATGTTAACGATTTGGACGTGAACATGAAGGGCACTTTGGGAAATTTGCAGCTGACACAAAGATTATCCAAAGAGTGGATAGTGTAGGAGACAGCTGTAATTTCCAAAATGATGTCGATACTTTGGTGGAATTGGCATTAAGGTGGCAGATGGAGTTCAACTCTGAGAAATATGAGGTAATGCATTTAGGGAGATCAAACAGTTATGGGGAATACGCAAGAAATGGGAGAATACTAAGAACAATAGATGAAGTAAGAGATCTTGACATACAAGTACACAGGACCCTTAAGGAGCATAGAGGTAGATAATGTTGTTCTCCATTTTCATAAGAGATATAGAAGAGAAATTTAAGGAGATCATGTTGGAATTGCATAAAACACTTGTGAGGCCACAACTGAAACATTGTGTGTAGTTCTGGTCACCACATTACAGGAAGGACGTAATTGCACTGGAGAGAGTGCAGAGGAGGTTTACTAGAATGTTGCTGGGCTGGAGAATTGTAGCTATGACGAGAGATTGGAGAGGTTGAGGTTATTTTGCGTGGAACAGAAAAGGCTGAGGGGTGACGTGAGTGAGAGATTGTGAGGGGAAGGGAGAGAGCAGGCAGGAGGAACCTGTTTCGCTTGGCAGAGTTTAAAATTCAGGGGTCATAGATTCAATATAAGTGGCACAGGTGCAGTGCAGACATGAGGGTGGTGGGTGTCTGGGATTCACTGTTTGAGTTGGTGATGAAGGCAGAGACCCTAACCCCTTTCAAAAGGTACCGCAGTTACTCTGCTGTATGCTACAGTGCTGTGGGCTAGGTCCAGGAAAGTGGGATTAGTTCGAGCATTTGGGTATCTTTGGATTGGCATGGACAAGATGGTTTGAAAGGCCTTCTTCAATGCTGCATTATTTCCATGGTTTTAATTATAATCCCCACAGAGACCAACCGAATTGTCAAGTTTTAAAACTTGGACTATGAGTGTGGCGCATTCAACAAATTGTACAGGACATCTCATGCCAAATTCCTCTCGGCATTCAAATTCAACCTCCACTTTGGCGTATAGTGCTTAGGGGCCAATCTTGAGCCTTCCTAAAACATTTTGGGGTACTTCCCAATAATTTTGTATACATTGCCAATACCCATTTTAAAGATCTGTTGCCAATCCAGCTGGATTTTCTGTAGCCAATCCCTTCCCAAAAGGCTGGGCCCTGATCCTTGCACCACCATTATGGGGGAGTCAGACTGTCTGTTACCGTGTGTAACTGGGGTTACAGTGATCCCAATAATGTGTGAGGGCTCTCCAGTGTTTGTGGCCAATCTAGCCTTGGTGTACCACAAGCATAAAGGCAAAATGCCCAACAGGAGTAGCCTAAAGCTTTGCTCCCCAATAATAGATATAGCGTTTCCTGTGTCTACCTCCATGTCCAAGGGATAGCCATTTACCTGGAGTTTAATCTGGATTGGAGCCACTTTGGGCGCAGTGATGCAATTAAGCTGCATCAATTCCTCATTCTCGGGCAGCTTTATTTGCAAAGCCGTGTCCTGAGGTGACTTTACCCTTCGGCCTGGGCAGTAGGGGTTTTGCCTGTTCCGGTAGCCTTGACTGGGGTGGATGCCCTGACCACGGTTGCAGCGTGGATGTGTCGCTCCTGACTGTATTGAGGAGAGACTTCTGTTTAGTTCTGGAATCGCGTGGCCTCCAACTCCCTTTCTTGGCTGCAAATGGGAGATGTGAGCGTTACCCGCCGGGGCTTTGGTTCATTGGTATGGGGGTCACTAAATGCTGAGGACAGTACCATCCATGGACCCCTGACCCTCCAGGGTGCCTTCTTTGTAGGTTTTCACAGGAAAGGGCCAGTTCTTTGGCTTTCTTGAGGTCCAGAGTTGGTTCAGTCAGTAGCTCCGTTTGGATTGCAATATCATCAATTCCACATACTGAACGATCCCTTAACGTTTCTGTAAGTGCTAACCCGTACTACTCACAGTGCTCCGCCCATTTCTGCAGTCTCACCAAGAATTCAGTGACTGGCTCCCCAGGGAAGTCCATTTCCCTTTTTAAACCTGTGGTCCGAAACCATTTCTACCAATTCGTCAAAAGATTTTGAATCCGGGTTTGCCTTGAAGTGAAACGTTTTATGCTGCTGAAAGTCGGGGACCCACAAGTAGTTAGGAGGGTGAGATTTTTCTGGCTGTCCCCTTCTATCCTGTTTGCCTCGAAAAGAACTATTTTTTTTTTGCCATATTGGCTAAATGTTCCAAACCCACATCATAAGATTCCAGTTTCCCAAACAGCTGTATTTTCAATATCCCCCAACACTGTTGCACCGCTTTGATTGAAAGGCAAAGCTGTCCGAAACTTTTCTTGCTCCTCGTCGCCAATGTAATGAGTCAAAAAGCCTGACTGGAAAGGAACACAGCTTATTACAGAATGCACATTAAACCCATTACTGTCGTGCACACACACACTAGTCCCTGCCAATCTTTTTGGTTAAACAAATAAAATTAAACAAACTGAGGAACAAAGCGAGAATAGGAACCGCCCAAAAGAAGCATCAAAGTATAAATGAAAGTTAAAAATTAAACCAAAAGGTGATTAAAAGGGTCAATAATACACCCGTGCCCCTGCGGTGCCCAATGAGCATGGAATGCCTCGATGGTGCCTGTGGACACTGCATGCTCCTTCTCCAGGGACACCTGGCCGCAAACGTGGCCACGGTAGAGGGGCAGACTGTTAGGTCAGACAACCCCTTCGGTCGATCACAGCCTGTACCTGTTAATAGCATGTGTGGCTAAGCCCAGGAGCAGATTCACACGTCTTTTGGACTGTGGAAGGAAACTGGAGGACCCGAAGGAAACCCATGCAGACATGGGGAGAATGTGCTGCGCCAGCACAGACAGTAACCCAAGCCAGGAATCGAACCTGGATCCCTGGCGCTATGAGGCAGCAGTGCTAACTACTGTGCCACTGTGAATGCCCACACAGGGAGTGATGGGTGCCTGGAACACGCTGCCAGAAGAGGTAGCAGGCACAGTAGCAACATTTAAGAGGCCTCTAGATGGGTAAATGAATAGGGAGGGAATAGAGGGCTACGGGACCAAGTAAGGGCAGAAGATTTTTTTTAGTTTAGTTAGGACATCATGATCGGCACGGGCTTGGAGGGCCAAAGGGCCTGTTCCTGTGTTGTACTTTTCTTTGTTCTTTGTATTTATGTGTCACATGTTTCTAATATTAGTGAACACACACTCTAAGTGGTTAGACCGCTAATCCCAAACCAAAAAAGATATTAATCCCACAAGGATCCCCCAATATTTACAACTCACGCCAGAAACTCAAAGGTGTTTTCTGAAGATTGTTTAAACCCCATGATTTTGGCATTGGTGAACATTAGCAGTTTCACTCCAGGTATGATTCCAGTGACCCACTAGGAAGCGTTTATCAAACAAAGTTTCTTTAAGAACACAATTAAAATATAAGTAAAAGAACTGGAATAATATTTTACCAATTATAAAACTTAACCATGACACACTATAACTCCTAACCGCTAGTTACCTCTGCTGTTCCAAGTTAAATATCATCCCACAGACACACATTCTTCTACAGTCTTAGCACAAAAAGCAAAGATGTCTCACCCCTTAAAATTAAACTTTTGGAAGATGCTTGGTATCACTACCTGCCTGCCTCTCCTGGTAGTCACTCAACTATCTGACAGAATCTGTGGTGTGATAACCTCCCTGTAACTAGTGTCTATCACATCCTCTGCCCCCTATTAGCTCCTCAGTGTGTCCAGCCGCCGCTCCAACTAAACAATGTGATCTGTGAGGTGCTGTAACTGGACAAACGTTTTGCACACACAGTTGCCAGGGAGACGAGATTGCTCCCTGATTTCCCACATCTGACAGGAGGAGCATATTGCTGTCCTAACTGCCATAACCGCCTTTTAACAGTGAAAAGGATAACTGAATCTCAACTCAACTTTCCCTTCCGATGGTCCTCACAGTGGCCTTATTGGTTAGAGGAGGAGGGAGGGAAACACTAATGTAGTGTTTGGGATTTAACTGTCCCTTGACAACAGCTCCTCCACAAAGCCCCTTCTGGAAAGGGTGACCAAAGATGCCAATCTTCACCCCGACCGCCAATCAGCATCGCTGCTCTGCTGCCCTCTGCTGGATGCTTGTCTTCACTTGAGCTCAGAGGGTGTCTTGCTCAGGTCCTCCATGCTCACCCCACCACACTCATGTACACTCACACAGACACAAAGGCACACATACAAGGATACTCACGTACACTCAGAGACAAATGCACACACACATGCACAAACACAGAGTTGTACTCAGTCTCTCACACACAAAAGTGTACGCCCACTCCTCCACACACACATCCTTCTGTACACATGCTTACATACACACAAACATTCACATACATACACACTCACACACACATACCCCACACACTGCACACACGCAGTATCACACAGCCTTACAGCTGCATTCTTTCACACACGTGCCCTCTCTCTCACACACTCACATACTCATACACTCACTGACGTACATACACATTCAAACCCAGATTCTTGGAAACTCACTCTCGCAATATCACACTTTTGCATACTCACACTCGTGCAAACTCACATTTTTGCACACTCACACAATCAAACTCGGGGAGATACGGTGGCACAGTGGTTAGCATTGCTGTCTCACAGCAGCAGGGACCCGGGTTTGAGTCCCAGCTTGAGTGACTGTCTGTGGAGTTTGCACATTCTCCCCGTGTCTGCGTGGGTTTCCTCCGGGTGCTCCGGTTTCCTCCCACAGTCCAAAGAAGTTCTGGCTAGGGTGCATTAGCCATGCTATATTCTCCCTCAGTGTAACCCGAACGGGCGCTGGAGTGTGGCAACTCGGGGATTTTCACAGTAACCTCATTGCAATGTTAATGTAAGCCTACTTCTGACGAATAAATAATCTTTATTTTTTCACACTGTCACACGCAGTCATCCTCTCACACACTCACATACAACTTCTCTCTAACACTCACTCCATCCTCACAGCCCCACTCACACCCTCTCTCTTCCCTCGCCCACTTCATTTCAGGAATTCTCACACCACAGCTCCCTCACTTCTCCCCCCCTCCCCTGCACATCATTACCATCTCGTTCTCCCTCTTTCTCTTCCTCAACCCATCTCTCTCTTTCTCTCTCACTCACTCACCCCATCTTTCTTCCTCTCTCTGTTTTATTCTGACTGTCTCCCATCCTCTCTCGCCCTAGAACCGTTCTGGTGAATCTATTCTGCACTCTCTCCGATGTCTTCACATTCGACCTAAAGTATGTTGTCCAGGAGCGAGCACAAGACTCCAGCTGAGACAAAGTAGGCGGGATTTTCCGGCCACGCTCACCCCAAGTACATAAATTCCTGTTGGTGAACAACAGATCTTTGCATGGTCTGTCCCTGCCCGCTGTGATTGCCATGGGAGGCGGGGGGTGCGGGGGGGGTGCGGAGGGGGAGATAAAATTCCGCCCTTTATGTAAGCACAGCACTGGGGCATTTATGACAGAGTTCATGTCTCGATGTGGTTACATTACGATTTTACTAACCATCCCTCTAACGCAATCTGTCTTGCCCGTCCGCTCCCACTTTCGATCTCTCTCTGTCTTCCCCACTCTATCACTCACGCTCTCTCTCAGACACTTAATCTCCCTCTCTCATTCCACCCCATTCTATCACCCATCCTCTCTCTCTCCCTCTTTCTCACTCTTGTCTCAGCCTATCCCACAGCTCAGCTCTCTTTCTCCCCCAACATCTCAAAACGCCTCTATCCCAGTTTAAGTATTGAATCAGTCAGAGGTAAGTATTGTTTTTATTCATTCGTGGGACATGACATTGCTGGCTGGGCCAGCATTTAATGCCCATCCCTAGTTGCCCCTTGAGAAGGTGGTGGTGATCTGCCCTCTTGAATCGCTGCAGTGGTTGACCCATAATGCCACTAGGAAGGAATTCCAGGATTTTGACCCAGCGACTGCGATGGAACAGCCAATATATTTCCAAGTCAGGATGGTGAGTAGCTTGGAGGAGAACTTGCAGGTGGTGCTGTTGCCATTTATCTTCTGCCCTTGTCCTTCAAGATGGAAGCAGTCGTTGGTTTGGAAGGTGCTGTCTAAGGATCTTTGGTGAATTTCTGCAGTGCATCATGTAGATAGTACACACGGCTGCTACTGAGTGTCGGTGGTGGAAGGATTGAATGTTTGTAGATGTGGTGCCAATCGAGTGGGCTGCTTTGTCCTGGATGGTGTCAACCTTCTTGAATGTTCTTGGAGCTGCATCCATCCAGGTAAGTGGGAGGTATTCCATCACACTCCTGACTTGTGCCTTGTAGATGGTGGACAGGCTTTGGGGAGTCAGGAGGTGAGTTACTCGCCGCAGTAATTCTCGACCCTGACCTGCTCTTGTAGCCACTGTGTTTATGTTGCGAGTCCAGTTGAGTTTCTGGTCAATGGTGACCCCATGGATGTTGACAATGGGGGAATTCAGTAATGGTTACACCATTGAATGTCAAGGGGTGGTGGTTAGAGTGTCTCTTATTGGTGATGGTCATTGCCTGGAATCTGTGTGGCGCGAATGTTACTTGCCACTTGTCAGCCCATGACTGGATATTTTCCAGATCTTGTTGCATTTGAACATGGACTGCTTCAGTATTTGATGAGTCACGAATGGTGCTGAACAGTGTCAGTTGTTTAAAGTTTTCAAGTTTTAAGTTTATTTATTAGTGTCACAAGTAGGCTTATATTACAATGAAGTTACTGTGAAAACTCCCTAGTCGCCACACTCCAGCGCCTGTTTGGGTACACTGAGGGAGAATTTTGCATTGCCAATGCACCTAACCAGCACGTCTTTTGGACTGTGTGAGGAAAACAGAGCACCCGGAGGAAACCCTTGCAGACACGGGGAGAACGTGCAAACTCCGTACAGACAGTGACCCGAGCTGGGAATCAAAACCCGGGCCCTGGCTCTGCGAGGCAGCAGTGCTAACCAGTGTCCCACCGTGCTGCCCAATAGGTAACCCACTCCAAAAATAAATATTTTCTATCACTGATCTCAATGTCGTAATCTGTTTTTTCGAATCTTTGAAAAGTAAAGTTTAACATGTTGCAACCTCAATGTCCCTGAGCTGATTCCACAGGGAATAAATTAATGGATTTGGGAATATATAACCTCAGAGTCTAAGACAGAGAGACAGCCAGCAGCACAAAGGGGCATATCACTTCACACTGAACATGCATCATCCATTTGAAATGGCTGAGAAAGTATTCTACACAGTGCTTCCTATTATTGGTGTCCCGGGTAAGTAACTTCAACCATTGACATCGTGTAAGTCAGTGTGTGTGAGCGTCTCTCTGATTTTAAACTAAGATTGAATATATCCCATCTTGTGCTCACTGTTATACAGAAACATGACCAAATCTATTATTCACTTAAATTACGTGCCTGTAAATATCTCTGTCGTTTTTATCCTTTTCATCAACTCACAATAAACCTCTGAAATAACTCACAGGCTCTCTGCTTAATACTGTAGTGGAATCGGGTGTAATGTTAGATGGCAGCTCAGTGAAGGCAAGCTCGCTGAAAGGAGGTTTACTGGGAGTAAGAATTACATGGTGACACCACAGAGGACACAGCTAGACGACTGTGTGCAGTTGGAGTCGACACATTATAGGAAGGATGTGATTGCACTGGAGGAGGTAAAGGGGAGATTCACCAGGATTCTGCTTGGGATGGAACATGTAAGTTATGAAGAGAGGTCGGGTAGGCTTGGATTGTTTTCGTTGGAGCAGAGAAGACTGAAGGGCGACCTGATCGAGGTTTACAAGATTATAAGGGGCATGGACAGAGTGGATAAGGAGCAGCTGTTCCCCTTTCTTGAAGGGTTGGTCACGAGGGGACATCGGTTCAAGGTGAGGGGCAGGAGGTTTGGGAGATGTGAGAATAAACCTTTTTACCCAGAGGGTGGTGACGGTCTGGAATATGCTGCCTTGGAGGGTGGTAGAGGGGGGTTGACCCACATCCTTTAAAAAGTGTCTGGATGAACACTTGGCACTTCATAACATCAAGGGTTATGGGCCAAGTGCTGGCAGATGGAATTAGGTGCTAGTTCAGGTGTTTCTAATGTGTCGGTGCAGACACGATGGGCCGAAGGGCCACTTATGTGCGGTATGAGTTTATGGTTCTAAGGTCATACTGAGTGTGGATCACTAACCAGAGTGGCTGACACCAAATAGTCACCAGACAGACACCTGTCCATCGCACAAACCAGTCTCCCATCCACTGACTCTGTCTCCACTTCCCGCTTCCTCAGAAAAGCAGCCAGCATAATCCAGAACCCCACGATTCCCGGACATACTCTCTTCCACCTTCTTCCATCAGGAAAACCTAACACTAGACGTAACCCTACCTTATATTAGGCTGATCTTTCACTACACCCTGCTATGACTGTGACACTGAATTCTGCATCCTCTCCTTTCCTTCTGCCTGATGAACTCTATGAACGATATGCTTTTTCTGTGTAGCACGCAAGAAGCGATACTTTTTCACTATCTCCCAATACATGTGACAATAAGAAATCAAATCAAACCAGTGAACAAGTATTACTGGAAGTACCTGTGAGTGTCGAATTGTCCTGAATGTGTGTCTGTCACAAGAGTGGAATGTCTGATCCAAGTATCCATCTATTACTGGGACTATCCGTCCGTGCAGAATTCTATTGTGTGGAGATAGTTTAAGTGAGTGGGCAAGGGTCTGTTGCCCACTCACAATGTTGGCAAATGTGAGGTCATCCATTTTGGTAGGAATAACAGCAAAATGGACTATTATTTAAATGGCAAAAAATTGCAGCATGCTGCTGTGCAGAGGGACCTGGGTGTCCTTGTGCAGGAATCACAAGGAGTTCGTTTGCAGGTGCAGCAGGTAATTAAGAAGGCAAATGGAATGTTGTCCTTTATTGCTAGAGGGATGGAGTTTATAAACAGCGAGGTTATGTTGCAGCTGTATAAGGTGCTGGTGAGGCCACACCTGGAGTACTGTGTACAGTTTTGGTCTCCTTACTTGAGAAAGGATATACTGGCACTGGAGGGGATGCAGAGGAGATTCACTAGGTTGATTCCGGAGTTGAGAGGGTTGGCTTGTGAGGAGAGACTGAGTAGACTGGGGCTATACTCATTGGAATTCAGAAGAATGAGAGGAGATCTTATAGAAACATGTAAAATTATGAAGGTAATAGATAAGATAGATTGTTCCAGTGGAGCAAGCTGAGAGGGAGTGATTGGAGGCAGCAGTGCTGGTGAGAGATTGATTTAATTGTTTATTTATTTAATTAGTCAGCTAGTGTGTGGTTTTTTTTTGGCCTTTACTTTTGTAGTAGCATTTTAAGTTTAAAGTGAAAACTGGAAGTGGGCTGCTAAGGAGTCTGGGAAGGGTGTTTTAAGCGCGCGAAGAATAAAAGTTAGGCTGCAGTATACAGCGGGCAGCATCGGGAGCGGGCAGTGGAGTGAGTGGGAAGCAGAGTGTGAGTTATAAGGCTTTGGCTCACAGGGCTTAGGCAGAAAGGGCGAGCAGGGGTGGGATTAATTCATTTTTGCTGTTTGTACCTGGTACTGGCAAGGTATCTAGAGGGGATGGGTGTGCAGGCAGTGCTATGTTCCTCTTGCACTATGTTTGAGGTGAGGGACGACGACAGTGTCCCTGCTGATTACATCTGTGGGAAGTGCACCCATCTGCAGCTCCTCCAAAACCGTGTTAGGGAACTGGAGCTGGAGTTGGATGAACTTAGGATCATTAGGGACGCAGAGGTGGCCATAGACAGAAGCTTTAGGGATACTGTTACTCCGAGGAATGAAAACAGATGGGTGACGGTGAGAGGGGCTGGGAGGAAGCAGTCCGTGCAGGGATCCCCGGTGGTCGTTCCCCTTAGCAACAAGTATTCCGCTTTGGATACGGTTGAGGGGGATGACATACCAGTGGTGAGCCGCAGTGAGAGGATCTCCAGCACTGTGTCCATCTCTGTGGCTCGGGAGGGTAAGGGGCAGAGCGGGAGGGCAATAGTTATTGGGGACTCATTAGTTAGAGGGATAGATAGGAGGTTCTGTGGCAGCAAAAGAGACTCACGGATGGTATGTTGCCTACCGGATGCCAAGGTCCGTGACGTCTCAGACCGTGTTTTCCGGATTCTGAAGGGGGAGGGGAAACAGTCACAAGTCGTGGTACACATTGGTACCAATGACATAGGTAAGAGAAGGGACGGGGATTTAAAGCAGGAATTTCTGAAGCTGGGCTGGAAGCTGAGAGCCAAGATGAAACATGTGGTCATCTCTGGTATGTTGCCGGTGCCACGTGATAGCGAGTTGAGGAACAGGGAGAGAGTGCAGTTAAACATGTGGTTGCAGGGATGGTGGAGGAGGGAGGGTTTCAGATACGTGGATAATTGGAACACATTCTGGGGAAGGTGGGACCTGTACAAACAGGACGGGGTGCACCTGAACCAGAGGGGCACCAATATCCTAGGAGGGAAATTTGTTACGGCTCTTCAGGGGGGTTTAAACTAATTTGTCAGGGGAGTGGGAAAAGGAGTTGTAGTCCAGAAATCAGTGAGGGTGGTGAGGTATTGGGGAAGGTATCAGGGTCAAGGGTGGGTACCGGTAGACAGGAAGGTGGGTTGAAGTGTGTCTACTTCAATGCAAGGAGTATCCGGAACAAGGTAGATGAACTTGGGGCGTGGATTGGTACTTGGGACTACGATGTTGTGGCCATTACGGAGACGTGGGTAGAACAAGGACAGGAATGGTTGTTGGACGTTCCGGGGTATAGATGTTTCACTAAGTGTAGGGAAGCTGGTAAAAGAGGTGGAGGAGTGGCATTGTTAATCAAGGATAGTTTAACGGCTGCGGAAAGGCACTTCGAGGGGGATCTGCACACTGAGGTAATATGGGCTGAGGTTAGAAATAGGAAAGGAGCGGTCACGTTGCTAGGAGTTTACTATAGGCCCCCAAATAGTAAGAGAGATGTGGAGGAAGAAATTGCTAAGCAGATTATGGATATGTGTGGGGGTCACAGGGTAGTTGTCATGGGGGACTTTAACTTTCCAAATATTGATTGGAACCTTTGTAGGTCAAATAGTTCAGATGGGGCAGTTTTTGTACAGTGTGTGCAGGAGGGTTTCCTGACACAAGATGTGGATAGGCCGACAAGAGGTGAGGTCACATTGGATTTGGTACTGGGAAATGAACCGGGCCAAGTGTTAGATTTGGCTGTGGGAGAGAACTTTGGAGATAGTGACCACAATTCGGTGTCTTTGTTATTGCAGTGGAGAGGGATAGGGCCGGACGGCAGGGCACGGTTTACAATTGGGGGAGAGGTAATTATGATGCGATTAGGCAAGAATTAAGGGGCATAAGTTGGGAACAGAAACTGTCAGAGAAAGGAACTAATGAAAAGTGGAACTTTTTCAAGGAACAAATACTGGGTGTCCTTGATAGGTATGTCCCTGTCAGGCAGAGAGGAAATGGCCCAGTGAGGGAACCATGGTTCACGAAAGAGGTGGAATGTCTTGTGAAAAGGAAGAGGGAAGCTTATGTAGGGATGAGGAAACAAGGTTCAGATGGCTCGATTGAGGGTTCCAAGTTAGCAAGGAATGAGCTGAAAAAGGGGCTTCGGAGAGCTCGGAGGGGACACGAGAAGTCCTTGGCGGGTCGGATCAAGGAAAACCCCAAGGCTTTTTACTCTTATGTGAGGAATAAAAGAATGACCAGGGTGAGGTTAGGGCCGGTCAAGGACAGTAGTGGGAACTTGTGTATGGAGTCAGTAGAGATAGGCGAGGTGATGAATGAATACTTTTCTTCAGTGTTCACCAAGGAGAGGGGCCATGTTTTTGAGGAAGAGAAGGTGTTACAGGCTAATAGGCTGGAAGAAATAGATGTTCGGAGGGAGGATGTCCTGGCAGTTTTGAATAAACTGAAGGTCGATAAGTCCCCTGGGCCTGATGAAATGTATCCTAGGATTCTTTGGGAGGCAAGGGATGAGATTGCAGAGCCTTTGATCTTTGGGTCCTCGCTGTCCACGGGGATGGTGCCAGAGGACTGGAGAATGGCGAATGTTGTTCCTCTGTTTAAGAAAGGGAATAGAAATGACCCTGGTAATTATAGACCGGTGAGTCTTACTTCGGTGGTTGGTAAATTGATGGAAAAGGTCCTTAGAGATGGGATTTACGACCATTTAGAAAGATGCGGATTAATCCGGGATAGTCAGCACGGATTCGTGAAGGGCAAGTCGTGCCTCACAAATTTGATTGAATTTTTTGAGGAGGTAACTCAGTGTGTTGATGAAGGTAGGGCAGTTGATGTCATATACATGGATTTTAGTAAGGTGTTTGATAAGGTCCCCCATGGTCGGCTTATGATGAAACTGAGGAGGTGTGGGATAGAGGGAAAGTTGGCCAATTGGATAGGCAACTGGCTGTCTGATCGAAGACAGAGGGTGGTGGTCAATGGAAAATTTTCGGATTGGAGGCAGGTTGCTAGCGGAGTGCCGCAGGGATCAGTGCTTGGTCCTCTGCTCTTTGTGATTTTTATTAATGACTTAGAGGAGGGGGCTGAAGGGTGGATCAGTAAATTTGCTGATGACACCAAGATTGGTGGAGTAGTGGATGAGGTGGAGGGCTGTTGTAGGCTGCAAAGAGGCATAGATAGGATGCAAAGCGGGGCTGAAAAATGGCAAATGGAGTTGAACCCTGATAAATGTGAGGTGATTCATTTTGGTAGGACTAATTTAAATGTGGATTACAGGGTCAAAGGTAGGGTTCTGAAGACTGTGGAGGAACAGAGAGATCTTGGGGTCCATATCCACAGATCTCTAAAGGTTGCCACTCAAGTGGATAGAGCGGTGAAGAAGGCCTATAGTGTGTTAGCTTTTATTAACAGGGGGTTGGAGTTTAAGAGCCGTGGGGTTATGCTGCAACTGTACAGGACCTTGGTGAAACCACATTTGGAATATTGTGTGCAGTTCTGGTCACCTCACTATAAGAAAGATGTGGAAGCGCTGGAAAGGAGATTTACCAGGATGCTGCCTGATTTGGAGAGTAGGTCTTATGAGGAAAGGTTGAGGGAGCTAGGGCTGTTCTCTCTGGAGCGGAGGAGGCTGAGGGGAGACTTAATAGAGGTTTATAAAATGATGAAGGGGATAGATAGAGTGAACGTTCAAAGACTATTTCCTCGGGTGGATGGAGTTATTACAAGGGGGCATAACTATAGGGTTCGTGGTGGGATCTACAGGAAGGATATCAGAGGTAGGTTCTTTACGCAGTGAGTGGAATGGACTACCTGCAGTGATAGTGGAGTTAGACACTTTAGGAACATTTAAGCAGTTATTGGATAGGCACATGGAGCACACCAGGATGATAGGGAGTGGGATAGCTTGATCTTGGTTTCAGATAAAGCTCGGCACAACATCGTGGGCCGAAGGGCCTGTTCTGTGCTGTACTGTTCTATGTTCTAAGCAGGGAACTTGTTTCCACTGGGAGGTTAAACTAGAATTAGGGGGCATGGCTTCAAAATAAGGGGGAGCAGATTGAGGACTGAGTTGAGGAGGAACTTCTTCATACAAAGGGTTGTGAACCTGTGGAATACTCTGCCCAATGAAGCAGTTGAGGCTACCTCATTGAATATTTTTAAGGCAAGGATAAAGAGATTCTTGAACAGTAAAGGAATTAAGGGTCCTTTGGTGAGCGGGCAGGTCAGTGGAGCTGAGTACACAAAAAGATCAGCCATGATCTTATTGAATGGCTGAGCCGGCTCGAGGGGCCAGATGGCGACTCCTGCTCCTCGTTCCGATGTTCTTATGGGTCAGGAACCAAAATGCTATAATTTGGTTTTATTTTGAAGGAAGATTTGTTTTAATTGGTGAGAGATCTGTCCATTCCATAGAGCTGCCTCTGTGCATTACCCATGGAATAGGTTGAAAACAGGAAGAGTTTGGTTGTGTGTTGCGGGTGTTTGGTATTGAGTGGATGAAGTGAAATGTCTCAATATCTCTGTTTTCTGATGAATTGTTGAACTAAACCAGAGATCAACTACTGTTCAACACACGGACGGTATTGCAATCATGTTTGTGATATTTTGGCTCATTTCCAATCCTCTAGGAATGAACTTCAATTCGATTTTTATGAGTATTTTTGAACCGTTTCAAATGACTTGTCAATCTGTTCACCTGAGCCCCGAAACTTGTGGAGTTCATTCAGACGCTTGGGCCAGAATCTCCCATCCCGCCCGCTAAAATTCCAGTGGTGGGTAGGTTGCGGACAATGTGAAACCCCATTGACAACCAGGATTTAGACCAGGGTGGCCGGAGAATTCTGTCCTTGTTTTCCAAGGAAACTTGTTCTGGGATTACTCATCAACCTGCAATTTTTAAAACTTTTTTTTTATTAGTGTCACAATTGCGTTGCATTAACACTGCAATGAAGTTGCTGTGAAAGTCCATCAGTCGCCACACTCCAGCGCCTGTTTTGGTCGACTGAGGGAGAATTTAGCATGGCCAATGCACCTAATCATCTCGTCCTTCAGACTGTGAGAGGAAACCGGAGCACCCAGAGGAAACACAAAGAGAGAGTGCAGACTCCACACACACAGTGACCCAAGCTGGGAATCAAACCCGAGTCCCTGGTACTATGAGGCAGCAGTGCTAACCACTGTGCCACCGTACCGCCCACAATTGTGCCTTACTGAGGTCACGACTTTGCTTCCATTGGTCTGATGCTAATTGATTGTTATTGCCAAATCCGAGGGATGTGTTTTCCCATCCTGCCCCCCCACGGGGATAAGAACAAAGAACAAAGAACAGTACAGCACAGGAAATAGGCCCTTCGGCCCTCCAAGCCTGTGCCGCTCATTGGTCCAACTAGATCAATCGTTTATATCCCTCCATTCCCAGGCTGCTCATGTGACTATCCAGGTAAGTCTTAAACGATGTCAGCGTGCCTGCCTCCACCACCCTACTTGGCAGCGCATTCCAGGCCCCCACCACCCTCTGTGTAAAAAACGTCACTCTAATATCTGAGTTAAACTTCGCCCCTCTCACCTTGAGCCCGTGACCCCTTGTGATCGTCACTTCTGATCTGGGAAAAAGCTTCCCACCGTTCACCCTATCTATCCCCCTCATAATCTTGTACACCTCTATTAGATCTCCCCTCATTCTCCGTCTTTCCAGGGAGAACAACCCCGTTTACCCAATCTCTCCTCATTGCTAAGACCCTCCATACCGGGCAACATCCTGGTAAACCTTCTCTGCACTCTCTCTAACACCTCTACATCCTTCTGGTAGTGCGGCGACCAGAACTGGATGCAGTACTCCAAATGTGGCCTAACCAGCGTTCTATACAGCTGCATCATCAGACTCCAGCTTTTATACTCTATACCCTGTCCTATAAAGGCAAGCACACCATATGCCTTCTTCACCACCTTCTCCACCTGTGTTGCCACCTTCAAGGATTTGTACACTTGCACACCGAGGTCCCTCTGTGTTTCTATACTCTGCCATTTATTGTATAACTCCTCCCTACATTATTTCTTCCAAAATTCATCACTTCGCATTTATCTGGGTTAAATTCTATCTGCCGCCTCTCTGCCGAATTTTCCAGCCTATCGATATCCTGCTGTATTGCCCGCCGATGCTCATCGCTATCCGCAAGTCCAGCCATCTTCGTGTCATCCGCAAACTTGCTGATAACACCAGTTACACCTTCTACCAAATCATTTATACATATCACAAATAGTAACTTCCCTGCCACGGACGTCAAGCTCACCGGCCTATAATTTCCCGGGTTATCCCTGCTACCCTTCTTAAACAACGGGACCACATTCGCTATCCTCCAATCCTCAGGGACCCCACCTGTGTCCAAAGAAGTGACGAAGATTTCCATCAGAGGCCCAACAATTTCATCTCTCATCTCCCTGAGCAGTCTAGGATAGATGCCATCAGGCCCTGGGGCTTTGTCAATTTTAATGTTCCCTAAAAAACCTAACACTTCCTCCCTTGTAATGGAGATTTTCTCTAACGGGTCAACACCTCCCTCCGAGACACTCCCGGTTAACACATCCCTCTCCTTCGTGAATACCGATGCAAAGTATTCATATAGGATCTCCCCTATTCCCTTGGGTTCTAAGCATAATTTCCCTCCTTTGTCCCTGAGAGGTCCGATTTTCTCCCTGACAACTCTTTTGTTCCTAATGTATGAATAGAATGCCTTAGGATTCTCCTTAATCCTGCCTGCCAAGGACATCTCGTGACCTCTTTTTGCCCTTCTAACTTCCCGTTTGAGTTAATTCCTACTCTCCCTGTATTCCTCCAGAGCTCCATCTGTTTTCAGTTGCCTGGACTTAATGTATGCCTCCCTTTTCATTTTAATCAGATCCTCAATTTCCCTGGTTATCCACGGCTCTCGAATCCTACCTTTCCTATCTTTCCTTTTTACAGGCACATGCCTATCCTGCAACCATATCAATTGTTCCTTAAAAGACTCCCACATGCCAGACGTGGACTTACCCTCGAACATCCTCTCCCAATCAACGTCCACCAATTCCTGCCTAATCCGGCTATAGTTAGCCTTCCCCCAATTTAGCACCCTACCCTTCGGACAACACTCGTCCTTGTCCATTACTTTCCTAAAGTTAACAGAGTTGTGTCACTATTTGCCACATGTTCCCCTACCGAAACTTTGATGACCTGACCGGGCTCATTTCCCAGAACTAGGTCCAGTATAGCCCCCTCTCTAGTCGGGCTATCTACGTACTGTTCCAATGAACCTTCCAGTATGCATTCTGCAAATTCCTCCCCGTCCGGAACCCCAGCTCTAAGCACTTTCCAGTCTATACCAGGGAAATTAAAGTCCCCCACGACAACAACCCTATTTTTTCTGCACCTATCCAGAATCTCCTGACATATCCTTTCCTCCACTTCCCGTGGGCTGTTGGGTGGTCTGTAGTACACCCCCAGCATAGTGACTGGATCGAAGCAGGCGCGGGACATGGACCATGCAAATATCCAATGATCTCAGGTGGGATTTTCCGGATTTAGGGTGAGCATGGCAGGAAATTCCCACTCCTACTTTCATAGTTCACATGGATCAAATGGGAGGTAGGGGGTGGGGGGGGGGGGCGGTGGGAGGACGTGGGGGGAACGATCTTACGACCTCATCGTGTTTGTTTATTGTGAGGCGAGGTCATTAAATTAGAAGTGCGTGGATGAACGGAAATAGCAGCCATTTCCGCGCCCATCTTACCAAAAAAAAACGTGTGTGATGTGGAACTTGTCCAAAAAGGGCGAGACGTTAATTTGCATCTCAATATAATTAGCGTGATTCACTCACAATCGTCCCACCTCACACACCTTAACAACCTCGTTCATGGCAGCTGCAACTACCGAGTAAAACTTCTGCTGTATAAAAGTCTGCTGCAGGCACAGGAGCACTGAGAGTGAGCAAGGAGGGAAGTTGCTATGTCCACCAGGCTCCATGCTGCAGGGGAAGGGGGGAACAGAAGTGGCCATGTTGTCACATGTGTTAGTAAACAGTGAAAAGTATTGATTCTTGCACGCTATGGAGACAAAGCATAACTTACATAGAGAAGGAAACGAGACAGTGCAGAATGTAGTGTTACACTCACAGCTAGGGTGTAGAGAAAGATCAACTTAATGCAAGGTAAGTCCATTCAAAGGTTTGATGGTAGCAGGGAAGAAACTGTTCTTGAGCCGGTTGGTACATTATCACAGACTTTGGTTTGTTTTTCCCGTTGGGAAAGTACGCCCGGGGTGCGTGCGGTCCATGCTTATGCTGGCTGCTTTTCCAAAGAAGTGTAAAGCGTAAACAGAGTCAATGGATGGGAGGCTGGTTTGCGTGATGGACTGGACTTTGGTCATAACCCTTTGTAGATCTTTTCAATCTTGGGGAGAGCAGGCGCCAGACCAAGTTGTGATACAACCAGAAAGGAGGCTTTCTATGGTGCATCTGTAGAAGATGGTCAGTCATAGCGGACATGCCAAATTTCCTTAGCCCCTTGAGAATGTAGAGGCGTTGGTGGGCTTTCCTCATGATAACATCAGCGTGGGAAGACCAGGACAGATTGTTGGTGAACTGGACACCTGGAAATCTGAAGCTTTCGACTATTTCCACTTCATCCCTGTTGATGGAAACAGGGGCATTGTTAAGTTCAGCTTCCAGCAGCTTGGGCAAGTCATGTGCCCATTAAAGCATTCCAGCAAGATTACATGCAGTTTGATTTGTGGTATTGAAGGAAAAGCCAAGGTAAGTCTTGGAGGAGTGCTGATTGGTTGGGGGGAGGAATGTGCCAGTCTGGTGATGAGGGGGTGGGGGGTGGCAACAGGGAGACAACAGGGTGGGGGAAAGGAGGACAGACATCGGGGACATTGGGAGACAGTCATCGGGGACATGGGGGAGCGATGGGAGTGCAGAAATGCAATCGTGGGAAGGCGTGAGGGTCATTCCGCAATCGGGGGAAGGGGTGAGGATCATTCTGCAATCAGAGGGAGGAGGGTGGAAAGTCTGCAATCAGGGGGCTGGGGATAAGCGGGAGAGTGTGCAAGGCTGGGGTGCTGGGGGACCATGGGGGGTCAGGAACGTGGGGGAAGATCTCCAATGTCTGTGGAGAGGCGGGCAGCTGGAAAGCTGCCTAATTGGTGATTTCTGCGCACATGCGCATTGGGGCCTCCAATCCAAGCTGCCGGCTTTCAAAGAACAAAGAAAATTACAGCACAGGAACAGGCTCTTTGGCCCTCCAAGCCTGCACCCACCATGCTGCCCAACTGTATTAAACTTCCAGGGACCATATCCCTCTATTCCCATGCTATTCATGTATTTGTCAAGACGCCCCTTAAAAGTCACTATCGTATCCACTTCCACTACCTCCCAGGCACCCTCTGTGTAAAAAATCTGCCTCATACATCTCCTTTAAACCTTGCTCCTCGCACCTTAAACCTGTGCTCCCTAGTAATTGACTCTTTCACCGTGGGAAAAAGCTTCTGACTATCCACTCTATCCATGCCTCTCATAATCTTGTAGACTTCTATCAGGTCGCCCCTCAACCTCCGTTGTTCCAGTGAGAACAAACAAACTTTCTCCAACCTCTCCTCATAGCTAATGCCCTCCATACCAGGAAACATCCTGGTAAATCTTTCATGTATCCTCTGCAATGTCTCCACATCCTTCTGGTAGTGCGGCGACCAGAATTGAACACTATATTCCAAGTGCAGCCTAACTGAGGGTCTATAAAGCTGCAACATGACTGGCCTATTTTTTAAATTCAATGCCCCGGCCAATGAAGGCAAGAGTGCCGTATGCCTTCTTGACTACCTTATCCACCTACATTGCCACTTTCAATGACCTGTATACCTGTACACCCAGATCCCTTTGCCTATCAATACTCTTAAGGGTTCTGCCATTTCATGTTCATTTCCTATCTGTATTAGACCTTCCAAACTGCATTACCTCACATTTGTCCAGATTAAACTCTATCTGCCATCTCTCCGCCCAAGTCTCCAACTGATCTATATCCTGCTGTATCCTCTGATGGTCCTCATCGCTATCTGCAAATCCACCAAACTTGTGTCATCCGCAAACTTACTAATCAAACCAGTTACATTTTCCTCCAGATCATTAATATATATTACAAACAGCAAATGTCCCAGCACTGATCCCAGAGGAACGCCACTTGTCACAGCCCTCCAATCAGGATCGCACCCTTCCACTGCTACCCTCTGTCTTCTTTGACCGAGCCAGTTTTCTATCCACCTTGCCAGCTCACCTCTGATCCCATGTGACTTCACCTTCTGCACCAGTCTACCATGAGGGACCTTGTCAAAGGCCTTACTGAAGTCCATGTAGACAACATCGACTGCCCTACCCTGATCAATCATGTTTGTCACTTCCTCGAAAAACTCGATCAAGTTCATGAGACACGACATCCCCTTCACAAAACCATGTTGCCTCTCGCTAATACGTCCACTTATTTCCAAGTGGGAATAAATCCTGTCTCGAAGGATCCTCTCCAATAATTTCCCTACCACTGATGCAAGGCTCGCCGACCTGTAATTACCTGGATTATTCTTCTATCGGGTGATTTAAGCCTGCCCCCTTCCCCTACTGGTGAGAAACGTTTCAAGGCTTTTTTTCATGCTCCAAGAGCATAAGAACACAGATTTGGACTCACCCAAAATTGGATCAGAAACTCCTATTTCCGCACTCGTCCTAAACTTAGAATTCTTCTCATCAGGTCGCCGTCAAAGTGTTGCTTCGAGGGTAAAGAAAAAATCAGTTCACTGAGATCATTCACAAAATCAGTGGCCAGATTCCTATTGGCCATTCACGCCATGCTCCTGCTGAAGATCCAATCCATAATTTCTGATAGGTTTTGAAATAATTCAATAAAATCTGTCACGGATTATCTTTTATATACTATATGTTGCTAGATGATCTTTTTCTCCCTTATAATTTTGATTCCACTGGTTTTCCTCCCATTGACTTTGTAACTGGGCCATTGTTCATTGGAATTCTATTATCTTCTGTTTTAAACACAATTGGGGTGCTTCTCCCGGTCAGCTGCACTGCTCGAGCGGGGCCTTTAGCGGAACTCACGACCAGGTTCCAGCCAAACTAAGTCTCCCAGGGCAACATTTTTCGACATAATCAGCCCTGCACCAGAAATAGGCCTGAGGCTGATTACCATATTGAAATTGCGATTTCAATATGATTAGCGACACCGGGATGGTATCCTCTCGGCTCACTAGTGTTTCCCCCCTCCCCACCCTCTGGGAGAGATTGCCACAAGTGGGGATTACAGCTGGTCCCCATCAATGAGTAGCAGACTCACTGGAGCGATGGAGGTTGAGGGGAGATCTGATAGAAGTCTACAAGATTATGGAAGGTATGGACAGAGTTGATGGTCAGAAGCTTTTTCCCAGGGTGGAAGAGTCAATTACCAGGGGGCATAGGTTTAAGGTGAGAGGGGCAAGGTTTAGAGGAGATGTACGAGGCAGATATTTTACACAGAGAGTAGTGGGTGCCTGAAACTCGTTGCCAGGGGAGGCAGTGGAAGCGGATACGGTAGTGACTTTTAAGGGCGTCTTGACAAGTACATGAATAGGATGGGAATAGAGGGATATGGTCCCCGGAAGGGTAGGGGGTTTTCGTTAAGTCGGGCAGCATTTTCGGTGCAGGCTTGGAGGGCCGAACGGCCTGTTCCTGTGCTGGAATTTTCTTTGCTCTTTGTTCCGACATGATCAACACTCTGATGGGGACAGAGACCACTGACGCCCCCCCCAGGAGGGCGAGGGCAGAGGGTGTGCCCATTTGACAGTGCCTGCCTGGGACTACAAACCTGGCACCCTGGCACTGTCCACTGGGCACATTGCCACTGCCGACCAGGAGGTGACAAGGGGACAACTGGGGGACCTATCGGTGGAGGTGGGGGAGGCTACTGCACACAGGATATTTCTTTCATTCGCCGATGCATAGAAAATAAGAGCAGGGAGGTTCTGATGGAGCTGTGTAAAGCACTCGTTAGGCCAGGGCCGGAGTGCATCACAGAGAGATCCACGCTGAAAAACTGGGGACGGGACCTATTCCCGCTGGAGAGGCCGGCAGCATAGAGCTGAGTGGGCCACTGTGCTTCCGCCGATCTGTCAGTGCCGCGATCGATGCATGCACAGTAACCCTGCACTGCTGGCCTCTCGATCGCTGGCCAGTCCCGTGACCGTGCATCACTGACTTGCTGACTGCCCCATCCCCCTGATCATTGGCCTCCTGGACTTCTCCTGGCCCAAGTTCCTGATGTCTCCCCCCCGACCTGCCTGCCCCCATTTCCCTGACCCCCACCCCCCGGTGGCAGTCCGAAGTCCCTCCCCACACCAGCAGTCCCGACACTCCCCAGCAGCCCCAAACACCCCAACCTGGACGGCTCACCCCCGCGACCACCTACTTTCCTCCATCTGCCGATGATCCACCGATCCCAACTGCAGAGTGGCAGTGGGATCCACAAATAACCACGGATCACCCCCTATAGGCCCTGCCCCCCAATAGACCCGACCCCATCTGGCACTTGGCACTGCCTGATGCCTGGTGGACATTAACATTAAGAGCATTCAAATGGTTATTGGATAAACATATGGATGATATTGGAATAGTGTAGGTTAGAGGGGCTTTAGATTGAAATCATAGAAATCATAGAAACCCTACAGTGCAGAAGGAGGCCATTCGGCCCATCGAGTCTGCACCGACCACAATCCCACCCAGGCCCTACACCTATATCCCTACATATTTACCCGCTAATCCCTCTAACCTACACATCTCAGGACACTAAGGGGCAATTTTAGCATGGCCAATCAACCTAACCCGCACATCATTGGACTGTGGGAGGAAACCGGAGCACCCGGAGGAAACCCACGCAGACACGAGGAGAATGTGCAAACTCCACACAGACAGTGACCCAAGCCGGGAATCGAACCCAGGTCCCTGGAGCTGTGAAGCAGCAGTGCTAACCACTGTGCTACCGTGCCGCCCACTGGTGTCGCCCATTGGTTCCACTGGTCGGCGCAACATCGAGGGCCGAAGGGCCTGTACTGTGCTGTAATGTTCTATGTTCTATCTCCTGGCCTGTTCTGCTGCTACAGCAGCACAGCGGGCTGGGAGGATCGCCCCCATAGTCTCTCAACTGTGCACAGCGCCTTCAACCTCGCACTTCTACCTCCTTCCCAAAATCCACAAACAGGAACTTCTCAGTAGACCCATTGTGTCAGCCTGTTCTTGCCCCAGGGAACACTTTTCTTCCCACCTCGTCTCCACCCTCTGTCCCCTTGTCCAGTCTCTTCCCACCGGCATTTCTCTGATGCGTATGTCACATCAACACTGAGCAGTTTCCTGGCACACACCACCTGATCCTCACTGGGGATGTCCAATCCCTCTGCACCTCCATCACACACCACAGAGGATCTGAGAGCTCTCAGCTTCTTCCCCGAGCAGAGCTGTGAAGGATCCCTGTTCACCACCACTCACCTTGCAATCCCAGCCCTCCACACCCAACTCAATTTCTCTTACATCAATGACTGTATTGATGATGCTTCATGTTCAGTCTGGACCTGGAAACATGAATTATTTTTCATAGAATCTGAGAATCATACAGTGCTGAAGAGGCCCTTTGGCCCATCGAGTCCATCGGTTCCATAGCAGCCTCGTGTACAGACCCTCACACCCTGCTCCCGAAAAGGGCTGAATCCTATTCTCCCAATTTCTCCGTTGCTTCTTTGCTGATGATGCCCCATCGAAAGTAGCACTTCCGAAATTTTCCTGTTTCATTAACCAATGTGGCTCCCATTTCCTTTGGGGCATTCCACTGGATTCAGCTCATTTCCCGCACCTCTGCCCTCACACCTTCCCAGATTCACCCCTTCCCAGATACATGATAATGTCTCCATTTTCTTCACTTTCCATCCCAGCAACCTCCATAGAATCATACAGTTCAGAAGTGGCCCTTCGGCCCATAAGGTCTGTGCCAACACGTGTGAAACACCTGGATCAGAAGATTTGCAACTTGAATTTGATGAGTGTAAGCATGAGATGTTTCACTTCAGGTAGGATTCAAATGATCCATGAGGGAGCTTTTATCAAACAAAGTATTTTTAAGAATACAGTTAACATATGTTAAAAGAGATGGGGGAGATACTAAATGGTTTTTTTGCATCCGTATTTACTGAGGAAACGGGCATGGAGTCTACGTAAATAGGGCAAACTGGTAGGGAGGCCATGGAACCTTTACAGATTAAAGGGGAGGAGGTGCTCACTGTCTTGAGGCAAATCAGAGTGGATAAATCCCCAGGACCGGACAGGGTATTCCCACGGACCTTGAGGGAAGCTAGTGTTGAACTTGCAGGGGCCCTGGCAGACATATTTAAAATGTCAGTATTCACGGGGGAGGTGCCGGATGATTGGAGGGTGGCTCATGTTGTTCCGTTGTTTAAAAAAGGTTCCAAAAGAAATCCGGGAAATTATAGGCCAGTACGTTTGACGTCGGTGGTGGGCAAGTTATTGGAAGGTGTGATAAGGGATAGGATCTACAAATATTTGGATAGACAGGGACTTATTAGGGAGAGTCAACATGGCTTTGTGTGTGGTAGGTCATGTTTGACCAATCTATTAGAGTTTTTCGAGGAGGTTACCAGGAAAATGGATGAAGGGAAGGCGGTGGATGTTGTCTACCTGGATTTCAGCAAGGCCTTTGACAAGGTCCCTCATGGGAGGTTACTTAGGAAGGTTCAGTTGCTAGGTATACATGGGGAGGTAGTAAATTGGATTAGACACTGGCTCAATGGAAGAAGCCAGAGAGTGGTTGTGGAGGATTGCTTCTCTGAGTGGAGACCTGTTACTAGTGGTGTGCCGCAGGGATCGGTGTTGGGTCCATTGTTGTTTGTCATCTATATCAATGATCTGGATGATAATGTGGTAAATTGGATCAGCAAGTTTGCTGATGATACAAAGGTTGGAGGTGTAGTGGACAGTGAGGAAGGTTTTCAAAGCTTGCAGAGGGATTTGGACCAACTAGAAAAATGGGCTAAAAAATGGCAAATGGAATTTAACGCAGACAAGTGTGAGATATTGCACTTTGGAAGGACAAACCAAAGTAGAACGTACAGGGTAAGTGGTAGGACTGTGAAGAATGCAGTTGAACAGAGGGATCTGGGAATACAGGTACAGAATTCCCTAAAAGTGACGTCACAGGTGGATCGGATCGTAAAGAGTGCCTTTGGTACATTGGCCTTTATAAATCAGAGTATCGAGTATAAAAGTTGGAGTGTTATGGTAAGGTTATATAAGGCATTGGTGAGGCCGAATTTGGAGTATTGTGTACAGTTTTGGTCACCTAGTTACAGGAAGGATGTAAATAAGGTTGAAAGAGTGCAGAGAAGGTTCACAAGGATGTTGCCGGGACTTGAGAAGCTGAGTTACAGAGAGAGATTGAATAGGTTGGGACTTTATTCCCTGGAACGTAGAAGATTGAGGGGAGATTTGATAGAGGTGTATAAGATTTTGATGGGTATAGGTAGAGTGAATGCAAGCAGGCTTTTTCCGCTGAGGCTAGGGGAGAAAAAAACCAGAGGGCATGGGTTAAGGATGAAAGGAGAAAAGTTTAAAGGGAATATTAGGGGGGGCTTCTTCACGCAGAGAGTGGTGGGAGTGTGGAATGAGCTGCCGAATAAAGTGGTAAATGCGGGGTCACTTTTAACATTTAAGAAAAACTTGGACGGGTTCATGGATGAGAGGGGTGTGGAGGGATATGGTCCAAGTGCAGGTCAGTGGGACTAGGCATAAAATGGTTCGGCACGGACAAGAAGGGCCAAAAGGCCTGTTTCTGAGCTGTAATTTTCTATGGTTCTATGGTTCTAATAAATTCCAGTTTCTCCTCCCTTCTCTCTGACAGTTAATTTACTGGGAATTCTGATCCTCTGTCGGGGAAAGTGTGGCCTCTCCACTTGCACTACTCGCTACCTGGTGGCCATGGCAACAGCGGATCTACTATATGTTATCACTAACTCCATACTGAACCACGTGAATTATTATTATTTCCCCTGGTCTTTCTTATCCCTTACCCCAGTGTGTAATGTTATATCTGTGATGAGGGCTGCGAGCAGAGACAGTTCAGTCTGGTTCACCGTCTCTTTCTCCTTTGACCGATTTGTGGCCATTTGTTGCCAGAAACTGAAAACTAAATATTGCACTGAGAGAACTGCGGCTGTCATTCTGGGAACAACCAGCATCCTGCTCTGTGGAAAAGACATCGCTGTGTACTTTACAAATGGACCTGGAGAGATCATTGACAATGTCGCATGGCACTGTTACACAAAGGCAAGTGTTTGGACTGATCCCGGATGGATTGGATTTAACTGGTTTGATAAGGTTTTAACCCCATTGCTCCCATTTGGTTTAATTCTGTTGATCAACTCTCTGACAGTTAGACACATTTTAGTGACCAGTCAAGTCCGTAAGGGACTGACAAATCAGAGTAAGGGAGAGAATCGCAGTGACCCTCAAATGGAAAGTAGGAGGAAGTCTATGATTTTACTGTTCATCATATCCGGAACTTTCATTATCCTCTGGTTGACAACTGTTATAAAATTTTTCTATCTGGAATTGAGAGCAGTAGCTACCATGACCTTTCCTCAATATATATTTCAAGAAGTCGGAAATATGCTGGTTGATGCTAATTGCTGCACAAACACATTTATTTATGCGGTGATTCAGTCCAAGTTCAGGGAGCAGATCATGGTCGCAGTGAAATATCCGGTTACATCAATTATTCAACTAGTGAATAAACAAAGCTGACTGATAGCCAATCATCCACTCGAATCATCGACTGACAGCCAATCATCAACTCGAATCATCAACTGACAGCCAATCAGAAACTGGGTTTACTGATAACCTCCTCAGCCAATCGGGAGCTCCAGCTGCAGACCGAGACCCACCTAAAACAACCAGGGAGCTTTGAATGATGAGTGAACACTATATGAGCCAATCAGGGGGTTTCAGCCTGCTGACCGACAGATGCTTCAGCCAATCAAAGAGCTCAGAACATCAAATGAAATACTCCTCAGCCAATCAGCGACTCCAATTTCAGACTGACAGCTAAGCCAGCCAATCAGGGAGCTCCACCACCTGAGGTCAGCCAATCAGGGGAGATCAATTTGTGAGCCAGAAACGCTTCAACCCATCAGCGAGCTGAACCCGGTCACTCAGAGTGGCGTGAACCAATCATCTGGCTCCGTCTGGTGCATCAGCCAATCAGCCTCCAGGCTTTCATCATCCTGCAAGGTCATGGCCCAATCAGTGTGTTGATCTTTAACCGTCAGCTGAAACAAGCAGAGATTCCCTACAGTGTGAAAAGAATTCAACAAAATGGTGCAATCTCAAACAATAGCAGAGGTGGCAGCAAGGATGTTGAATTTCATGATCAGCTGTGATCATAATGATTGGCGGAGCAGGCTCGAAGGGCTGAATGGCCTCCTGCTGCCTCTATTTCCTATATTTCACTCAGCAGCTCTGCTAGCATCTATTGGGATAGAGAGGGAAGCTGCTAATCGTCTGCAGCCTCCTCTCTTCTTCAGCCCTAAAGACTAATGGATATGCAGCCTACCCAATTGGAGCTCTGCAATGTTAGAGTGACAGCTGTCATCTCCAATCAGACAGCTCCGCTCGCCCTCGAATGTCCCGGGACAATGGAAATGACATTTTAACTTTCCACCAATGGCTGAGCTTCTTGAGGGAGTAGAGCCAACGTTTCGGGTCTGGATTTTCCTTGTCTTCAGCTCTGATGAAGATTCATCCACACTCCAAACGTTGGCTCTGTTCCTTTATATAATTATTAGTGTCACAAGGAGGCTGACATTAACACTGCAATGAAGTTACTGTGCAAATCCCCCAATCGCCACACTCTGGCGCCTGTTCGGGTACACTGAGGGGGGATTTAGCATGTCCAATGCACCCTAACCAGCACGTCTTTCAGACTGTGGGAGGAAACCGGAGCACCCGGAGGAAACCCATACAGACACGGGGAGAATGTGCCAACTCTGCACGGAAAGTGACCCAAGCCGGGAATCGAACCCTGGTCCCTGGTGTTGTGAGACAGCAGTGCCAACCACTGTGTCACCTTGCTGCCATTCTCTCAACGTGCTGGTGGAAGGGGTAAAAGGAACTAAAATCACAGATTATGGAAATATTACAGTGCAGAGGAAATTTGTCACATCGTAGTTGTCCCAACTCTCCAAAAGAGCAAATCTCCTGGTTCTGTTCCCCACCTTCTGCCCAACACACCGCAATGTGTAAACACTTTCAGAGAATGGATTAATTCCCCTTTGAATGTTTCAAATGAACCTGCCTTCACCACACTCTCAGGTAGTGCATTCCCCATCCTCACCACTTATTGTCTGTGACAAAATCATTGTTTCTATCATCATCACTTCTTTTACGAATTTAAACCTGAGCTCGCTAATTCTTAATCCTCTCACAAAAGGAAACTGTTTCTCGCCCTATCTGTCACCTATGGGTGGCATGTTGGCACAGTGATTATGGGCGGCTGTGGTTAGCACTGCTGCCTCAGCGCCAGGGACCTGGGTTCGATTCCCAGGTTAGGTCACTGTCTGTGCGGAGTTTGCACGTTCTCCCCGTGTCTGCATGGGTTTTCCTCCGGGTCCCCGGTTTCCTACAAAGATGTGTGGGTTTGGTGCATTGGCCGTGTTAAATTCTCCTTTAGTTTACCCGAACAGGCGCTGGAGTGTGGCGACTAGCGGATTTTCAAAGTAACTTCATCACAGTGTGAATGTGACTAATAAATAAATGTTACTTTACTTTTGCTCGAGACCGCTCATATTTTTGGATAACCCAATCAGTTCTCTCAAGCTGCTCTTCGCCAAGGAGCACCCACCTAACTTTTCCAATCTCTCGTCACAACTGAAGTTCCTTACCACTGGAACTAGTCTGAGGATTCTTTTCTGTTCTCCATCCAATATGTTCAAATCCTTCGTAAATTGTGGTGGTTAGGCGACATTAGAAGGCTGAGGGGGGGATCTTATAGAGACCTATAAGATAATGAAGGGGCTGGATAGGGTAGAGGTGGAGAGATTCTTTCCACTTAGAAAGGAAACTAGAACTAGAGGGCACAGCCTCAAAATAAATGGGGGTCAGTTTAGGACAGAGTTGAGGAGGAACTTCTTCTCTCAGAGGGTGGTGAATCTCTGGAATTCTCTGCCCACTGAAGTGGTGGAGGCTACCTCGTTGAATATGTTTAAATCACGGATAGATGGACTCCTGATCGGTAAGGGAATTAGGGGTTATAGGGATCAGGCGGGTAAGTGGAACTGATCCACTTCAGATCAGCCATGATCTTGTTGAATGACGGGGCAGGCTCGAGGGGCTAGATGGCCTACTCCTGCTCCTATTTCTTATGTTCTTGTGTTCTTATGCTCTAGCTGAGACTTGCACAAGTTCAACATTACCTCTTTTGCCTTGTACACAACATCCCCATTACTAAAGCCCAGTGTATAATGTTGTATTCTATTCTGATGATACTGTGTAGGAAATGTATTTTCTAAAACACCTCTCACGTGTGTGTGTGCACGCGCGCCGCACACGGGTATATAATTAAACAAACCCTTTTCATTTCATCATACCATAGGTTTGCTGTGCAAATTATAGAGGTTTGGAACACTCCAAATGTATTTTTAATTCCCCCACATTAACCCAGAGTCACCAGTTGAGGAGTAGGAACATAAACCAATTTTATACACATTATCCCAGTTATTAAGATCAGTTGTAGTGCCCATAATAGAGAATAGTGCTTGTGATCCTTATTTTCTGCAACATTCAGATATTTCCACTAGGATAGCAAAGGGACTCTTGGCTCAGGACAGACTCATATACAAGGTGCTTTTCCTAAATGCCATCCTCCATTTATTGATAAATTCCAGCAGATAACTCTGTTCAGGCTCAACCATTCAATGCATCATCGGACACAGGGACATTTCCAAATACTCAACAAATACTCAGTCAAACTGGCAGCATTCTGAAAAGTCCAATGAACGACTTCCCTCTTTATTTTGATTGTTGTCACAAGTCAGTTTACACTAACACTGCAGTGAAGTTACTGTGAAAATCCCCTAGTCCCCACATTCCGGCACCTGTTTGGGTACACTGAGGGAGAGCCTAGCACAGCCAATATACCTAACCAGCACATTTTCTTGGACTGTGGGAGAAAACCAGAGCACCCGGAGGAAACCCATGCAGACACAAGAGAAAACGTGCAGACTCCACAAAGACTGTGACCCAAGCCAGGAATCAAACCCGTGTCCCTGGTGCTGTGAGGCAGTAGTGCTGACCGCTGTGCCACCCTTATTCCTTTTCTTTATATTTGATTCTTGATTAATTCTTTATTCCCCTTCCTAACAGGTGACTTAGTGATGATGACGACCCTATCTCATGACCAAACGTGGTCTCTCCAAATGCATCATGGCCACGGCAGATTTACTGGACATTATCCTTGACCTGATACCGAGGCAACTTCCAATTGTCTATCAGGAAGATTTTAGCTTCTTGTCTTCCATCCCAGTGTGTAATATCCACGCCGTCCTGCTTTCTGCAGCCATAGGCTGTTCCGTCTGGTTTATCGTCAGTTTCACTTTGGACCATTTTCATAGAATCATAGAATCATAGAAACCCTACAGTACAGAAAGAGGCCATTCGGCCCATCGAGTCTGCACCGACCACAATCCCACCCAGGCCCTACCCCCATATCCCGACATATTTTACCCATTAATCCCTCTAATCTACACATCCCAGGACACTAAGGGGCAATTTTAGCATGGCCAATCAACCTAACCCGCACATCTTTGGACTGTGGGAGGAAACCGGAGCACCCGGAGGAAACCCACACAGACACGAGGAGAATGTGCAAACTCCACACAGACAGTGACCCGAGCCGGGAATCGAACCCAGGACCCTGGAGCTGTGAAGCAGCAGTGCTAACCACTGTGCTACCGTGCCGCCCCCAACTTTGTCCCCAACTTTTTTCTAATGAGCTGAAATCTAAACACTGCACTGAGAGAATGGCGGTTGGGAACAGTGACTGCACTGAGCTGTTTAAAAACACTTTTTTTTTGGTATTTCATGTTCAGAAAGGACGACTGGCTTCAGAATTTCTCTTGGATTTGTTACATAATGGCCGATGTTATGGAACCAACAACAATAGAGTTCCTTCATCATATTCTGACGCCAGCCATCCTATTAGTCTTGGTTAACGCATTCAGCAGCAGAATCATCAGACACATCTTAGTGAGCAGCAGAACTCACAGGCTTTTGACTTTGATTTATTGTCACATGTTTTAGTACAGAGTGAAAAGTATTGTTTCTTGCGCGCTATACAGACAAAGCATACCGTTCATACAGAAGGAGAGGGTGCAGAATGTAGTGTTACAGTCATAGCTAGGGTGTAAAGAAAGATCAACTTAATATAAGGTAGGTCCATTCAAAAGTCTGACAGCAGCAGGGAAGAAGCTGTTCTCCAGTCGGTTGGTGACCTCAGACTTTTTAAAATTTTTAAAGTTTATTTATTAGCCACAAGTCAGGCTTACATTAACACTGCAATGAAGTTTCTGTGAAATTCCACACTCCGGCGCCTGTTCGGGTCAATGCACCTTATCAGCACTTATTTCAGACTGTGGGGGGAAACCGGAGCACCGGAGTCTGAAATAATTGGACTCGGGTCCCTGGCGTTGTGAGGCAGCAGTGCTAACCACTGTGCCACCATCCAAGTACAAACGTTTTGCATCTTTTGTCCCGACGGAAGGTGGAAGAGAGAATGTCCGGGGTGCGTGGGGTCCTTGATTATGCTGGCTGCTTTCCCGAGGCAGCGGGAAGTGTAGACAGAGTCAATGGGACTCCCAACTCTCAGCAGTGAATCCCAGAGATGAACAGTCAAAGGAAATCTATCATTCTATTATGTTATGTGGACTAATTTCATACTGCTACAGTCACTATTTTTGGTGTATGCGATATGATGGCGGATGTGATATTTGGGGTGTGATTCAATGTGTCTCCCTAGTTTTGAACAGGAATTGCGATTCCTGCTCCAGCAACATTGCTGTGGTTCTGGAGTCACATGTAGATCAGACCAGGCAAGGACGGCAGATTTCCTTCCCTGAAGGACATTAGTGAACCAGATGGATATTTCCGACAATCGACAATGGTTTCATAATCAACAGTCGATACTCAATTCCAGATATTTTTAATTGAATTCAAATTCCACCACCTGCCGTGGCGGGATTCGAACCCTGGTCCCCGGAACGTTAGCTGAGTTTCTGGATTAATAGTCTCGCGATAATACCACTGGGCCATCACCTCCCCAGACAGAGGATCAGCCATGACCAGCCATGAGGGCGGCACGGAAGCACAGTGGTTAGCACTGCTGCTTCACAGCTGCAGGGACCTGGGTTCGATTCCCGGCTTGGGTCACTGTCGTGTGGACTTTGCACATTCTCCTCGTGTCTGCGTGGGTTTCCTCCCGGTGCTCCCACAGTCCAACGATGTGCGGGTTAGGTTGATTGGCCATGCTAAAAATTGCCCTTAGTGTCCTGAGAGAGATTAGTGGGTAAAATATGTAGGGGTATGGGAGTAGGGCCTGGGTGGGATTGTGGTCGGTGCAGACTCGATGGGCCGAATGGCCTCTTTCTATACTGCAGGGTTTCTATGATACCGAATGGCGGAGCAGGCCCAATGGACTTCAATTTCCTATTTTGTTTCTGGAAGAATGGTGTTACATTTGCCAGTTTCAATCCAGTGGGACCATTCGAAAATCTAAGATGAATTAGAACTTGTAGGCCCACTATATATGTACTTAACTCTGACAGAACCCGAGGATGGAGGCCATCAGGTCCTGGTGATTTGACTGGTGCTAAAAAGATGTATCTTTTGGCAGAGCTTTTCATCCTGCACTCATCAGGACAGTTTGTAAGAACTCCAATGTCAGGGAAACATGTTCCCCTGTCTAGTCCAATTCCACTGTAACCTGTCCAGTTCGGAAATCTACTGGTCAGAAATGCCGGTTATCTGGAAATGTTCTGAGCAGAAACAAGCAACTCAAGGCATCATTTGTGTACCATACTTTGGCAGTAAAAATGGGAAAGGTACATTATTAAGTAACGACTTATTATTAAGTAACTACTTATTCATCAGTGCAGGTAAATATTTATGCCTTCAGTGTTTCCTGGTCCACACACTGTGGATAGTCACAGTGGTTAGCATTGCTGCCTCACAGCGCCAGGGACCCGGGTTTGATTCCCGGCTTGGGTCACTGTCTGGGCGGAGTCTGCATGTTCTCCCCGTGTCTGCGTGGGTTTCCTCCGGGTGCTCCAGTTTCCTCCCACAGACTGAAAGACGTGCTGGTCAGGGTGCATTGGCCATGCTAAATTCTCCCTCAGTGTACCCGAACAGGCGCCAGAGGGTGGGGACTAGGGGATTTTCACAGTAACTTCATCGCAGTGTTAATGTAAGCCTGCTTGTGCTACTAATGAATAAACTTTAAAGTCAACTATAGTCTAGTAAATTCCGAAATCCGAAAATGACTTGGTCTTAACGTTCCAGGCTGGAGAGGTCACAGTGTATCGAAATTACGAACACCAGCAGAAATAAAAATTACCAGAATGAACTCAGTTCCTTCCACATATGACTAACCATCGTAAAACAGCAGAATGCAGCACCTGCAGTCATTTGTGAACCTGCTGGTGTCTCAGAAGGTGAGAATTGAATGACCGAGTGAAACCTTTCCCACACACGGTGCAGGTGAGTGGCTTCTCTCCCGTGTGAACTCGCTGGTGTGTCAGGAGGCTGGATGACTGGGTAAACTTTTTCCCACACAGGGTGCAGGTGAAGGGCCTCTCTCCCGTGTGAACTCGCTGGTGAGTCAGCAAGTTGGACAAATTAGTGAACCTCTTCCCACACACTGAGCAGGTGAACGGTCTCTCCCCGGTGTGAATTCGCTGATGCGTCAGCAGGCTGGATGACTGAGTGAATCCTTTCCCACACACGGTGCAGGTGAAGGGCCTCTCTCCCGTGTGAACTCGCTGGTGGGTCAACAGGTTGGATGAATTAGTGAATCCCTTCCCACACACTGAGCAGATGAACGGCCTCTCCCCGGTGTGAATCCGCTGGTGCGTCAGCAGGCTGGACGACTGAGAGAATCCCTTCCCACACACCGGGCAGGTGAATGGTCTCTCCCCGGTGTGAATCCGCTGGTGTAACAGTAGGTTGGCTGATTGAGTGAATCCTTTGCCACACACTGAACAAGTGAATGGCCTCTCTTCGGTGCGACTGGGCCGGTACATTTCCAGCTCAGAAAGGGAAGGAAATCCATTACCGCGGTCCCCAAATTTCCATGGTTTCTCCATGATGTCAGTGTCCTTGTGTCTCTCCCAGTCAGTCAACTGGCGGAAATCTCACCTCTACACACAACACAGCTTCTCCCCACTGTGAATGGTATGGTGCGTTTTCAGGCGGCGTGACGGGTTAGAGCGTTTCCACACAATCAAAAGTTCAATGTTACTCAGGTCCTGATGAATTGAGCTGCTTTCATATTTACCTCAAACTTCCTGCCGGCAAATCCTCTCCTGAAAAGAGTTGGTAAAAATCATCACAGTAGGTTCAGGATAGCAATTCAGGATACTGTATAACTGGCGTTTCTGAACAGTAGATTTCCCAACTGGACAGGTTGCAGGGGAATTGGACTGGACTATTATTTTCACATTTCTCTCAAATTTGCCTACATTTCAGCATTCGCCTTTTGAAAAGGACAACATGGCAGGTCATGGGCAGTCAGAGGTGGGTGTTGATGTCGGAGAGGTATTTAGATTTGCTGGGAACGTACTCAGTGGAGGCAGGGAAGGCAGTCAAAGAGGGTCTTCGATGGAAGTTGAGGAATGGGGAAGTCAGTTAGGGAGTGGAGTACTAGGTAGGTAGTCAGGGGAATGGAGATGGAGTAATACCAATAATCTCTCCCTTAATGTCAACAAAATGGAGATTGTCATCGACTTCAGGAAGCATAAAGGAGAACATGCCCCTGTCTACATCAGTGGGGACGAAGTAGAAAAGGTCGAGAGCTTCAAGTTTCTAAGTGTCCAGATCACCAACAACCTGTCCTGGTCCTCCCATGCCGACACTATAGTTAAGAAAGCCCACCAACGCCTCTACTTTCTCAGAAGACTAAGGAAATTTGGCATGTCAGCTATGACTCTCACCAACTTTTACAGATGTACCATAGAAAGCATTCTTTCTGGTTGTATCACAGCTTGGTGTGGCTCCTGCTCTGCCCAAGACCGCAACTACAAAAGATGGTGAATGTAGCCCAATCCATCACGCAAACCAACCTTCCATTCAGTGACTCTGTCTACACTTCCCGCTGCCTCGGCAAAGCAGCCAGCATAATTAAGGACCCCACGCACCCCGGACATTCTCTGTTCCACCTTCTTCCCTCGGGAAAAAGATGCAAAAGTCTGAGGTCATGTGCCAACCGACCCAAGAACAGCTTCTTCCCTGCTGCTGTCAGACTTTTGAATGGACTTACTTTGCATTAAGTTGATCTTTCTCTACACCCTAGCTATGACTGTAACACTACATTCTGCACTCTCTCCTTTCCTTCTCTATGAACGGTATGTTTTGCCTTTATAGCACGCAACCAATAATACTTTTCACTGTCTGTTAGTACATGTGACAATAATAAATCAAATCAAATCAAATCAAGCAATCGGGCTAGTGGGTGGTAGTCAGAGAGTGGGAAAGTAGTTAGGGGCTTGGGAAGATGGGAGAGTATTCAGGCTGTCGGGAGTGAGGGAAAGAAGTCAGGGTGGTGGGAAAGTAGTTGGGGTGGTAGTGGGGTAGTCAGGGGTGGGTGGGGTCATACCCAGGAGCTGGAAGTGATTTTCATTGTTTTAACATCTCCGAGGTAACTAAGCTGATGGGAGAATCGGAACCATCTCTGATTTAAATTGGGGCATCAGATGGTTCCTGGTGCAGGGTAACTGCCAATCATAAGTTTAAAACTCCTGGGCAATTCCCACATAGTCCTTACTTTTTTTATTAGTGTCACAGATAGGTTTAACACTGCAATGAAGTTACTTTAAAAAACCCTAGTTACCGCACTCTGGTGCCTGTTCAGATACACGGAGGGAGAATTTAGCATGGCCAATGCACCTAATGGAGAGTGCAGGAGGACGTGCCAGGAGCAGCACCAGGCATACGTAAAAATGAGGTATCAACCTGGTGGAGCTACCAAACAGGACTACTTGCATGCCAAACGGCAAAAAACAGCAAGTGATAGACAAAGCTAAGCAATCCCACAACCAACAGATGAGATCTGAGCTCTGTTACAGTTAGGAATGGTGGTGGACAATTAAACAACTCAGTGGAGGAGGAAGCTCCACAAATATCCCCATCCTCAATGATGGAGGAGCCCTGCACATCAGTGCAAATGATGAGGCTGAAGTGTTCTCAGCAATCTTCAGCCAGAAGTGTCGAGTAGATGATCCAACTCGGCTTCCTCCCGTGATCCCCAGCATCTCAGATGCCAGTCTCCAGCCAATTCGATTCACTCCACGTGATATCAAGGTTGGAGGCACTGGATACTGCAAAGGCAATGGGCCCTGATAACATTCCGACAATAGTACTGAAGATTTGTGCTCCAGAACTTGCCGCTCCCCTAGCCAAGCTCTTCCAGCACAGTTACAATGCTGGCATCTACCCAACAATGTGGAAATTGTCCAGGTATGTCCTGTATGCAAAAAGGATAAATCCAAACTAGCCAATTACCACCCAATCAGTCTACTCTCAATCATCAGTAAAGTGATGGAAGGGTCATCAACAGTGCCACCAAGCAGCACCTGCTCAGCAATAACCTGCTCAGTGACGCCCAGTTTGTGTTTCGTCAGGGTCACTCAGCTCCTGACCTCATTACAGCCTTGGTTCAAACAGGGACAAAAGAGCTGAATCCAGAGATGAGATGAGTGTAACAGCCCCGGACATCAAGACTGCATTCGACCGAGCGTGGCTTCAAGGAGCCCTAGCGAAACTGGAATCAATGGGTATCAAGGAGCAAACACTCCACTGGTTGGAGTCATACCTGGCACATAGGAAGATGGTTGTGGTTAGATAGACGGTCTGTCATCTCAACTCCAAACATTTCTGCAGGAGTCCCTCAGGGTAGAGTCCGAGGCCCAACCATCATCAGCTGCTTCATCAGTGGCCTTCCCTCTGTCATAAAGTCAGAAGTGGGATGTTCAACACCATTTGCGACTCCTCAGATACTGAAGCAGTCCATGTTCAAATGCAACAAGATTTGGACAATATCCAGGCTTGGGCTGACAAGTGGCAAGTAACATTTTCGCCACACAAAGGCCAGTCAATGACCATCACCAATTAGAACATTCTAACCACCGCCTCTTGACATTCAATGATGTAACCATCACTGAATCCCAGATGTCAAGATCCTTGGGGTCACCATTGACCAGAAACTCAACTGCACTCACCCACATGAACACAGTGGCTACCAGAACAGGTCAGGGGCTAGGATTACTGCGGCGAGTAACTCACTTCCTGCCTCCCAAAAGCCTATCCACCATCTACAAGTCACAAGGAAGGAATGTGAAGGAATACTCCCCACTTGCTTGGATGGGTGCAGCTCCAAGAACACTCAAGAAGATTGACACCATCCAGGACAAAGTAGCCCGCTTGATTGGCACTACAGTAGGTTTAGATTAATACTGCAATGAAGTTACTGCAAAAACCCCCTAGTCACTACACTCTGGCACATGTTCGGGTAACACTGAGGGAGAATTTAGCATGACCAATGAACCCTAACCAGCACGTCTTTCAGACTGTGGGAGGAAACCGGAGCACCCAGAGGAAACCCACACAGACACGGGGAGAACGTGCAGACTCCACACAGACAGTGGCGACAACCTGGGAATCGAACCTCAGTCCCTGGCACTGTGAGGCAGCAGTGCCAACCAGTGTGCGACCATGCCTCTTGGTCAGGCGATACAGGGTGGCCATAGCCCCTGGGTACAACCACAATGGACTACACGCTGGTACAGTTCCCTCACAGCGCCAGGGTTTGATTCCAGGGTCACTGTCTGTGCGGAGTCTGCACGTTCTCCCCGTGTCTGTGTGGGTTTCCTCCGGGTGCTCCGGTTTCCTCCCAGTCTGAAAGACGTGTTGGTTCGGTGAATTGGCCATTCAAAATTCTTCCTCCGTGTACCTGAACAGTTGCCAGAGTGTGGCGACTAGGGGATTTTCACAGTAACTTCATTGCAGTGTTAATGTAAGCCTACCTGTGACAGTAATAAATAAACTTTAAAAAAACCTTTTGGAAACCATTCTAAACCCAGGAGTCAATTAATTTCGGTCCTGGTCATGGGGACCCTGAAGCCCCGCCCATTCTCTTACATCTGCCAAGCGGAGCCCGCATGCGCAGTCGCCCTGCTGCTGGCTGAATCAAGATGGCGGAGGCGCCGCGGAGGTGGCGGCTGTACAGGCGGGGGGGTAAATGCTCCCAAAACTCACCGGGACGAAACCCACAACACCTGGAATATGTTATTCGCGGCTTCAGAGCTTCCCCGGGGGTTTATGAAGCCGCCAGGCTTCACCCTCCAGATGCCATCACTCCCTCGGCGCCGCTGCCCCCGTCCCAACGTCGTTCGGATCCGCGCACAGTGCGCATGCTCCTGGTCCGAACCTTGCGCGTGCGAGCTGGGCCTCCTGCGCTTTGAATAGGGCGGATCCCCTGGCGCGGGATATGTCGGGTAATAGTACTACCATTGACCTCAATACGGGGCAAATAGAGAATTGTGTTCTGGGTGCCAATTGATGGAGAGAAACATAATTAAAGACGCATGAAGCTAAAAACAATCCAGGGTCTATATTTAATCTTAGTTGTTTGTATTTAATCTCAGTTGTTTGGGTTTAATTTCAATTTGTTTGGATTTAATCTCAGTTGTTTGGGTTTAATCTCAGTTGTTTGGGTTTAATCTCAGTTGTTTGGGTTTAATCTCAGTTGTTTGGGTTTAATCTCAGTTGTTTGGGGTTCATCTCAGTTTGTTTGGATTTAATCTCAGTTTGTTTGGATTTAATCTCGGTTGTTTGGGTTTAATCTCAGTTTGTTTGGATTTAATCTCAGTTTGGGTTTAATCTCAGTTGTTTGGGTTTAATCTCAGTTGTTTGGGTTTAATCTCAGTTGTTTGGGTTTAATCTCAGTTGTTTGGGTTTAATCTCAGTTGTTTGGGTTTAATCTCAGTTGTTTGGGGTTCATCTCAGTTTGTTTGGATTTAATCTCAGTTTGTTTGGATTTAATCTCGGTTGTTTGGGTTTAATCTCAGTTTGTTTGGATTTAATCTCAGTTTGGGTTTAATCTCAGTTGTTTGGGTTTAATCTCAGTTGTTTGGGTTTAATCTCAGTTGTTTGGGGTTAACCTCAGTTTGTTTGGATTTAATCTGAGTTTGTTTGGGTTTAATCTCAGTTTGGGTTTAATTTCAATTTGGGTTTAATCTCAGTTTGGGTTTAATCTCAGTTTGGGTTTAATCTCAGTTTGGGTTTAATCTCAGTTTGTTTGGATTTAATCTCAGTTTGTTTGGGTTTAATCTCAGTTTGTTTGGGTTTAATCTCAGTTTGTTTGGGTTTAATCTCAGTTTGTTTGGGTTTAATCTCAGTTTGTTTGGGTTTAATCTCAGTTTGTTTGGGTTTAATCTCAGTTTGTTTGGGTTTAATCTCAGTTTAGAACATGGAAAAGCTACAGCACAAACAGGCCCTTTGGCCAATAAATTGCGCCGAACATGTCCCTACCTACTAGGCTTACCTATAACCCTCTATTTTACTAACTTCCATGAACTTATCCAAAAATCTCTTAAAAGACCCTATCAAATCAGCCTCCACCACCACTACCGGCAGCCGATTCCACACACCCACCACCCTCTGAGTGAAAAACTTACCCCTAACATCTCCTCTGTACCTACTCCCCAGCACCTTAAACCTGTGACCTCTTGTGGCAACCATTACAGCCCTGGGTAAAAGCCTCTGAGAATCCACTCTATCAATACCCCTCAACATCTTATACACCTCTATCAGGTCACCGCTCATCCTTCGCCTCTCCAAGGAGAAAAGACCTAGCTCTCTCAACCTATCCTCATCAGGCATGCCACCTAATCCAGGCAACATCCTTGTAAATCTCCTCTGCACCCTTTCTATGGCTTCCGCCTCCTTTCTGTAATGAGGCGACCAGAACTGGGCACAGTACTCCAGGTGGGGTCTGACCAGGGTCCTATACAGCTGCAGCATTATCTCCTGATTTCTAAACTCAATTCCTCTATTGATGAAGGCCAGCATTCCATACGCCTTCTTAACCACAGCCTCTACCTGCGACGCTGCTTTGAGCATCCTATGAACCCGGACCCCAAGATCCTTCTGATCTTCCACACTGCCAAGCGTCTTACCCTTAATATTATATTCTTTCATCCTATTCGACGTGCCAAAATGAACCAAAATGAAATTCGTTTGGGTTTAATCTCTTTTTGTTTGGGATTAATCTCAGTTTAGAGTCTCCCACCCTCCCCCCTCCTCTAACCTAAAAAGAAAGGACTCAGAGTGAGGGCAGGCTTTTTTTTCTCTCTTTTGTTTCTTAGTTCGGGACGTTCATAGAAATCATAGAAACCCTACAGTGCAGAAGGAGGCTATTCGTCCCATCGAGTCTGCACCGACCACAATCCCACCCAGGCCCTACCCCCACATATTTACCCGCTAATCCCTCTAACCTACGCATCTCAGGACTCTAAGGGGCAATTTTTAACCTGGCCAATCAACCTAACCCGCACATCTTTGGACTGTGGGAGGAAACCGGAGCACCCGGAGGAAACCCACGCAGACACGAGGAGAATGTGCAAACTCCACACAGACAGTGGCCCGAGCCGGGAATCGATCCCGGGACCCTGGAGCTGTGAAGCAGCAGTGCTAACCACTGTGCCACCGTGCCGCCCTAGCAGGGATGTCAGTGCAGGCAGTGCAATGTTCCTCCTGTGGGATGTTTGAGGTGAGGGACACCAGTAGTGTCCCAGCTGAGTACACCTGCAGGAAGTGCATCCAATTCCAGCGTCTTGAAGACCGTGTTAGGGATCTGGAGCTGGATGAACTTCGGATCATTCGGGAGGCAGAGGTGGTCAGAGATAGAAGCTTCAGGGATGTCGTTACTCCGAAGAATGAAGATAGATGGGTGACGGTGAGAGGGGCTGGGAGGAAGCAGTCAGTGCAGGGATCCCCTGTGGTCGTTCCCCTCGGAACAAGTATTCCGCTTTGGATACTGTTGGGGGGGGGGGGGGGGGACAACCTACCAGTGGGAAGCCACGGTGACCGGATCTCCAGCATTGGGTCCGTCCCTGTGGCTCAGAAGGGAAGGGGGAAGAGCAGGAGAGCAATACCAACGACATAGGTAAGAGAAGGGACGAGGATTTAAAACAGGAATTTAGGGAGCTAGGGTGGAAGCTGAGAGCCAGGACAAACCATGTTGTCATCTCTGGTTTGTTGCCAGTGCCACGTGTTAGCGAGTTGAGGAACAGGGAGAGAGTGCAGATAAACACGTGGCTGCAGGAATGGTGTAGGAGGGAGGGTTTCAGTTTCATGGATAATTGGAGCACATTCTGGGGGAGGTGGGACCTGTACAAACAGGACGGTTTGCACCTGAACCAGAGGGGCACCAATATCTTGGGAGGGATATTTGCTACGGCTCTTCGGGGGGGGTTTAAACTAATTTGTCAGGGGGATAGGAAAACGAGCTGTAGTCCAGAAGCCAGTGTTGAGTGTAGTGAGGTACTGAGGAGGGTATCAAGGTCGCAGGAGTGTACCAGCAGACAGGAAGGTGAACTTGGAGCGTGAATTGGTACTTGGGACTACGATGTTGTGGCCATTACGGAGACATGGTTAGAACAGGGACAGGAATGGTGTTGGACGTTCCGGGGTATAGATGTTTCAGTAAGAGTAGGGAAGCTGGTAAAAGAGGTGGAGGAGTAGCATTGTTAATCAAGGATAGTTTAACGACGGCTGAAAGGCAGTTCGAGGGGGATCTGCATACTGAGGTAATATGGGCTGAAGTTAGAAATAGGACAGGAGTGGTCACGTTGTTGGGGGTTTTCTATAGGCCCCCAAATAGTAATAGAGATGTGGAGGAAGAAATTGCAAAGCAGATTATGGATAGGTGTGGAGGTCACAGGGTAGTTGTCATGGGTGACTTTAACTTTCCAAATATTGATTGGAACCTTTATAGGTCGAATAGTTCGGATGGGGCAGTTTTTGTGCAGTGTGTGCGGGAGGGTTTCCTGACACAATATGTGGATAGGCCGACAAGAGGTGGGGCCACATTGGATTTGGTACTGGGAAATGAGCCGGGCCGAGTGTTAGATTTGGTTGTGGGAGAGCACTTTGCAGATAGTGACCACAATTCGGTGTCTTTCATTATTGCAATGGAGAGGGAGAGGGCCGTACGGCAGGGCAAGATTTATAATTGGGGGAGGGGTAATTATGATGCTATCAGGCAAGAATTAGGGAGTATAAGATGAGAACAGAAACTGTCAGGGAAAGGCACAAATGAAAAGTGGAGCTTGTTCAACGAACAAATACTGCGTGTCCTTGATAGGTATGTCCCTGTCAGACAGGGAGGAAATGGCCGAGTGAGGGAACCATGGTTCACAAAAGAGGTGGAATGTCTTGTCAAGAGGAAAAAGGAAGCGTATGTAAGGATGAGAAAACAAGGTTCAGTTGGGTCACTTGAGGGTTACAAGGTAGCAAGGAATGAGCTAAAAAAAGGGCTTCGGAGAGCTAGGAGGGGGCATGAGAAGTCCTTGGTGGGTCGGATCAAGGAAAACCCCAAGGCTTTTTACTCTTATGTGAGGAATAAAAGAATGACCAGGGTGAGGTTAGGGCTGGTCAAGGATAGTAGTGGGAACTTGTACATAGAGTCAGAAGAGATAGGAGAGGCGATGAATGAATACTTTTCTTCAGTGTTCACCAAGGAGAGGGACCATGTTTTTGAGGATGAGAGTGTGATACAGGCTGATAGGCTAGAGGAGGTAGATGTTCTGAGGGAAGTGTATTAGCAATTTTGAAAAGCCTGAGGGTCGATACGTTCCCTGGGCCAGATGAGATGTATCCTAGGATTCTTTGGGAGGCAAGGGATGAGATTGCAGAGCCTTTGGCTTTGATCTTTGGGTCTTCACTGTCCAGGGGAATATTGCCAGAGGACTGGAGAGTGGCGAATGTTGTTCCTCTGTTCAAGAAAGGAAATAGGAATGACCCTGGTAATTATAGGCTGATTAGTCTTACTTCGGTGGTCGGTAGGTTAATGGAAAAAGTCCTGAGGGATAGGATTTATGACCACTTGGAACAATGCAGCTTAATCCGTGATAGTCAGTACGGATTCATGAAGGGTAAATCTTGCCTCACAAATTTGATTGAATTCTTTGAGGAGGTAACTAAGTGTGTAGATGACGGTAGAGCAGTTGATGTCGTATACATGGATTTTAGTAAGGCGTTTGATAAGGTTCCCCATGGTAGGCTCATGAAGAAAGTAAGGAGGTGTGGGATAGAGGGAAATTTGGCCGATTAGATAAATATTTGGCTATCTCATAGAAGTGGAGATGCCGACGTTGGACTGGGGTGAACACAGTAAGAGTTTTAACAACACCAGGTTAAAGTCCAACAGGTTTATTTGGTAGCAAATGCCATTAGCTTTCGGAGCGCTGCTCCTTCATCAGATGGAATGGAAATGTGCTCTTAAACAGGGCACAGAGACACAAAATCAAGTTACAGAATACTGATTAGAATGCGAATCTCTACTCGAGCAGATAGCCAAGTTCCGGACACGTGAGGACGGCCTAAACCGGGATGTTGGGTTTATGTCACACTATCAGTAACCCCCACAGCTTGCAGACTTGCAGAATCTCAGTGGCTGTCCTGTCTGGAGACAATACACATCTCTTTAACCTGTGCTTAATGGTCCCTCCACTCACATTGTCTGTATCTTTAAGACCTGGTTGGCTGTAGAGATTCGCATTGTTGTTAAAACCCTTACTGTGTATCTCATAGAAGTCATGATGTGGAGATGCCGGCGTTGGACTGGGGTAAACACAGTAAGAAGTTTAACAACACCAGGTTAAAGTCCAACAGGTTTATTTGGTAGCAAAAGCCACACAAGCTTTCGAGGCTCTGAGCCCCTTCTTCAGGTGAGTGGGAATTCTGTTCACAAACAGAACTTATAAGACACAGACTCAATTTACATGAATAATGGTTGGAATGCGAATACTTACAACTAATCCAGTCTTTAAGAAACAAAACAATGGGAGTGGAGAGAGCATCAAGACAGGCTAAAAAGATGTGTATTGTCTCCAGACAAGACAGCCAGTGAAACTCTGCAGGTCCACGCAACTGTGGGAGTTACAAATAGTGTGACATAAATTCTGATTCTAGGATCGCATGATAAAGACTCAGGAGGAAAAAAGCAGAAATATTTATGTGAAATAGTGTGACATAAACCCAATATCCCGGTTGAGGCCGTCCTTGTGTGTGCGGAACCTGGCTATCAGTTTCTGCTCCGCGACTCTGCGCTGTCGTGTGTCGCGAAGGCCGCCTTGGAGAACGCTTACCCGAATATCAGAGGCCGAATGCCCGTGACCGCTGAAGTGCTCCCCAACAGGAAGAGAACAGTCTTGCCTGGTGATTGTCGAGCGGTGTTCATTCATCCGTTGTCGCAGCGTCTGCATAGTTTCCCCAATGTACCATGCCTCGGGACATCCTTTCTTGCAGCGTATCAGGTAGACAACGTTGGCCGAGTTGCAAGAGTATGTACCGTGTACCTGGTGGATGGTGTTCTCACGTGAGATGATGGCATCTGTGTCGATGATCCGGCACGTCTTGCAGAGGTTGCTGTGGCAGGGTTGTGTGGTGTCTTGGTCACTGTTCTCCTGAAGGCTGGGTAGTTTGCTGCGGACAATGGTCTGTTTGAGGTTGTGCGGTTGTTTGAAGGCAAGAAGTGGGGGTGTGGGGATGGCCTTGGCGAGATGTTCGTCTTCATCAATGACATGTTGAAGGCTCCGGAGGAGATGCCGTAGCTTCTCCGCTCCGGGGAAGTACTGGACAACGAAGGGTACTCTGTCCACTCTCTCCACTCCCATTGTTTTGTTTCTTAAAGACTGGATTAGTTGTAAGTATTCGCATTCCAACCATTATTCATGTAAATTGAGTCTGTGTCTTATAAGTTCTGTTTGTGAACAGAATTCCCACTCACCTGAAGAAGGGGCTCAGAGCCTCGAAAGCTTGTGTGGCTTTTGCTACCAAATAAACCTGTTGGACTTTAACCTGGTGTTGTTAAACTTCTTACTATCTCATAGAAGACAGAGGGTGGTGGTGGATGGAAAATTTTCAGACTGAAGACCAGTTACCAGCAGTGTACCACAGGGATCAGTGCTTGGTCCTCTGCTATTTGTGATTTTTATCAATGACTTGGAGGAGGGGGCTGAAGGGTGGGTCAGTAAATTTGCTGATGACACCAAGATTGGTGGAGTAGTGGATGAGGTGGAGGGCTGTTGTAGGCTGCAAAGAGACATTGATAGGATGCAGAGCTTACCTGAAAAATGGCAGATGGAGTTTAACACTAATAAGTGCGAGGTGATTCATTTTGGTAGGGCTAATTTGAATCTGGATTACAGCGTCAACGGCAGGGTTCTGAGGAATGTGGAGGAACAAAGAGATCTTGGGGTTCATATCCACAGATCTCTGAAGGTTGCCACTCAAGGGGATAGAGCCGTGAAAAAGGCCTACCGTGTGTTAGCGTTTATTAACAGGGGGTTTGAGTTTAAGAGCCGTGGGGTTATGCTGCAACTGTACAGGACCTTAGTGAGACCACATTTGGAATATTGTGTGCAGTTCTGGTCACCTCACTATAAGAAGGATGTGGAAGTGCTGGAAAGAGTGCAGAGGAGATTTACCAGGATGCTGCCTGGTTTGGAGGGTAGGTCTTATGAGGAAAGGTTGAGGGAGCTGGGGCTGTTCTCTCTGGAGCGGAGGAGGATGAGAGGTGACTTAATAAGATGATGAGGGGGATAGATAGAGTGGACGTTCAGAGACTTTCCTCAGGTGAATGTAGCTGTTACTAGAGGGCGTAACTGTAAGGTTCATGGTGGGAGATATAGGAGGGATGTCCGAGGTAGGTTCTTTACTCAGAGAGTGGTTGGGGTGTGGAATGGACTGCCTGCTGTGATAGTGGAGTCGGACACTTTAGGAACTTTCAAGCGGTTATTGGATAGGCACATGGAGCACACCGGAATGATAGGGAGTGGGATAGCTTGATCTTGGTTTCGGACAAAGCTCGGCACAGCATCGAGGGCCGAAGGGCCTGTTCTGTGCTGTACTGTTCTCTGTTCTATGTTCTAGTTCTGGTCACCACATTATCAGAAGGATATGATTGCAGAGGAGATTCACCAGGATGCTGCCTGGGATGGAACATTAAGTTATGAAGAGAAGTTGGGTCATAAGAACATAAGAACATAAGAAATAGGAGCAGGAGTAGGCCATCTAGCCCCTCGAGCCTGCCCCGCCATTCAATAAGATCATGGCTGATCTGACGTGGATCAGTACCACTTACCCGCCTGATCCCCATAACCCTTAATTCCCTTACCGATCAGGAATCCATCCATCCGCGCTTTAAACATATTCAGCGAGGTAGCCTCCACCACCTCAGTGGGCAGAGAATTCCAGAGATTCACCACCCTCTGGGAGAAGAAGTTCCTCCTCAACTCTGTCTTAAACCGACCCCCCTTTATTTTGAGGCTGTGTCCTCGAGTTTTAACTTCCTTACTAAGTGGAAAGAATCTCTCCGCCTCCACCCTATCCAGCCCCCGCATTATCTTATAAGTCTCCATAAGATCCCCCCTCATCCTTCTAAACTCCAACGAGTACAAACCCAATCTCCTCAGCCTCTCCTCATAATCCAAACCCCTCATCTCCGGTATCAACCTGTCGGCTTGGGTTGTTTTCTTTGGAGCAGAAAAGACTGAGGGGGCGACCTGATGGAGGTGTACAGGATTGTCACAGAGGTTTACAGCATGGAAACTGGCCCCTTCAACTTGTCCATGCCACCCATTTTTACCACTAAACTATACCCAATTGCCGACGTTTGGTTCATATCCTTCTGTACCCATCTTACACATGAAGCTGTTTTTAAAAGGCAAAATTGTACCTGCCTCTACTACCTCTGGCACGTCGTTCCAGACTCATCACCCTCTATGAAAAAACTGCCTCTCTGGACCCTTTTTGTATCTCTCCCCTCAAACCTATGCCCTCTAGTTTTAGATTCCCCTACTTTCAGGAAAAGATGTTGACTATCTACCTTATCTATGCCCCTCATTATTTTATAGACCTCTATAAGGTCACCCCTCAAGCTCCTACGCTCCAGGGGAAAAAATCCCAGTCTATTCAGCCTCTCCTTATAACTCAAACCATCAAGTCCCAGTAGCATCCTAGTAAATCTTTTCTGCACTCTTTCTAGTTTAATAATATCCTTTCTATAATAGGGTGACCAGAACTGCACACAGTATTCCAAGTGTGTGGACTTACCACCGTCTTGTACAACTTCCTTACTAAGATGCCCCACTCCTGTATTCAATGTTCTGACCAATGAAACCAAGCATGCTGAATGCCCTCTTCACCACTCTGTCCACCTGTAACATCACTTTCAAGGAGTTATGAACCTGTGTCCCTCGATCTCTTTGTTCTATAACTCTCCCCAACGCCCTACCATTAACTGAGCAAGTCCTGCCCCGGCTTGATCTACCAAAATGTATCACCTCGCATTTATCTAAATTTATCTCCATCTGCCATTCATCAGCCCACTGGCCCAATTGATCAAGATCCCGTTGCAATCCGAGATAACCTTCCTCAGTGTCCACTATGCCACCAATCTCGTTGTCATCTACAAACTGACTAACCATGCCTCCTAAATTCTCATCCAAATCATTAATATAAATGACAAATAACAGTGGACCCAGCATTGGGCGGCACGGTAGCACAGTGGTTAGCACTGCTGCTTCACATCTCCAGGGACCTGGGTTCGATTCCCGGCTTGGGTCACTGTCTGTGTGGAGTTTGCACATTCTCCTCATGTCTGCGTGGGTTTCCTCCGGGTGCTCCGGTTTCCTCCTACAGTCCAAAGATGTGCGGGTTAGGTTGATTGGCCATGGTAAAAAAAAAATTGCCCTTCGTGTTAGGTTAGAGGGATTAGTGGGTAAATATATGGGGATAGGGCCTAGGTGGGATTGTGGTCGGTGCAGACTCGATGGGCCAAATGGCCTCTTTCTGTACTGTAGGGTTTCTATGATTCTATGATCCCTGAGGCACACTGCTGGTCACAGGCCTCCAGTTTGAAAACTGCCAACCACCCTCTGACTTCTGTTGTCAAGCCATTTTGTATCCAATTGGCTACCTCACCCTGAATCTCGTGAGATTTAACCTTATGCAACAATCTGCCATGTGGTACCTTGCCAAAGGCCTTGCTGAGACGGCAGTGCAGTCCAACGTTGACTGCACTGCCATCATCTACCTTCTTTGTTACCCCTTCAAAGAACTTAATCAAATTCATGAAACATGATGTGCCACTCACAAAACTATGCTGACTGTCCCTAATCAGTCCTTGCGTCGCTAAATGCCTGTAGATCCTGTCAGAGTAGCTTCTAACAACATACCCACTACAGACATTGTGAGGGGATGGACAGAGTGGATAGGGAGCAGCTGTTCCCCTTCATTTTAAAGCTTATTTATTCGTGTTACAAGTAGACTACATTAACACTGCAATGAAGTGACTGAAAATCCCTTAGTTGCCACACTGCGGCGCCTATTCATGTTAAATTCTCCCTCAGTGTACTTGACCAATGCAACTAACCAGCACGTCTTTTGGATTGTGGGAGGAAACCGGAGCACTGGGAGGAAACCCACGCAGACACGGGGAGAACGTGCAGACTCCGCACAGAGACAAAGCGCGAATCGAACCTGGGTCCCTCGCTAGTTGAAGGGTTAGTCACGAGGGGACATAGGTTCATGGTGAGGGGTGGGAGGTTTAGGGGGGATGTGTGGAAATACCTTTTTACCCAGGGGGTGGTGACTGGAATGCGCTGCCTGGAAGGTTGGTAGAGGTGGGGGGGGGGTTGCCTCACATCCTTTAAAAAGTACCTGGATGTCTCTTGGCACATTGTAACATTCAGGGCTGTGGGCCAAGTGCTGGCAAACGGGATTAGATGGCAGTTCAGGTGTTTCTCGTGTTCCGTGCAGACTCGATGGGCCAAAGGGCCTCTTCTGCACTGTATGATTCTCAGGATTGGCTGCCATGGTCCAGTCCTGGATGTGGTCAGTAAACAACAGAATCCAACTCCTTCGGTCACAGGTGAAGTCACGGTGTCTCAGAAAGTGGTGTTAATGTCCATCCCAATTGTATTTAAACAGCCTTCCTCCACTGAGAATGCACCCATCTCACCAATTTTTACAGAGGCACCACAGAAAGCGTTCTTTCAGGTTGTATCACAGCTTGGTCTGGCTCCTGCTCTGCCCAAGACTGCAAGAAACTACAACGGGTTGTGAATGTAGCCCAATCCATCACGCAAACCAGCCTCCCATCCATTGACTCCCATCTATACTTCCCACTGCCTCGGGAAAAGCAGCCGGCATAATCAAGGACCCCACGCACCCCGGACATTCTCTCTTCCACCTTCTTCTGTTGGGAAAAAGATACAAACGTCTGAGGTCACGTAGCAACCGACTCAAGAACAGCTTCTTCCCTGCTGCTGTCAGACCTTTGAGTGGACCGGCCTCATATATCTATGGGCTGAATGGCCTACTCCTGCAACTATTTTCTATGTTTCTCTACACCCTGGCTATGGCTGTAAAACTATATTCTTCACCTTCTCCTTTCCTTCTCCCCTATGTACTCTATGAATGATATGTTTTGTCTGTATAGCATGCAAAAAACAATACTTTTCACTGCAGCCCAATGCATATGACAATAATAAATAAAATCATGCATCAGCTGCGTGGAACTTTTAGAGATGTCTTCATAATTGGAGTATTTAAAATTTCAAAATATCTGGAATTAAGAATCTACTGATGACCATGAAACGATTGTCGGAAAAACCCATCTGGTTCACTGATGTCCTTTACAGAAGGAAATCTGCTGTCCTCACCCGGTCTGGCCTACATGTGTCTCCAGAGCCACAGCAATGCGGTTGACTCTCAACTGCCCTCAGGCAACTTGAGATGGGCAATAAATGCTGGCCAGCCAGCGACGCCCATGTCCCATAAATAAAAATAAATGCACTACTTCTGTGGAAAACAGCCAGGGCAGAAACATGTAATAGATGCAGCATAAGTCTCCCTCTTCATTGTCCAATCAAAAACCCCCAGCCCATAATGAACAGCTACTGACTGAGCAGACAAGTGCACTCTCATATCACATAATCCAGAGGACATTCAGCTAATTGTTGATTGCTTTGCTCTCGCCTCGTAGGAGCATGGGACCTAAAATCAGGAGGAGGACATTCAGCCCTTCAAGCCTGTCCGTCATTCAATACATCATGACCTTGTAGTCTCATCAACTTCACTTTCCTGTTTGAGGAACATAGGAATTAGGAGCAGAAGTCAGCAAATTCAGCCTTTCGAGCCTGCTCCGCCATTCAATCAGATCATGGCTGATCTCTCCCTGGTCTCCAATCCACCTCCCCACCTGGTCCCCGAATCCCCTTATCTCTTTTTTATTAGAAATATCTTATCTCCTTCTTGAAACCATTCAATGATTCAGACTCCACCGCGCTATGGGGCAGCGGTTCCACAAATTCACCACCCTCTGCGAGAAGTAGTTCCTCCTCAACTCAGTTTTAAATCTCCCGCCTCTCAACCTACACCAGTGACCTCTTGTTTGAGATTGCCCCATAACAGGAAACATTTGGTCTACATTTAGTTTACCAATCCCTTTTAGTATTTTATATACCTTGATCAGATCCCCTCTCATCCTTCTTAACTCCAGTGAATACAAGCTCAAACTGTTTAATTTCCTCATGCATCAACCCTTTCATCCCTGGAATCAATCTGGTGAAGCTCCTCCGAACTGCCTCCAATGCCACCACACCCTTCCTCAAATAAGGAGACCAAAACTGGACCCAATACTCCAGATGTGGTCTCACCAACATGTTCTACAACTGCAACAACACTTGTCTATTTTTCTACTTACCTTCTCCCCATAATGCTTGTCTCCCTTGTCTTATCAAAATTCTGTCTTAAATCTGCCTTGAATATATTCAATGACCCAACCTCCTCTGCTTTCTGGGAGAATTGCACATACTCTTGAACCTCTGAGAGAACAAAATTCCCCACGTTTCCTTCTTAAAAGGGAGGCCTCTTCTTAAATAAAGACAAAACACTGCAGATGTTTGGAATCTGAAACGAAAACAGAAAATGCTGAAGAAACTCAGCAGGTCTGACAGCATCTGTGGAGAGAGAATAGAGCCAATGTTTGTCAGAGCTGCAAGTAAAGAAAATCAGACAAGATTTATACTGGGGGAGTGAGGTGCTGTAAGTGGAAATGTATATCATGATGAGAAAGGTACTAAAAGCATCCATTAAGTGATTGGAATGTGTGAATGGCAGAACAGAGGTACAGATTGTTAAGGGACGACCTGAGGAATGTGGCAGTTGGCCACGAGAGGGGACTGGGGCCGGGTTTGGAGATAGGATGGAGAGCGAGATTTCAGAAGTGAAAAAATAGAAGAATGAAAAGTGGATGAATGAGAGGAAAAGATATGAAACAAATGGAAATGGGGTGAAGGCGGAGGGGAAAATTCAGGCTCTGAAGTTGTTGAACTCAATGTTCAGTCCGGAAGACTGTAAAGTGTCCAATCGGAAGATGAGGTGATGTTCCTCCAGTTTGCGTTGGATTTCTCTGGTATGTTGCAACAGGCTAAGGACAGACATGTGGACAGGACAGCAAGGTGGTGTATTGAAATGGCAAGCGATAGGAAGGTCTGGGTCCTGCTTACGGACAGACTGACAGTGTTCTGCAAAACGGCAACCCAGTCTGCGTTTGGTCTCTCCAATGTAGAGTAGACCGCACTGGGAGCAGCGAATGCAATAGATCAAATTAAAGGAGGTGCCTGTGAAGAGCTGCTTCACCTGAAAAGAGTGTTTGGGCCCTGGGACGGTGAGCAGGGAGAAAGTAAAGGGGCAGGTATTGCACCTTCTACAATTGCATGGCAAGGTGCCGTGGGCAGGGAGTGAGGTGTTGGGTGTGATGGAGGAATGGGCCAGGGTGTCCCGGAGATAAAGGTCCCTGCAGCATGCTGACAGAGGGAGTGAGAGGAAGATGTGTTGAGTCGTGGCATCATCCCGGATTTGGTGGAAATGGCAAAAGATGATCCTTTGAATGCAGAGGCTGGTGGGGTGAAAAGTGAGGCCTTGGGGGAACCTATCCTTGTTCTGGGAGGGAGGAAAGGGCATGAGAGGAGTGACCTGGGAAATGGGTCGGACACGGTTGAGAGCCCTGTCAACCATAGTGTGAGGAAAACCTTGATTAGGAAGAAGGAAGACATATTGGCAGCACTATTTTGGAAACTTATCATCAGAACAGATGCAGCAGAGGCGAAGGATGGAGTCCTTACGATGTGGGGTGTGAAGAACTGTAATCAAGGTAGCTGTGAGATTTGGTGTAATGGATACTGGTGGGCAGTCCATCACAAGAAATGTAGATAGAGCGGTAAAGGAGGGAAGAGAAGTGACCGAGATGGACCTTGTGAAGGTGATGATGGAGTGGAAACTGGAAGTGAAATTGATAAATTTGTCCAGGTGCAGAATGCATGGAGCGACATTAAACCAGTCATTGATGTACCAATGAAGGAGTTGTGGGAAGGGACTGGAGTAGGACTGGACAGGGAATGCTCCACATAACCCATAAAGAGACAGGCATAACTGGGACCCATGTGGGTGCCCATAACCACACCTTTAATCTGGAAGAAGTGAGACGAGTTAAAGGAGAAATTGTTAAGTGAGAGAATCCAGATGGAGGAGAGTGATGATGGATGGGAATTGTTCAGACCTCTGTCTCAGGAAGGAGCAAAGAGCTTTGAGGCAATCCTGGCGGGGAAAGGAGGTGTAGAGGGATTGAACGTCCATGGTGAGGAGGAGGTGGTTTGGGCCAGGCAACTGGAAGTTAATGCGAGGGCGCAGCACATTAGAGGAATCGCGGATGTAGTTGGGAAGGGACTGAACAAGAGGAAAGTGAATGGAGTCAAGAATAAATGCGTTCAATGGGGGAGGAACAGGCTGACATGATTGGCCCTACTGGGGCAGTCCTGATGGTGCATGTCCACAGTTGGGAAATTGTGAGGTTGGACGCTGTGGAGGAAAGATCTCCAGAGGAGTTGAGGTCATTGACAATCCTGGAAACAGTGGCTTGATGTTCAATGATGGGGTCATGATCCAGGGGGAGGTAGGAGGAAGCATCCGAGAGTTGGCACTCAGCCTCTACTCGACCTCTACTTAAACTGTGTCCCCAGTTCCAAATTCCTCCTCAAGTGAAAACATGTTCTTAGTATCCACCCCATCGAGTCCCCTCAGCATCTTACATGTATCAATAAGATTACCTCTCTATTCTTCTTAACTCCAGATGGTATAGGCCAACTTGTTCAATCTTTCTTCATAGTCATAGACGTTTACTGCATGGAAACTGGCCCTTCAGCCCAACTTGTCCATGCTGCCCAGTTTTTACCATTAAGCTAGTTCCCAATTGCCCGTGTTTGACCCATATCCCACTCGACCAATCTTACCCATGTAACTGTCTAAACACTTTTTAAAAGACAAAATTGTACCTGCCTCTACTACTACATCTGAACCTCGTTCCAGACACTCACCACTGTCTGTGTGAAAGAATTGCCCCTTTGGACCCTTTTGTATCTCTCCCCTCTCACCTTAAACCTATGCCCTCTAGTTTTAGACTCCCCTCCCTTTGGGAAAAGATGTTGACTAGCTGATCTAGCCCCTCATTATTTTATGGACCTCAATAACATCACCCCTAAGCCTCCTTCCCTTCAGGGAAAACAGTCCCAATCTATCCAGCCTGTCTTTATAACTCAAACCATCAAGTCCCAGTAGCATCCTAGTAAATCTTTTCTGCACTCTTTTAGTTTATTAATATCCATAACTGTATACAGTATTCCAAGTGTGGCCTTACCAATATTTTGTGCAACTTCAACAAGACGTCCCAACTCCTGTTTTCAATGTTCTGACCAATGAATCCAAGCATGCTGAATGCCTTCTTCACCATAGATAAGCCCCTTATCCCAGCAATGAATCAAGTGAACATTCTCTGAATTGCTTCTAACACAGGAATTTTCTCAGCTGGGACCAATATCCTCATCGGGGCTTTTGCTAGTTCTGTTGGGGAGGTTTTAAACTAGTGTGGCAGGGGGATGGAACCAAAGGGTAGACTTATATGGGTCAGATTCCGATCAGGAAGCAGGAATTAGATGTAGTCAGCGACTCGGAAAGACAGAAGTTAAGAGGGTTAAAAAGTATCCAGCAAAGGAAATTGGCAGGGTTGAGCTGTTTATACTTCAATGCAAGGAGTATTACGAACAAGGCAGGTGAATTAACCCTTGAGTTGCTGATAGTTTTACATAGGGTACATAGGTTTTACATAGGAGCATAGGGTGCTCCGGTTTCCTCCCACAGTCCAAAGATGTGCGGGTTAGGTTGATTGGCCATGCTAAAATTGCCCCTTAGTGTCCTGAGATGCGTAGGTTAGAGGGATTAGAGGGTAAATGTATTGGGATATGGGGGTAGGGTCTGGTTGGGATTGTGGTCGGTGCAGACTCGATGGGCCCAATGGCCTCTTTCTGCACTGTAGGGTTTTTGTGATTTAGTGCGGGGATTGTCAGAGGATACAACCAGATATAGATAAATTGGAGACTTGGGCACAAAGGGCAGATGGAGTTTAATCTGGACAATGCAAGGTGATACATTTTGGAGGATCAAATTTAGGTGTGAATTACATTGTAAATGGCAGAACCCTTAGGAACATTAGCATACAGTGGAATCTGGACGTGCAGGTCCACAGTTCCCTAAAAGTGGCAACACAGGTGGCCAATTAAGAAGGCATATTACATAGAAACCCTACAGTGCAGAAGGAGGCCATTCGGCCCATCGAGTCTGCACCGACCACAATCCCACCCAGGCCCTCCCCCCACATATTTTACCCACTAATCCCTCTAACCTACGCATCCCAGGACTCTAAGGGACAATTTTTAACCTGGCCAATCAACCTAACCCGCACATCTTTGGACTGTGGGAGGAAACTGGAGCACCCGGAGGAAACCCACGCAGACACGAGGAGAATGTGCAAACTCCACACAGACAGTGACCCGAGCCGGGAATCGAACCCGGGATCCTGGAGCTGTGAAGCAGCAGTGCTAACCACGGTGCTACCGTGCCGCCTGTCTTCATCGGCCGGGGCATTGATTACAAGAGTTGGGAAATCATGTTGCAGCTATATAAAACCTTGGTTAGGCCGCATTGGGAGTATTCAATGCAGTTCTGGTCACCACACCACCAGAAGGACATGGAACCTTTGCAGAGAGTGCAAAGAAGGTTCACCAGGATGTTGCCTGGTCTTGAGGGCATTGGCTATGAGGAGAGATTGAATAAACTAGGATGGTTTTCACTGGAAAGATAGAGGCTGAAATCATAGAAACCCTACAGTACAGAAAGAGGCCATTCGGCCCATCGAGTCTGCACCGACCACAATCCCACCCAGGCCCTACCCCCATATCCCTACATATTTACCCACTAATCCCTCTAACCTACGCATCTCAGGACACTAAGGGCAATTTTTAGCATGGCCAATCAACCTAACGCTCACATCTTTGGACTGTGGGAGGAAACCAGAGCACCCGGAGGAAACCCACGCAGACACGAGGAGAATGTGCAAACTCCACACAGACAGTGACCCGAGCCGGGAATCGAACCCAGGTCCCTGCAGCTGTGAAGCAGCAGTGCTAACCATTGTGCTACCGTGCCGCCCATAGGCTGAGGGGAGACCTAATAGAGGTCTACAAAATTATGAGAGGCACAGACAGAGTGGATAGTCAAAGGCTTCTTCCCCAGGGCGGAAGTGTCAATTACAAGGGGTCACAGGTTCAAGGTGAGCGGGGGAAAGTTTAAGGGAGATGTGTGGGGAAAGTTTAAGGGAGACGTGTGGGGGAGGTTTTTCACGCAGAGAGTGGTGGGTGCCTGGAACGCGCTGCCAGGGGAGGTGGTGGAAGCAGGAACATGAGCAACATTTAAGAGGCATCTGGATGGGTCCATGAATAGGGAGGGAATAGAGGGATACGGACCGAGTAAGGGCCAAAGGTTTTGTTTTTACTTTAGTTAGGGCATCATGATCAGCACAGGCTTGGAGGGCCAAAGGGCTTATTCCTTTGCTCTACTTTTCTTTGTTTCTTTGGCACGGATAAACACATGGCAGCAGGATATCGTTGCTATAACAAAACCTCGCTACAGGAGGGGCAAAATTGGCAGCTCAATATCTCTGTTTATAGAGTTTTCAGGCAGGATACGCTGGGTGACAAAAAGAAGGGGGGTAGCATTATTGGTTAAAAAATCAATGACAGTTGTGAAAAGTGATTGTTAGCGGGAGAGACTCTCAGAGAAATCACTCAACGCTCAGGATTGGTCCACGCATCAAACGGTTTAATTTTGCGGCGGGGAGATGGCTCCTGTTAAACCCAGTGCCTCTCTCCGACCAACAAAGGAAAAACATCCATTCTTATACATTTTTCAAACATCTACACAGCCCATCATGGCTGGACTTTGTCCAATAATATTGATTACAGATTACATACAGCAGTCACATATCCAATGAAGAAGGCATTACGTAAGGTGGGCTTGTTCATGATCAGCTCGTGGTCTCATGGACAAGACTCCTGGTACCTCAGTCAATACTATCTTTCTTTCTCCCATCTGGAGTCCTTGAGTGGACAATACTCCTTGTCCAGTGGGCCTCCTTATCATCTCCCACGACTGTCCTCCCTAATCCTCCGTGTCTGGTTTTCATCCAAGACCTCAGATCATAGACTGGTACCAGTCACCAGTATCTGTGGTCTATTGTACACAAGCTTAATGCTCCAGCCAGCTAGTGGTGTTCAGAAATGTGGCTAAAAGTCGCATCCATCTTGTGTCGTTTTACTATCCTGAGCTCCTGTTAACATGGTGGAATTTGCATGCATGCCCTTTGTGATCGTATAACAGTAAATTCATACATATTTATTATGTACTATTTATTCCTACTAATATAAATTGCTATACAGGTACCTTTGAATATAAATTGTTGTACAGGCACCGAAACCAAGGATATTGTTCCCTCTAAACATATTCTTTAAATCTCCCTTCAACGGTGATGATATACTCAATGAGTTAACACATGAGACTCTATGGGTTGAGCTCAGCAATACAATAGGAGCAGTTACATTACAAGGAGGACACTGCAGCCTCCCAAATTGTGAGAAGGAAATAGAAGTGGGGTACCGCAGGGATCTGTGCGAGGACCCCCAACTGTTCACATTATATATTAATGATTTGGAAGAGGGAGCTAAATTTGTCACCAAATTTACAGAGGATTTGAATGTAAGAATAGGGATGTTTTGCTGCAAGGCTTTACCAGGCTGATTCCTGGGATGGCAGGTCTGTCATATGAGGAGAGACTAAGTTGGTTAGGATTATATTCACTGGAGTTTAGAAGAGTGAGGGGGGAATCTCATAGAAACTTATAAAATTCTAACAGGGTTAGACAGGGTAGATTCAGAAAGAATGTTCCCAATGGTGGGGGAATCCAGAATTAGGGGTCATAGTTTGAGGATAAGGGGTAAACCTTTTAGGACTGAGGTGAGGAGAAATTTAATTTATTATTGTCACGTGTATTGGTATACATAGAAACATAGAAAAACATCAGCACAAAACAGGCCCTTTGGCCCACAAGTTGTGCCGAACATATCCCTACCTTTTAGTCCTACCTATAACCCTCCATCCTATTAAGTCCCATGCACTCACCCAGGAGTCTCTTAAAAGACCCTATTGAGTTTGCCTCCACCACCACTGACGGCAGCCGATTCCACTCGCCCACCACCCTCTGTGTGAAAAACTTCCCCCTAACATTTCCCCTGTACCTACCCCCCAGCACCTTAAACCTGTGTCCTCTCGTAGCAGCTATTTCCACCCTCTGAGAGTCCACCCGATCTATGCCTCTCAACATCTTTTATACCTCTATTAGCTCTCCTCTCATCTTACATCTCTCCAAGGAGAAAAGACCGAGCTCCCTCAGCCTATCCTCATAAGGCATGCCACTCGATCCAGGCAACATCCTTGTAAATCTCCTCTGCACCCTTTCAATCTTTTCCACATCCTTCCTGTAATGAGGCGACCAGAACTGAGCACAGTACTCCAAGTGGGGTCTGACGAGGGTCTTATATAGCTGCATCATTATCCCCGGACTCCTAAACTCAATCCCTCGATTGATAAAGGCCAGCACACCATACGCCTTCTTAACCACCTCCTCCACCTGCGGGGCCGATTTTAGAGTCCTATGGACCCGGACCCCAATACAGTGAAAAATATTGTTTCTTCGCCCAGAGAGTGGTGTATCTGTGGAATTCACTGCCACAAAAAGTAGTTGAGAGCAAAAGGTTGTGTGATTTCAAGAAGAAATTAGATATAGCTTTTGGGGCTAAAGAGATCAAGGGATATGGGGGAAAGGCGGGATCAGGATGTTGAATTTGATTATCAGCCATGATCAAAATGAATGGCAGAGCAGGCTCGAAGGGCAGAATGGCCTACTCCTGCTTCTACTTTCTATGTTTTTAAGAATATAGAAACTTTTGGGGAGCACAGCGGGTTAGCACTGCTGCCTAACAGCGCCAGGGTCCCAGGGTTCAATTCCGGCCTTGGGTCACTGTCTGTGTGGAGTTTGCACATTCTCCCCGTGTCTGTGTGGGTTCCCTCCGGGTGCTCCGGTTTCCTCCCACAGTCCAAAGATGTGTGGGTTAGGTTGATTGACCATGCCCCTTCGTGTCAGGGGGATTAGCAGGGTAAATGTGTGGGGTTACGGGGATAGGGCCTGGGTGGGATTGTGGTCGGTACAGACTCAATGGGCTGAATGGCCTCCTTCTGCACTGTAGGGATTCTATGAAACATACGTGGGTAAATTTCTGCCTGTAAGACAATAATAATCGGAGACTTTAACTGTCCCAACATCAACTGGGTTTCAAGCAATATAAGGGGCATTGAGGGTGAAAACTTTACGTACTGTGGCCCAGGATTTTTTTTTTCAAACAGTATGTGATGTGCCCAAATGAGAGAAGATACAATTCTGGATTTATTCTTGGGAACTGAAGATGGACAATTGGGTGAAGTGACAGTGGGCGACCATATCGCAACGAGCGACCACAATTCAGTTAGATTTAGTATGATGATGGAAAAGAACAGAGATTAGAAAGGAGTAGAAGTTTTAAACTGGGGAAAGGCAAATTTTACAAAACTGAGAAGTGATTTGCCTGAGGTATACTGGACAAGACTGCTAAAGGATAAATCAGTGGGAAGCCAGTGGGAAGCACTGATAAGTGAGATTGTTAGGGTACAAAGAATCATAGAATCCTTACAGTGCAGAAGGAGGCCATTCAGCCCATCAAGCCTGAACTAACAACAATCCCATCCAGACCCTATCCCCATAACCCCACGTATTTAACCTGCCAATCTCCCTGACACTAAGGAGCAATTTAGCACGGCCAATCCACCTAACCTGCACATCTTTGGAGCATGGGAGGAAACCGGAGCACCCGGAGGAAACCCACGCTGACACGGTGAGAACGTGCAGACTCCGCACAGACAGTGACACAAGCCAGGAATCAAACCCGGGTCCAAGGCACTGTGAGGCAGCAGTGCGAACCACTGTGCCACACCAGATGATGATTTACACATCCTTATCCCAAACTCAATCAGCATGGGCTGGTCAGGGCAGGTCATCATGGAGTGGCCTGGGATGGTCAGGGATGGAGTGGTCTGGGATGATCACCATGGAGTGGTCTGGCATGGTCACCATGGAGTGGTCCAGCATGGTCAGCATAGAGTGGTCTGGGATGGTCAGCATGGACTGGTCCGGGATGGTCAGCATGGACTGGTCTGGGGTGGTCAGCATGGAGTGATCTGGGGTGGTCAGCATGGAGTGGTCTGGGGTGCTCAGCATGGAGTGGTCTGGGGTGGTCAGCACGGAGTGGTCTGGGATGGTCAGCATGGACTGGTCTGGGGTGGGTCAGCATGGACTGGTCTGGCGTGGGTCAGCATGGAGTGGTCTGGGATGGTCGGGATGGTCAGGGGTTAGGGATGGTCAGGGGTCAGGGATGGTCAGAGGTCAGGGAAGGTGAGGGATGGTCAGGGGTCAGGCATGGTCAGGGGTCAGGGATGGTCAGGGAAGGTGAGTGATGGTCAGGGGTCAGGGAAGGTGAGGGAGGGTCAGGGGTCAGGGATGGTCAGGGCTCAGGGATGGTCAGGGGTCAGGCATGGTCAGGGGTCAGGTATGGTCAGGGCTCAGGGATGGTCAGGGGTCAGGCATGGTCAGGGGTCAGGGATGGTTAGGGAAGGTGAGGGATGGTCAGGGGTCAGGCATGGTCCAGGGGTCAGGGATAGTCAGGGGTCAGGAATGGTTAGGGAAGGTGAGGGGGGTCAGGAATGGTTAGGAAAGGTGAGGGATGGTCAGGGCTCAGGGGTGAGGGATATTCAGGGGTCAGGGATGGTGATGGATGGTGATGGGTCAGGCATTGTTCCACAGGAGCAGGCTGAGGGTAAGGGAGCTTGTTTGTGCACTAATTTATTTATTTATTTTTCAGCTAAATTTGTGAAAAAAATCGGAGGTTTTTTTTCAAAACAGGAAATGGGCCCAGCAGCAGCCTGGGAAGGTTTTGGAGGGTTTAAAAGCAGGCCGCACCTTTGAGCGGGCAGCGTCGTTAGCGGGCAGCAGAGTGAGCAGGGGGCAGAATGAGAGCTGAAGGGCTTTGGCTCAAAACGGGCTTCGGCAAGAACAGGCAGAGGTGAGAGTAGGTTTTTTTTTCTTTTTCAGAAAGTTTACTCCTGTATTTCCCCAGACTAAAAAAAAAATATGCCAGGCAAGATGTTGGAATGCTCCTCTTGCAGGATGTGGGAGATCAGTGAGACCTCCGGTATCCCTGACGACAGCACCTGCAAAATATGCATTCAGCTGCAGCTGCTAGCAAAGCGTGTTAGGGAACTGGAGAAGGAGCTTGATGACCTCCATCTAATTCAGGAGAATGAGAAGTATATAGACAGTAGCTTTAGGGAGATAGTTACACCGAAGCAGCAGAGCACAGGAAATTGGGTTACTGTAAGGAGAGGAAATGGCAGTGTGAAAGGACAGGCAGAGCAGGGTTCCCCTGTGGCCATACCCCTCCACAACAGGTATACTGAATTGGATACTGTTGTGGGAGGTGCTTTACCTGGGACAAGCTGCAACAGCCGGAACTCTGATACTGAGTCTGGTTCTACAGCGCAAAAGGGTGGGATGAAGAAGAGGAGAGCAGTAGTGATAGGGGACTCAACGGTCAGAGGTACGGGCAGGAGGTTCTGTGGTCGGCACAGAGACTCCCGCATGGTTTGTTGCCTCCCAGGTGCCAAGGTCAGCGATGTCTCTGATCGCGTGCACAGCGTTCTAAAGTGGAAAGGTGATCAGCCAGATGTCGTGGTACACGTCGGTACCAATGACGTGGGAAGAGTGAGGAGGTCCTAAAGAGTGAGTACAAAGAGCTTGGAAGGAAGTTAAAAAGCAGGACCCCGAGGGTAGTAATCTCAGGATTGCTACCTGAGCCACATGCCAGTGAGGGCAGGAGTAGGATGCTTGGGTGGATAAACACATGGCTGAGGAACTGGTGCAGGGGGCAGGGTTTCCAATTCTTGGATCATTGGGACCTCTTCTGGGGCAGGTGGGACCTGTACAAGAGAGACGGGTTACACCTAAACTACAAGGGGACCAATATACTTGCAGGGAGATTGGCTAGTGTTATTGGGGAGCGTTTAAACTAGATTTGCAGGGGGATGGGAACCAGAGTGCCAGAGCAGATAGTGGAGCAGGGGTAAAAAGACAGGTTAGTTCAAGCAAAATCACAAATGGAAGGGTAGAGTGTGGTGGAAATAATCTTTTGAGGTGTGTCTATTTCAATGCCAGGAGTATTGTGGGGAAGGCAGATGAGCTGAAGGCGTGGCTAGACAGATGGAAATATGACATTATAGCTATTAGTGAAACTTGGCTACAGGAGGGGCAGGACTGGCAGCTCAATGTTCCAGGGTTCCAATGTTTCAGGCGGGATAGAGTCAGAGGGATAAAAGGTGGGGGGGGCGGCATTGTTGGTCAGGGAAAATGTTACAGCGGTACTCAGGCAGGATAGATTAGGGAGCTTGTCTACAGAGGCCCTATGGGTGGAGCTGAGAAACAGGAACAGTATGACCACATTAATGGGCTTGTATTATAGACCACCCAATAGTCAGCGAGAATTGGAGGAGCAAATCAGCGGAGAGATAGCTGACAACTGCAAGAAACACAAAGTTGTGAGAGTAGGGGATTTTAATTTTCCACATATAGATTGGGACTCGCATACTGTTAAAGGTTTGCATGGGGTAGAGTTTGTAAAATGTGTTCAGGAGAATTTTCTACACCAGTATATAGAGGTGCCAACTGGAGAGGATGCGATATTGGATCTCCTATTGGGAAATGAGTTAGGGCAGGTGAGGAATGTGAGTGTGAGGGAACACTTTGGATCCAGTGATCATAATGCCATTAGTTTCAACCTGATCATGGATAAGGATAGATCTGGTCCTCGGGTTGAAGTTCTGAACTGGAAAAAGGCCAAATTTGATGAAATGAGAAGGGATCTGGGAAGTGTGGATTGGCACAGGCTGTTCTCTGGTAAGGATGTAAATGGAAAGTGGGAGGCCTTCAAAGGAGAAATTTTGAGAGTGCAGAGTTTGTATGTTCCTGTCAGGATTAAAGGCAAAGTAAATAGGAATAAGGAACCTTGGTTCTCGAGGGAGATTGTAACACTGATTAAGAGGAAGAGAGAGTTGTATGAAATGTACAGGCAGTAAGGAACACATCAGATGCTCGAAGAGTATAAAAAGTGCAAGAAGCTACTTAAGAGGGAAATCAGGAGGGCTAAAAGAAGACTTGAGGTTGCTTTGGCAGACAGAGTGAAGGAAAATCCAAAGAGCTACTATAGGTATGTTAGGAGCAAAAGGATAGTGAGGGATAAAATTGGTCCTCTTGAAGACCAGAGTGGTAGACTGTGTATGGAACCAAAAGAGATGGGGGAGATACTAAATGGTTTTTTTGCATCCGTATTTACTGAGGAAACGGGCATGGAGTCTACGTAAATAGGGCAAACTGGTAGGGAGGCCATGGAACCTTTACAGATTAAAGGGGAGGAGGTGCTCACTATCTTGAGGCAAATCAGAGTGGATAAGTCCCCAGGACCGGACAGGGTATTCCCACGGACCTTGAGGGAAGCTAGTGTTGAACTTGCAGGGGCCCTGGCAGACATATTTAAAATGTCAGTATTCACGGGGGAGGTGCCGGATGATTGGAGGGTGGCTCATGTTGTTCCGTTGTTTAAAAAAGGTTCCAAAAGAAATCCGGGAAATTATCGGCCAGTAAGTTTGACGTCGGTGGTGGGCAAGTTATTGGAAGGTGTGATAAGGGATAGGATCTACAAATATTTGGATAGACAGGGACTTATTAGGGAGAGTCAACATGGCTTTGTGCGTGGTAGGTCATGTGTGACCAATCTATTAGAGTTTTTCGAGGAGGTTACCAGGAAAGTGGATGAAGGGAAGGCGGTGGATGTTGTCTACCTGGATTTCAGCAAGGCCTTTGACAAGGTCCCTCATGGGAGGTTAGATAGGAAGGTTCAGTCACTAGGTATACATGGGGAGGTAGTAAATTGGATAAGACACTGGCTCAATGGAAGAAGCCAGAGAGTGGTTGTGGAGGATTGCTTCTCTGAGTGGAGGCCTGTGACTCGTGGTGTGCCACAGGGATCGGTGTTGGGTCCATTGTTGTTTGTCATCTATATCAATGATCTGGATGATAATGTGGTAAATTGGATCAGCAAGTTTGCTGATGATACAAAGATTGGAGGTGTAGTGGACAGTGAGGAAGGTTTTCAAAGCTTGCAGAGGGATTTGGACCAACTAGAAAAATGGGCTGAAAAATGGCAAATGGAATTTAACGCAGACAAGTGTGAGATATTGCACTTTGGAAGGACAAACCAAAGTAGAACGTACTGGGTAAATGGTGGGACTCTGAAGAGTGCAGTTGAACAGAGGGATCTGGGAATACAGGGACAGAATTCCCTAAAAGTGACGTCACAGGTGCATAGGGTCGTAAAGAGTGCCTTTGGTACATTATAAATCGGAGTATCGAGTATAAAAGTTGGAGTGTTATGGTAAGGTTATATAAGGCATTGGTGAGGCCGAATTTGGAGTATTGTGTACAGTTTTGGTCACCTAGTTACAGGAAGGATGTAAATAAGATTGAAAGAGTGCAGAGAAGGTTCACAAGGATGTTGCCGGGACTTGAGAAGCTGAGTTACAGAGAGAGATTGAATAGGTTGGGACTTTATTCCCTGGAGCGTAGAAGATTGAGGGGAGATTTGATAGAGGTGTATAAGATTTTGATGGGTATAGATAGAGTAAATGCAAGCAGGCTTTTTCCGCATTAGGCTGGGGGAGAAAAAAACCAGAGGGCATGGGTTAAGGGTGAAAGGAGAAAAGTTTAAAGGGAATATTAGGGGGGGCTTCTTCACGCAGAGAGTGGTGGGAGTGTGGAATGAGCTGCCGGATAAAGTGGTAAATACATTTAAGAAAAACTTGGACGGGTTCATGGATGAGAGGGGTGTGGAGGGATATGGTCCAGGTGCAGGTCAGTGGGACTAGGCATAAAATGGTTCGGCACAGACAAGAAGGGCCAAAAGGCCTGTTTCTGAGCTGTAATTTTCTATGGTTCTATGGTTCTATGGATGGTCAGGGGTCAGAGATGGTCAGGCGTCAGGCATGGTCAGGCGTCAGGCATGGTCAGGGGTCAGAGATGGTCAGGCGTCAGGCATGGTCAGGCGTCAGGCATGGTCAGGGGTCAGGCATGCTCAGGGGTCAGGGATCGTTAGGGAAGGTGAGGGATGGTCAGGGGTCACGCATGGTCAGTGATGGTCAGGGGTCAGGCATGGTCAGGGGTCAGAGATGGTCAGGCATGGTCAGGGGTCAGGCATGGTCAGGGCTCAGGGATGGTCAGGAGTCAGGCACGGTCAGGGGTCAGGCATGGTCCGGGGTCAGGGATGGTTAGGGAAGGTGAGGGATGGTCAGGGGTCAGGGATGGTCAGGGGTCAGGCATGGTGAAGGGTCAGGGATAGTCAGGGGTCAGGCATGGTCAGGGGTCAGGAATGGTCAGGGGTCAAGCATGGTCAGATATGGTCAGGGGTCAGTGTCAGGGATGGTGAGGGGTCAGGGATGGTCATGGTTCAGGGATGGTCAGGGCTCAGGGATGGTCAGGGGTCAGTCATGGTCAGGGTTCATGGATGGTCAGGGCTCAGGGATGGTCAGGGGTCAGACATGGTCAGGGATGGTCAGGGGTCATGCATGGTCAGGGGTCAGGGATAGTTAGGGAAGGATGGATGGTCAGGGCTCAGGGATGGTCAGGGGTCAGGCATGGTCAGGGTTGGTCAGGGTTCAAGGATGGTCAGGGGTCAGGCATGGTCGGGGTCAGGGATGGTTAGGGAAGGTGAGGGATGGTCAGGGCTCAGGGATGGTGAGGGGTCAGGGATGGTCAGGGGTCAGGCATGGTCAGGGGTCAGGGATGGTGAGGGGTCAAGGAATGTCAGGTGTCAGGGATGGTCAGGGGTCAGGGATGGTGATGGAAGGTGAGAGGTCAGGGATGTTGAGTGGTCAGGGATGGTCAGGGGTCAGGCATTGTCAGGGGTCAGGGATGGTCAGGGCTCAGGGATGGTCAGGGCTCAGGGATGCTCAGGGCTCAGGGATTGTCAGGGGTCAGGGATGGTCAGGGGTCAGGGGTGGTCAGATATGGTCAGGGGTCAGTGTCAGGGATGGTGAGGGGTCAGGGATGGTCATGGTTCAGGGATGGTCAGGGCTCAGGGATGGTGACGGGTCAGGGATGGTGAAGGGTCAGAGATGATGATGGATGGTCAGGGGTCAGGCATGGTCAGGGCTCAGGGATGGTCAGGGCTCAGGGATGGACAGGTGTCAGGGGTGGTGAGGGGTCAGGGATGGTCTGAGGTCATGGATGGTGAGGGGTCAGGGATGATCAGGGGTCAGGGATGGTGAGGGGTCAGGGGTCAGCGATGGTGCTGGATGGTGAGGGGTCAGGGATCATGAGAGGTCAGGGATATTCAGGGGTCAGGGATGGTGATGGATGCTGATGGGTCATGGATGGTCAGGGGTCAGGCATAGTCAGGCGTCAGAGATGGTCAGGGGTCAGGCATGGTCAGGGATGGTTCGGGGAGGAGGGATGGTCAGGGGTCAGGCATGGTCAGGGGTCAGGCATGGTCAGGGGTCAGGCATGGTTAGGGGTCAGGCATGGTTAGGGGTCAGGCATGGTCAGGGGTCAGGCATGGTTAGGGGTCAGGCATGATCAAGGGTCAGGGATGGTCAGGGGTCATGCATGGTCAGTGGTCAGGGATGGTGAGGGGTCAGGTATGGTCAGGGGTCAGGGATGGTCAGGGATGGTGATGGATGGTGAGGGGTCAGGTATGGTCAGGGGTCAGGGATGGTCAGGGATGGTGAGGGGTCAGGTGGGGTCAGGGATGGTCAGGGATGGTGAGGGGTCAGGGATGGTCAGGGGTCAGGGATGGTGAGGGGTCAGGTATGGTCAGGGGTCAGGGATGGTCAGGGATGGTGAGGGGTCAGGTATGGTCAGGGGTCAGGGATGGTGAGGGGTCAGAGATGGTGAGTGGTCAGGGGTGGTCAGGGATGGTCAGGGGTCAGGGATGGTCAGGGGTCAGAGATGGTGAGTGGTCAGGGGTGGTCAGGGATGGTCAGGGGTCAGGGATGGTCAGGGGTCAGAGATGGTGAGTGGTCAGGGGTGGTCAGGGATGGTCAGGGGTCAGAGATGGTGAGTGGTCAGGGGTGGTCAGGGATGGTCAGGGGTCAGGGATGGTCAGGGGTCAGGGATGGAGACTGAATGAGCTGCTGATCCCATTGCTGACCTGATGGCGGTGCTGCAAGAGACCGGACGTGACGTCAATCAGATGTGCTTCCGGCTCCCGTTCCGGAAATGACGATGCGGTG